>NC_090448.1:419684851-420003286 GCF_031143425.1 Pleurodeles waltl | reverse complement strand
AGAGGAGGCAGCCCCCACAGGCGACCCACGGGCAGCAGGCACAGTAGTCGCAGTGAGGCCCAATCAGCACACCTAAAGAGGAGTCCCACATAGCTAAAGCAGTAGACAGGAGACTGTGCTTTGCAGGAAGGAGTGCTGGGAGTCAGGGCTACACGGAGCCTGAAGATCCGTTGGAAGGGGAACAAACAAGCCTTGTTAGTTGCAAGACTCACTGTGTACAGGGGTACTGTCCTGCAAGGAGAAGCAAGGGCTTACTGTCTCCCAAGATGGACAGCTGGTAGAGAGGACCAAGGGGACCACTGCAGACCACCACCTGTAATGCAGGTTCTCTTCCAGGGGATCCTCATCAATAGTCATAAACATTGAATATTCCCGCCCTCATGCGGGGACCCCGGAGCATACATAAAATACACACATGTATAAGTATGAAATATACACGAAAAATATATAGCATTTTTAGTAGACAATTTTCATACCAAACTCATGTATACACTTATACATGTGTGTTTTTATCAGCCGGTGGTAGCTGACGCTCTTCTCTTTGCTAGATAGGCAACACCTGTGTCGACATTGACGTCGAAAAATGTACCAACGTCGAAGGGAGTACCATGGACTGCTCAGGTCTTGATGTCGAGCGCCTCGACGGTGACCGGTGGTCCCTTGAATGCGACCTGCTCGACGTCGTGTGCCTCGCCGTCGAGTGATGGGCCGCCGACGATGGAAGTCTTTGCTCTCGCCGTTGAGGCGATTTCGACGTCGTCTTCCGTACCGTCGAGGGATGCGAGGTCTTCGATGGCGAATGAGCACAACGGTGCTGGCTCGATGTCGATCGGTGGGTTGCCGTTGACGGAGATCTGCCGTTATGATGGCTATGTATCTTCGACGTCGTATCCATCGACGTCGGTCGGGTCGCCGTTGACGGCGATCTGTGACGATGCAATGGTGGTAGCGATGACTTCGACGGGGAACAGACAGGCACCTTCTTACCAGCTGACGTCGATCTAGCCTGTCTCTCCTGAGAATGGCTTGTTGACTGCCTGGGAAGTGAAGAGGACGATGTCTTCTGCCTCTCATGAAGACTATGAAGCCTGATTTTCTCTCTGTCTTTCAGAGTCCTTTTTGACATGTTCTTGCAGTGTCTGCATGTGTCAGGGTAGTGGCTCTGAGGCAGACACACAATACAGAGAGAGTGTGGATCAGACTGGGCCTTCTTCTTCGCACAGGAAGGGCACTTCACAAAAAGAGAAGGCATTTTCCAGTCAGGTAAAAATCCCTTGACTCAGACAAAGGTGAAAAACGTCGAGTGAAGGTAGAAAAAATGAAGTTTTTAAATATTTTTCTGTGAAAAACTCAGAACAATTGAGAGCTCAATGCTCCAGGATCCTCTCAGAAGAAGCCGGAAAAAAGTACTGACCTAACTGTGAACCAACTGTCACCTCTCCTTCACCCCAGAGGCATGGTGGGATACTGGAGGTGCTCAGGGTCTTAAAGGCACGGTGTCAAATTGTTATGGTTCTGCTGTGTTAACCTGCATGCAGCCTATTGGCTAATAAAGCTCCATTGGTTTTCAATGTAGTTTTTTCTCTTTTTCACTTCTGTTGCTACTGCTTCTTTCCCAGGGCCCTACTATGGGGCTTTGGAAAGTTTTTTCTTCTTGTAATTTTGAAAGGGAGTGTTTAAAAAAAAAATCCATAGAAATAAAGCATTTTAGCCTTTTTATCAATATAGGGGGTCATTCCGACCCTGGCGGTCCATGACCGCCAGGGCCGGGGACCGCGGAAGCACCGCCAACAGGCTGGCGGTGCTTCCTGGGAAATTCTGACCGCGGCGGTAAAGCCGCGGTCAGAAAAGGGCAACCGGCGGTTTCCCGCTGGTTTACCCCTGGCCCAAGGAATCCTCCATGGCAGCGCTGCTTGCAGCACCGCCATGGGGATTCCGACCCCCTTCCCGCCATCCTGGTCCTGGCGGTAAAAACCGCCAGGAACAGGATGGCGGGAACTGGTGTCGTGGGGCCCCTGGGGGCCCCATAATGATTTTCAGTGTCTGCAAAGCAGACACTGAAAATCGCGACGGGTGCCACTGCACCCGTCGCACACCAGCAACTTCGCCGGCTCCATTCGGAGCCGGCTTCATCGTTGCTGGGTCTTTCCCGCTGGGCCGGCGGGCGGCCTTTTGGCGGTTGCCCGCCGG
The DNA here is from genome assembly GCF_031143425.1 of Pleurodeles waltl. Classification (NCBI taxonomy): domain Eukaryota; kingdom Metazoa; phylum Chordata; class Amphibia; order Caudata; family Salamandridae; genus Pleurodeles; species Pleurodeles waltl. The sequence continues at coordinate 420,001,096 of NC_090448.1, read as the reverse complement.
CCCAGCGGGAAAGCCAGAATGGCCGCCACGGTCTTTTGACCGTGGTGCGGTCATTCGGCGGTAACCGCATGGCGGGCGGCTACCGCCGCCCGCCGCGGTTGGAATGACCGCCATAGTCTGCATTGCTGTTATACACATGTATACATGAGTTTGGTATGAAAATTGTCTACTAAAAATGCTATATATTTTTCGTGTATATTTTATGCTTATACATGTGTGTATTTTAGGTATGCTCCGGGGTCCCCGCACAAGGGCAGGAATATTCAATGTTTATGAATTTGATGAGGATACCCCTGGAAGAGAACTAGGATTTACAGGTAAGTAACTTATCCGTCCACGCAGTTCCAGAGGAGAGAGGATCCATGCAGTCGTCAACATTGCAGTTGGTGCCTGTGGATGTAGGGGAGTGACTCCTTCACTCCAAGGGAGATTCCTTCTTACTTTTTGTGCAGGTTGAAGACTTGCACTCTCAGAGAATGTACAGCCGAGAAAAGGTTGCAGTTGCTGGAAGGAGCCGGAAAAACAATGTTGCAAAGCGAAGTCGTCGCTCTAGTTGCAGATTGTCGGTTCCTGGAGGGTCTAGTTGCAGTCCTGGTGGCCAGAAGATATAGTAAACGATGCAGAGGAGTCCTGCTGGAATTTTGCACGTTGAACTGAGGAATCACCCAAGAGGGACACCCTAAATAGCCCAGGAAGGGGAATTGGTCACCTAGCAGGGTGACCACCTAGCAGGAGGGGGCTATGATGTCTCCTGCCTGACCTGGCCACCCAGATGCTCCCAGGGGCCTCTGCCCACCTTGGATTCAAGATGGCAGAATCAAGTGGTCACCTGGAGGAGCTCTGGGCACCACCCCTGGGGTGGTGATGGACAGGGGAGTGCTCACTCCCCTTTCCATTGTCCACTTTTGCACCAGGGCAAGGACCAGGGGTCCCTTGACTGGTGCAAACCGGTTTATGCAAGGAGGGCACTAAATGTGTGCCTCCTCCTTGTTTTTCTCATTATCTCCTCCAGCCTTGCTGCCAAAAGTGTGGGGGGGACATCTCCACTAGCTGGGATGCCCTGGGGCGCTGTAACAAAAGGGGTGAGCCTTTGAGGCTCACCGCCAGGTGTTACAGTTCCTGCAGGGGGAAGTGTGAAGCACCTCCACCCAGTACAGGCTTTGTTCCTGGCCACAGAGTGACAAAGGCACGCTCCCCATGTGGCCAGCAACATGTCTGGTGTGTGGCAGGCTGGCAGAAACTGGTCAGCCTACACTAGAAGTCTGATTGGTATTCAGGGGGCATCTCTAAGATGCCCTCTGGGTGCATGTTACAATAAATTGCACACTGGCATTTATTGTGCTGAGAAGTTTGATACCAAACTTCCCAGATTTCAGTGCAGCCATTATGGAACTGTGGAGTTCGTGTTTGACAGACTCCCAGACCATATACTCTTATGGCTACCCTGCACTTACAATGTCTAAGGTTTTGCTTAGACACTGTAGGGGCATAGTGCTCATGCACATATGCCTTCCCCTGTGGTATAGTGCACCCTGCCTTAGGGCTGTAAGGCCTGCTAGAGGGGTGACTTACCTATGCTACAGGCAGTATTTTGTGTGTATGGCACCCTGAGGGGGATGCCATGTTGACTTTGCCTTTTTGCTCCCCACCAACACACACAATCTGCAATGGCAGTGTGCATGTGCTGAGTGAGGTGTCCCCAGGGTGGCATAAGACATGCTGCAGCCCTTAGAGACCTTCCCTGGCATCAGGGCCCTTGGTACCAGGGTACCAGTTACAAGGGACTTATCTGAGTGCCAGGGTTGTGCCAATTGTGGAGAAAAGGGTACATTTTAGGTGAAAGAACACTGGTGCTGGGGCCTGGTTAGCAGGGTCCCAGCACACTTCTCAGTCAAGTCAGCATCAGTATCAGGCAAAAAGTTAGGGGGTAACCATGCCAAGGAGGCATTTCCTTACACCGGCGATGAGAGTTCAGGGCGCACTTGCATGTCCCAGATGGATCTCTAGTGGGGCAGTCGGCCTCCAAGTCAGAGACAGAACTCACACATGATAATGTGACAACCAGCCCTCTACTATCCTCCCAAGAGCCTCCAGCTAGACATGCCCTAATGAGTACTGATAAAGGTCCAAACATTTCTTATGTGACTGCGTGGTGGTGCTTGGGGGTAGCTGGTAATCCACGCCCGGGCCTTCTTAATTTATGTCTTTGAGTTTGTTGGGGTTGATGGGTGAAGAGGCTGGGGAATGGTTGAAGGGAAGTTGTGTAGCAGGGGAGAAGTATATCTCAGGTTCTCCAGTACTGGATCTTTCATAGATTCACATGCTTGAATGATTCCCTGTCATCGAAGTGGGAGTCCCATGGTAACTTAATAAAGCAGTATATGTGTCATTATCATACGCTATAATGGCAATAAAAAGGTCAGTTTAATAGCCTATCTATGTCCTTTTTTTAAAAAGGACCAAACTTGAACTATAACCAATCAGGCAACAGCCCCCTCTAGAACACTCCCAACAGAGGCTAAGCCTCTCAGATTTTCTACTGCACGTCGTGTGAAAGGAATCTCCCGAGGGGTCTCCCTGAGCTCTGCTCATTTCTTCAGCTTTTACTTCTTTTTGGATCATCCAGGATTATGGCCGTCATTATGAACCTGGCGGACGGGTGAGAAGTGGCGGTAAAACCGCCAACAGGCCGTCGGGGAAAAAAAATTGAATTATGACCATGGCGGTTACAGCCATGGTCATCCGCCACTTCTCCACTCCGACCGCCAGGGCGGTGATGACCGCTGGGCTGGAGACCAGGTATCAGGACCCTGCATACCGCCATTGATTTTGGGTGGTTTGGAACCACCACGAAATCCATGGCGGTAGGCACTATCAGTGCCAGGGAATTCCTTCCCTGGCACTGATAGGGGTCTCCCACACCCCGAGTCCTCCCCCCACACCCCCCACCCCCCTGCCAAACCCAAAGGTGGCAGGACCCCCCTCCCTACCACACCCCCAGCATGCACAGACACACACCCCTACACGCACACGTACACTACAACAATCCATACCCGCACACATACAAACAGATATGCACACGTACCGACCCGCACACATTTCCCATACACACGACACCCCCCCGCATGCATACATGCACTCACACACCTCCTCTACATACTCACACCCCCATGCACGCACACAACACCCCCCTCCCCTAATGGACGATCAACTTACCTTGTATGTTGATCCTCCGGGAGGGGACGGGATCCATGGGGGCTGCTCCGCCGCCAGCTCCCCATCACCAGAACACCGCCACACCGAATCATGGAACGTGATTCGGTGGGCGGTGTTCTGATGACGGGGCTGTGGAGGTGGAGCAGACTCCACTTCCCCGCCGACCGCCAGTATGGCTGCTGGCGGCTCTCCCCAGAAAAAGGACGGAGGGCTGCCAGCAGTCATAATACGCCGCACGAAAAAACGCCTGCACTGGCTGTCTTCAGCACAGCGGTACCTCGGCGGTCTTTAAAAAAGACCGCTGAGGTCGTAATGAGGGCCTATATTTCTTGTTTCATTTCTCTAACCCTGGCACTAATATGTCAGAGTTGCAGAAAAGAAGGTAAAAGACTACATACATATGTCTAACCTTTTCCTCAAAAACTCTCACGTTCCGAGAGATGAGGCTATTATTGGGACTATAAAATCTTAAATCTGTCACTAATATGAGGACAGTGAGGATTCCTTCACCTCACAGGATAGGTCAGAGGGAGACGTTGCACCAGGATCCCAAGAAGGTGCACAGAAAAGCCTTAAAAAGACTTACCATGAGTCTTCATAAGGCACTTCTCACAGAGAGAGAGCAAAAAAAATAAATTTGAAAAAGACCCTCAACTCCCTCTTCAGCTCTGACAATACAGCAGAGAAATCCTTGTAACCATACAATGGAGTGTCTAAAAACCACCGGTAAAATCATCATTCACAAGAATTACAGTGACGTAGTTGCTGACCATGTCAACTATTATTACCTCGTCTCTGATGCCCTCGTCTATGAAGGGCCTCGTCTATGATGGCCTCATTTACGTAGGGCCTCATCTATGATGGTCATCTATGACTGCCTTATCTATGATGGTCGTCTATGACAGTCACCTACAGTGGTCGTCTACAACGGTCATCTACAGTGGTTGTCTACGACGGTCATCTACAGTGTTCGTCTACGACAGTCATCTACAGTGGTCTATGATGGCCTCATTCATCTACGATAGTCATCTACTACGGCCTCATCTATGATGGTCGTCCACGACGGTCATCTACAGTTGTCATCTACAGTGGTCATCTACGACGGTCAGCTACAGTGGTCGTCTACAACGGTCGTCTACAGTGGTCATTGACAACGATCATCTACAGTGGTCGTCGACGACAGTCATCTACAGTGCTCGTCGACGACAGTCATCTACAGTGTTTGTGGACGGTGTCATCTATAAGTTGTCGTCGACGACGGTCATCTACAGTGGTCGACGACGGTCATCTACAGTGGTCTTCCATGATGGTCATCTGCAGTGCTCACCGACGACGGCCCTCTATAGTGCTCGTCGACGACTGTCATCGAGGAAGGCCTCACCTGTGATGTTCGTCTACGATGGTCGTATGTGATGGCCTCATCTACGATGATCCCCTACGACGGCCTCATCTACAATGGTCATCTCTGACTGTCATCCCCGACAGCCTCATCTATGATGGTTGTCCATGACATCCTCATCTATGATGGTTGTCTACAACAGCCTCATCTATGTTGGTTGTCCTCAACAGCCTCATCTATGATGGCCATCTACAATGGTCATCTACGATGGCCACATCTTATAGTCACCTATGACTGTCTCACCTATGATGTTAGTCTGCGACAGCCTCTTCTGATGGCTGTCTACTACTATGGCCTTGTCTACAATGACCTAGTCTATGGAACCACATCTACGGTGGCCATGTCTCTGAATGCTTTGTCGACAACGGCTTTGTCTGTGACTGCATCCTCTACGATGGCCTCGACTGCAGCGAAGGCCTCGTCAATAACAAATATTTTCTACATCAGCCTAGTCGTTTACATCCACCTTGTCGAACTTGATCACAATACAAATTAGGATGAAAAACATAATTGTCAACAAGAACAAAACACAATTTAATGTCAAGCATTAAAGTATCAATATGAGCATGTCTTTAAAAGTCAGTACATTTAGGGGCAATATATGGAGCAATTACACCACTCCGCCTCTCAACTACAGAGGATGGGTCAGGTTCATGTAGCTCTACTACAAGAGCTTCAGAGCATATTACACCCGGAACTGATGGATTCCCCCACCAGATTATTTTTGGTGGTTTCCATACCCTTCGGAGCGAGCGATTAAACACTTCCAGCTTCCTATAGCAAACAAGAAATTAGTTTATTTTTTCTTTATGGTTTTAAATAGGAAAGCTGTAAAACCTATTCCAATTGCTGATATATCCAGGAGGAATTACAATCATGGAAAACCATCATTCATTATTCCGCCTTACCAGCAAGGACACGATCTCATCTAGGTCCAGACTACTGTACAGGCTGCCAATTCGCTGGCAATACGGGGCAGGTGTAGCCACCAGATGTAGCCAGACATGGCCACGTAAATAAAATGTTTGCCCGAAGATTTAAAAAAAAAAAAAATGCTGCTGTGGGGGGTGAGATGTCAGCATAGATTGTGCTATAGATAAAGCTTCAATATGATTCCCACAACTGGCAGGGTCAGTGGTCCTTGGATACTGTGGTTCAAGGCCACAACATTTAAAATTTGAGGTTCAGATATATCTAATATTTTTATAGTACCGTGCCGACACTCTGTTTGCCAAGCACGTTGACGATTCCTTGCAAGCAGTCAAGGCTGACTCTTGACACTGTACGATCTTTTGGGGCATTACAATTTCGAAAGAAACAAATTTTAGAGGGACCCAAGAAAGACACTTATCCTTTGAAAAGTGGCTGACTTAGCAACCCTCTCAGTAGCCCCTAGGCTAGCTTACCTACAGTGACAACATTCTGGAGCTGATTACACCATCCAGTGGGAAAAACAATTCCAAAAATATTGTAATCTATTACAGAAAATAGCATCGGACAAACAAGTCCTGGATCTCGTGACATATAGATGTTACAGTTTACCCAGATTCCGCCCACTAGGACACCAAAACCTCAGCACCATCTCCTTTGGAAGGAAGTGCTAGCAACGCTGACCAAAGATTCCATAGAGAAAGGCCAACATTCTCAGCAAGGAATAGGCTTCTATTCTTGGCTTTGCCTCATAAACCAGAAAACAGAGGAGTGTCCATCCATCGTACACCTCCAGAAATTAACAAGTATCTGAAGCCAGCTAACGACACACAGAATAACTCTTCGGGCCGAACATATTCCCTGGACTAGAAATCTCATAGCAGACATGCTAAACAAAACTGGAAACAATCTCCAAGAAGGAGGGTTTGATAATTTGGCTCTAAGTATGATCTTCTCATTCAGGGGCAAACCAGGTCTTTGTCCCTTTACAATAAACAAAACCTGCAAATGCCAGTTCTATGCAAGTTGGCATCCACATCCAGGATCTTGGAGGAAAGCCTTTCAACAGATGGTCCAGGATCTATGCCTACCTTTTTCACCAACACCTTTAATACCAAAGATTCTCATCAAGAGGAATGCAAAGAAGTGTTGTCTTGTCCCCAAGTTTGCTAGCTCAGCATTGGATCACTGACCTTCTCCGGCAATCAGAATATAACCATTTTCACCTACCAGCATTCTGTAAACCTTTGACGATAAACTAAAGTCAGGCCCTTCATCCTGATCTGAATTCTCTCCTCTTATGCGCACAACTCCTAAATTCCATTAATTCAAAGATCTCAATATTCCTCAGGACTGCAGGTGTATTCTCTCCAAGTCAATGAGGAGGCCACGATAAAGACATGTAAACGTTAATGGAAATGTTTCTGCCTGTGGCACCAGAAAATAAAACCTACATCCTCTACTATCATAATCTGGCAAATAACTATACTATCTCCTCTCACTATCTCAGTCACAGTTGGTACATGCGTCCGTTAAGGTACAGCTTACAGCAATATCAAGGTATAGCTGTTCATCACATTTTCTCTTTCTACTCTTGTAGAACCATCAAACAGTTCATAAAAGATGTATTCATTGTTTTCCTACAGAAAGGGCTGTTTCCTTGCACTGGCACCTGAACATACTTCTATTTCAACTCATGAAGAGTTCATTCAAACCCATTCACAGAGCACACCTCATATTTGTCTCATGGAATGTCGTCTTGTTACTAGCGCTCACCCTGAAAAGTAGGGTAGAGGAGATGCAGGCCTTCTCAAGAGCCTTCTTGCGTCTCTCAGGCAATTTAGTACTTCTCTGAAGCAATCAACATTTATTCCCATGGTTCCTTCAAGTTTTGCCTCAATTAACCTATAATATTTCAGACTTTCCTCCTGAATTCAACAGCACCAGCTTAGAGGTCTATTCATACTCTAGATATCAAGTGATACCTAACACTTCTACTTACATCGCACTGAACAACTCATGTTAACTGACTAACTGTTGGACTCATAGTCACACTCGTAAGGGTTCTCCAGTCACCAGGGCAACCATCACTGTATGAATTTCAGCTGCAGTCCAGTTCAGCCACTCAAAGACTAGCAATCCCCTCGCAGAGAAAAGTAGGGTGCATTCAACTGGGGCAGTTTCACTTCAACTACTTTGTTTGCATAAGTACCTCTGGAGAAAAAATGTTGTGATACGACTTGGAAAAGTGTGCATATAATTCATGCAGCATTATTACCTGGAAACGGCAAAGGACAGTCATACAGCAGTTGGACTGATTGAGACATTTTGGATGTGGCTCTGACACAAATCCCAGTGTATGTTGATACCTTGCAAATGTCCAAAGTGCAGCGCCTCATAAGAAATGCATCTCATAAGAAATTTGGTAGCCGTACGGTTATTGCTTGTAATAAGAGAAGTGCCATCACCGTTGATAAACATCAATCAATCTTCCCATGCCTCAGTTTTTTTGATCACTTGCGAGGTACCTTCAACATGTTTTCCAAGAAGTGCTGCCCATTAAAAGGCATAACTATAATCTTAGACTGAGGTTCAAGTAAAAAATACATACACACCTTTTTAGATCAGCCCCTGTTTTCACTTACACAAACCACTAGTTGAGGCATCTATAAATGCAGACAATGTCTACACTCCTTCCTTAAGAATGGACTTCACCTGATAGTGATAATCTTGCGGAAATTTTGAAGAAGTGGACCTGTTGAATAGTAAATAGTACAGAGCTTGTGTTTGCTTTTAATATAGTGCTGCACAATCACCGTTTCTTATTCCTCATCTGTTCCAGGTGCTTGCCTTTACAGTCGGTAGGTACCACAGAGGGTGCTGCTGGGGTCTTGGACCATCTTTGAGCTGCTGCAAATATCACTAAATCTGTTTTAATTTGATTCAGAAGGCAGGCTGGTTTCTGAATTTAGAGCCCAAAACCTTTTCTCCAGATCGAATATCAGACTGGAATCCATAGCTGGTTTTCTCACGCACAATAATCTCTCTTTCCAAAGGTGCCTAGATGGAATCAAACCTATTGGTGCATTTAGATCAGTCTTTAAAATTGAATAAAAAAGAGGTCTTCACAATAGACACTAAAGGAAGATTTAATTTGTTCTATGACCTGTCAATCATGGCATGACAGGGATAAATAGTATTGGGCATAGAGAGTCCATAGGTGTCAGTTCCCAGATGGAACCCTCAGCTATTTGATCTTGAATAGCTTGTAGAATATTGACCATTGGAGCCCCTCCGACTGAGCGTCTCATCCCCCCACAGCACCAGCCTTATCCGATGACAAGGATGCTCCCCCCCCAGGAGCAACAAATATCAATGGCCATTGGCAATATTGGTGGAGCAGGTACGCTTGGGGGTGGTGAGACTCAAAAGCCCCTATACTGTGTAGGCAGCCCCTTGTTGTCAGCTTTGTGCCAACAAAGTTACAGTTCTTTCAGGCGACTGGCTAGCCTCCCATCAGCAGGGATGTTAGAGTTTGTATGGCCAGGTGTTAGACTGGCGTGGTGAGCCCTCCAGCGAGCCCCATACTGCTCGTAAAGTCATGCCTCACCCATTATGTCTGCCATTGGCCATGGACACCAAGGGGAAATCTGTGTGCCCTAATGGCTCACCTCTGATTGTGGCAGGCTTGAGGGCAGTCCTCGATGATCGGTGCTGTGGTGAAACCTCTTCAATTCCCCTGCATCTGTGGATCTGGGGTTGCACCTCCAGTCACTAGGCCAGCAGCTTGCGGGTCTATGTCAGACCAGCTCTATTGCTCAGTCCATGGCCATCAGAACGGGCCTGAAGCAATAAACTGGTCCCGTCTGGTCCTTCGGCAGTCCTGCGGGGGAAGCTCACCCAGCAATAGCTGCCCTGGAACAGCGGCCCCCTCCATGATCTTCATGGGCTAGCCGGGCTCCTGTATTAAAGGGGCCAGTGGGGAAGTGCCTGGAGGCACTCTTGTAACTTCCAGGCCGAGGAGGAGAGGCCCCTCAGTGTGCAGTTTGACTTCTTGCAGCCTGCCACTCCTCGCTCAGCAGCTGGTAGTTGTCACTCTCATCCTTCGGAGAGAGGTCTCACTCGCTCTTCGGCCATCCTCCAGTGGGGCCCCCAACAAGTGTGCTGTGGTACAGAGATCAACCCAGACTGACTAATCCCTGGTTATCTGCAGCATTAGACAGATTTAAGCGTGGGAACGTTGAGATCTTACACAGAGTGGCCCCCATCACTGGTTCCCAAGTCACACCACACAACAGACTCTTGAGAAAGATGCCATGAATGCGTTTGATTCAACAATAGTGCCCATGGTTAAGATCACTTTAGGAACAGTTATACCTGTGATGGAAACAGATCTCAGCACAACTAGGCAAACAAATTCAGGTTTGTTTCGAAATCAAACAGGCCTATCATAACCGGGGGCAAGCTTGAGAAAAACATTTATTCAGTTTAGGATCTTTACAATCTGAAGCCACAGTGTCAACTGAAAATAGATGCCTTACGCAAAGGTTGCGGTACTCACTCGCATAACCTCTCCATAAGTGGTCTGTGGACTACTCAGAAACATAATCAGCATAAAATTTTTCTGGAACTCAGGTCACTTAGGCTGGACCTGAATGCATTTTTACCCCTAATCTCTCACCAAGAATTGCTTATAAGAACAGACAATATGACTCCTCTTCTCTAACAGAAAACGAGAAGGAACAAATTCCCAAACGTTATCTTTGAATCAAGAGAGATCATCATTGGAACCCCAGAAAAAGATCCAATTTCTGGGAGGAATACTTGACACACAGTTGGGAGAAGCTTTTCCATCAGCGGGAAGAGTGAGAAAGTTGCAGACAGTGGCAGAGACTATTGCTGCAAAACAATCAGTCCCAGTAAGGCAATACAAGTCCCTGTTGGGCCTGATGCATCATGTATAGGCCGGATTCCATTTTGCAGGCCCTGTGAGACCTGCCCAACAAGAACTGGATTTGGAATAGAAACAGACAGAACGCTCGTGAGAAGATACAGTCCATTTCACTAGGTCCTTGAAGCAAGCTTTGATGTGGTGGAGGATCTCAGCAAACCTGAATGCAGAACTTTCTTTTATGCAGATAATAGAAAGGATAATACTCACTATGGAGAGGTCCATGGACGGATTAGGAGCTCACTTGCAAGAACTTTCAACCAGGGGCCTCTAGTCAGATGCACAGAAAAGGCTCCACATCAATGTGTTGGAACTCTGTGCCATACAACTAGGTTTACAAGCATTCCTCCCCAGATTGGCAGGTCAACCAGTCCTAATGAGAACAGGCAAAACATCATCTATGTTCTATATAGGAGCACAGTTGAAATCCCTTTCAGAAGAGGCACAGCTGCTGTGGAACTGGGCCATTTTTCACAGGGTAGACATTGCTGTGGAACATCTGCCAGAACAATCTGGTGGATGCACCCAGTCTCTAGATATCAGATTGTCACAAGTAGGAACTAGAACAGAAATGGGTGGGATTACATTTTCAATCAGTGGAGCCACCACACAATCGATCTGTTTGCCACTCCGGACAACAGGAAATGCTCGCGAGCAGGTTTTAGCATCCAGGGATGAATGGCTATGCTCTTTTGATCAGTTGATCCAGGACAATTGCCTACACCTTTCCTCCTTATCCCCTGGTCTCCAGGGTGTTGGGGAAGTTGAAAATAAACCATTGCACTTTGTTCCTCCTTGCTCTGGGCTGGCCTTGCCAATATTGGTAAGCAAGCTATTGCAGTTATCAGCACGTTCAGCCATTCCTCTAAAGGTGCATCCCAGGATATTTTACAGACATCATGGATAGATTCTCTGCCATGATCCCAAGATGCTGAATTCGACAGTGTACCTAATCACCTAGAATTTGGCCATTTAAATCTAACGCAAGAATGTAAACATAGTCTGGCACAGGCTTGAGCTCCAGTGACCAATACGACTTACAATGCTAAATGAAAGTGTTTCTGCTGCAGGAATAATGATCATCATCCATTTCAAATAAACCCTTTTCAGATCCTTTCATATTTGTTAAATTTAGCCAAGAGTGAACTCAAATATTCTTCAGTCAGGGTCCATCTTGCAGCAGTCTCGAGATTCTGGGAAACTGATACATCAATGTCTACTCTGTTTTTCCAAAGAATCATTAAGGAATTTATGAAAGGGCTTCTCAGAGCATTTCCACCTCTTCGACAGCCTCCAGTTCCTTTGTAACTTAATACTGTCCTTAGTAGTCTGATATTACCTCCTTTTAAGCTTATACATGAAATATACTTAAAACGTGTCTCTTAGAAAACAGCACCCCTCCTTGCTTTAACATCCACCGCGAGACTGGGAAAGATTGAAGCATTCACCATCAGAGAACCTTTTCTCTGGTTCAGCAAGCGAAGGGTAGTTCTCAGAACCACTCCTAAATTCACTCCAAAGGTTCCATCTGATTTTCACCTAAACGAACCTATCTTCTTAGATTTTTCTTTCCAAACGCATCTTAAACAGCAGAAAGATTATTACATTCTTTGAACTTACATACATGTCTCAAATTCTATATAGTAAGGCAAATGACTCAAATTATATATAGACAAGACAAAGGACATGCACACATCATGCCAGCCTTTTTACACTGTATACTGTATGCTGTACATTTTTACACTGTTTACTGCTATGTTATGAACCAAAGACTCCCCTCCTAATGACAGGTAATGATTCTCTCATGTGAATATATATAAAAGATATCAATGTTACTTTTAGTGAGCACACAGTCCCACAATGTGGCTGCATTTTGACATTGCCAGGCTAAATCCAGTAAGTCAGCACTCTCAGTCGAAAATCAAACACTCCAAGTATCCCTGGTCCAACCCCTTGAGGTAGTGCTTTTGATTCTTTGGTCAGGAATAAATGTTTTCCCTTTTCCTAAGATTCTATTTCATCTCGAGGGTTGTTTGAAAATTGCATTAGTGCCGGCCAGGCCACAATCTATCCTCCATGCATCTGAGTGCCAGGCTCCTTTGGACCTAGAGTATGGTCTTGTCAATATTCCACCGAACTGTTGAAAAATTCTTCAGGTAGCTCGAGCAGTTTCCGCAGTGAAGGCCCATTCCCTGAAATGAAAACGCATAGACATTTGGGTCCGCATTAAGACCGTCAGGGTAAATATGGCTGTATCACCGCCAACGGGCAGGCGGTGTATACTGCCAAATTATGAGTGTGGCGGGTTGGCCGCTGCCGACCCGCCACATCTCCACTCATACCACCATGGCGGTATGAGTGTACATCTGCTGTATGTGGTGTACATCTCCGACCCGGCGGTCCACAGCAGACCGCCAGCAGCATTATGAGCCGGCCTACCGCCATGGTTTCCGCGGTGGTAGCACCTCCACGAAAACCATGGCGGTAGGTAATTCCTTCCCTGTCACCGGTAGACTGCTCCCCCCCAGCAAGCACCTGACCCCCCCTACACACATAGCGCCCCCTACACATAGCACCCCGACCCCCACCCCCGCATACATGCACACACACACACCTACACGCACCACGCATACACCCATTCACCTCCACTTTCAGACACGCATCCACTTACACTCATCCATACACGCATTCACTCACACATACTGACACGCATTCAAGCACTCATCCACACAAACATACTCATGCATACACACTTACATGCAGACACGCACTCACTGCAACATTCATACACGCATTCACTCACGCATCCAACACACACATTCATACACACAGGGGGACAATACACACTCTCACACAGCACCCCGCGCCCTCCCACCCGCCTCCCCTGTCGGATGCCTGACTTACCTTGTCTGGCGAGGAGGTTGTCCGGCAGGGAACAGGAAGAGGCACTGCTACCGCCGGCAGCACTCCGCCAGCAGGACACCACCAGGCCGTATTAATGGTCTTAATACAGCTGGTGGAGGCCTTCTGGTGGGGCGGTGCAGGTGGTAGCAATGCCAGAACGCCACCGCCCGCCAGCATGGCTACTGCCGATATCCACCCACAGAGTGGCGGAAATCCGGCAGTACCCATTATATGCAGGCGGGAGACCACCAGCACTAGCTCTTTTCTGGTGCCTGTGGCTTCGGCGTTCTTAAGGCAAGACCGCCAAAGTCATAATGAGGGCCTTGGTCTCTTCATGAGGCATTGATCCCATTACAATGTGTCTTTGTGAAGTATTGCCTTAACTTCTATACCTAGGGGTGCCAGGCTAAAGTATTCCTACATTGGAATACATGACATAGGCATTTCCAGATATCTCAGAGCGACAAGTTCTCTTGTAGGGGGATTTCCTTTTATAGTTATAAGCACTGAATAGTCCCGCCCATGTGTGGGGACCCCAAAGCACTTCTTCACAAAATATCCTCTTAAGTGGAGATGTTCGCCTTTCTTCGGTAAGGCTTGTAGAGTCACTTAAGAAAGAAAGTCATAATGCAGCCTATAGAAGAAGGCTACAACGGTCCAGTTCTTCATCTTTAATTCAAAAAAGGGGCCAGGAGAATACATGTGTATAAAATCTGATGGTGCTTTAGTACAGAAACAGTATAACTGTCTTTCTCAAACTCTTTTTTTAGGGGTAACAGAGAGATGAAGCAAGCCAGGACAGTGTAGCCCCATTAGGCCATTATATCAGTGACAATGGATGCCCGTGCCTTTAAGAAGGCAGAGACCACCAGTATCCCATTATGCTGAGCAGGTAACAGTTGCTTCAGTTCTTTTTTTCCGGCTCCTTTTGACAGGGCCTCGGAGAAGTGAGCTTGGACAAAAAAATTTTTTTTTCTTCAAAATTCACTTCACAAATTTTGTGCCGGCTGGTTAATTCAATGTTTTTCATCTCTATCAAACATTTTCTGTCTTTTCCTGCCAGAACTTAAAGGTCTTTTATTTAAGAATGCCAGTGTCCATCCGGTGGAAGTAAGTAGGCCAAGACAGACCCTCACGAGGTGTGCATCCTCTGTCTACCAGATACACATGTTCCTGTGTTAGGTCAACGTTGTAAGACCTTCTCCAGAGACACCCTCAGAGACCGTGTGAAGTTTCGCCTTAATGGAACAGTGGAAAGAAGAAGACAACAGACGCAACCTGTAAGAGGGACCTCAGAGCGAGGAGAGGCTCACACATCCACCAGGGCTCTATCTTCTGTATCTGGTGAACGTCCCAGGCAAAAAATGGCTGAATAATCGCGAATGTCCCAATCGATGTGGAGGAGAGGTACGCCCCTAAGTGTTCGCCGTCCATCCATCATTCACTGTCGAGTAAGCGGCGTCGTTCGCCATTGAGATCGATACCAACGTCGAGGCGTTGATATTTATCGCCGTCGACAAGCAGGTCGACGACGAGGCACAGAGATAGGTTGAGAAGTTATACAACCTCCTCACGACTCCAGGAGGCAAGACGCAAGAGTAGGCGCATCTTTAAGTCTCCAGACTCAGAGTATCCGAGAACATACTCCCCTTCACGAGTTGCACCTGGCTCTCCGCTGCCAGTGCCATCTCCTCTAGCTACCCTTTCCGGACCACCACAGACTATGCCTCCAGCACTGCCTCCTCCTCCAGCGCCAGTAGTTCCGAGGCACACAACTTGTTCTAGGTCATACCATCGGTCCAGACATCACCAGAGTTTGACACTCTCATCTAATTCAAGCCATTCACTTCATCAACACCTTTCCAGGAGATCTCGGTCAAGGCACACCCTTGACACTTCTTTCACTACCTGACGTTACTCCTCGACATTGTCAGACTTCCCTCCACCACTCATATCACCTCTGGATGACATTACCAGGTTTTAAGACTTCCAGGTGAGAGGAGCTGTAAAACTGAATATCCCGATGTCAACTCCATCTTCGATGACTTCAATCATCTTTGAGACCCTGCAACACAGGTCAGCATCTAGACCTCTGTTACCTTTGGTACCTGGTTTGTTAGAGCCAGCCATGGAATTATTTTTAACACCAGCTGCGGTCAAGCCAGCCTCTTCCAGGCTTCAAAGAAGTAATGCCCTCCAGAAGAGGATCCGGCCTTTCTACGAACAGATCCAACGCCTGACTTAGTCATAGTCGTGGCAGCCAAAAAACAACATGCCACTACTCCTGGTTCCAATGTACCTCCTGATAAGGAGAGCCGAAGAATTGGCTCAGGTGGAATAAAAGTCCAGAGAACCGCGGCAACCTCAATGAAGACCACAAGCGCTATGGCTCTGTTAGGAAGATATGAAAGGGCGTTATGGGACTCCATACAACAATTTGTGGAATATCTCCCAAGAGATAAAAGAGAGGATTTTCAGGAGATTTTTAATGAAGGCCTGCTCGTCGCTAACTAGATAATTAGTGCCGCAGTGGATTACTCGCTCCATGCTGCACATGAATAAAGCCATGGGGTCACTTTCAGAAGACATTTGTGGCTTCTTCTTACCTCCTTCAAACCAGAGGGTCAGAGAATTCTAAATCTTCCATTCTCAGGCACAACCCTTTTCGGAAGTCATACCGATGACAAGATGGGGAGGATGAAGTTTGAGATGGAGACCTTAAAAGCTGTCGACCTGGAAAAATCCAGGGAGCAACATATATCTTTCAGACCCCAACCCAGAAGATACTATACCCAGAGGGTTCAAATCCCTCAGTGGGGACAACACCAGCAGCGCCTCTGCCACCAGTACCGGAGGAAACAGGCCTTCTGTTACCCTCTCTGGTGAAGGGAAGCATATCATTTCATTTGACAGAGTGGCAAAAAATAACAAAAGACCCCTTGGTTCTGAATATTGTACAAAATGGATATTGTCTCAGAATTACTAGCCCTCCCCCGCCCATCCCTCTGAGACAGTCCAGTGTTCAACTCTCTTTACTGCAGTCAGAGGTCAACATCCCCTTACAGAAAAAACCAGTGGAACCCGTCCCTCACCACCAACGAGGGACAGGCATTTACTCCAGGTACTTCCTAGTAAACAAAGAGAGACAGGAATGAATTCAGACCCATTCTCGACATCAAATCAGCCAACAAGTGGATTTGGTGAGAAAAGTTCCAGATGCTGGCTTCACACCAAAATTATCCTCAGCTACACCAAGGGGACTGGCTTTGTTCCATCGACCTTCAAGACAAATACTTTCACATTCCAATTGTCAGAAAGCATTGCAAGTTCTTGAGGTTTGTAGTAGGTCTAGATCACTACCAGTACAAAGTCCTTCCGTTTGGCTCAAGTCAGCACCCATAACTTTCACGAAGTGCATGGCAGTGGTGACTGCCCATCTCAGGAAAAACAAAATAATCGTCCACCCCTACCTAGATGATTGGCTGATCAAGGTGTCCATGTCTCAAGAAGCTCGGCTTCACTATCACTCGGCGTGCAGTCTCCTCAAAAGTTTAGGCCTACAATTAATGCTTAGCAAGTCAAATTCTGTCCTAGTGCAGACATTGCACTACCTGAAAGCAACCATCGACACATTACAGGCAAGAGGATAACCTTCGGAGGCGAGACGTTTATCGATCCTTTGGGAATGTCACTCTCTCATGACAGCTTGCCGTCCAATAGTGTGAACAGTATCCATCCTCTCTCCTGGGCTCAATGGCATCCTGCATCTTCCTCACACCGAATGCTCGTCTCCACAGGTGACTATTGCAGGAATGTCTCGAGGACCAGTAAGACCAGCCGACGGGCAATTGGGAGGACATGAAAACACTATCTCTTCATACAAAGATATCCCTGAAGTGGTGATTCTTCCCAAATAACCTGTTTCGGAGCATGCCCTCTCATCGAGGGGGTTCTTCACAAACAATAGTAACAGATGCCTCATTTCTAGGCTGGGGGGCCCACATGGACAACCTCCAAATCCAGGGCACATGGTCAGAGAGAAAGTCCACATACCACATCATTCTTCTGGAGCTACAAGCAGTCCATCTGGCGCTAAAAACGTTTCATCCGTCCTTCAAAACCAACTCCCTGCATGTGCAAACTGACAATACAACTACCATGTACCATCTCAACAAACAGGGAGGATGAGATCCAGACTGCTTTTGCACGAACCCCAGACAGTATAGAAATGGCTCTTAGACAACAAGAATCTGACAGTCATCGCTACACATCTTTCAGGTGTACAAAATGCTCAGGCAGACTCTCTCAACAGGATTCTGCAAGAGAATCGTGAGTGGGTTTTGCACGACAATGTTGTTCCCAGCTTGTTTAATCTGTGGGGCACACCTTCCATCGACCTGTTTGCCACTGCAGAAAACAAAAAAAATGCCAAAGTTTTATCTTAAGGTATTACCAAACAGGGACGCTGGGGAATGCCCTATGGATCAACTGGTCCAGCAATTTTATTTACACTTTTCCACAGATTCCCCTAATACCAGCAGTTCTCATTAAGCTGTCCTACTCGAGAGCCAAGATGATCCTAATAGCTCCGGGGGGGGGGGGGGGGCACACCAGCGGTGGTTCATTGACCTTCTTCACCGGTCCATCTATCCACAGCTGAGGCTGCCATGCAGGACAGACCTCCTAACGAAGTTCCAAGGCCAGATACTGTGTCCCAATCTCTCCTCCTTGAATTTGGCAGCATGGCTCCTGAGATAGTAAAGTATGGACACTTGAATCTGCCAAAGGAGTGCATGGACATCCTCAAAGAGGCTAAGCGGCCTTCTACTTGTTCCGCATGTGCCTTCAAGTGGAAGAGATTCTGCATTTGGTGTTCCTTCAAGAACGTGGACCCCACTTCTTGCCAGGAAGATTTAATACTGCCGTACTTACTCCATCTGGCAAAATCCAGCTTGCAAAAATCCAGCTTGCAATTCTCTTCTATAAGGGTTCACTTGGCAGCCCTTACAGAAAATATCCTTCTTACAAACCATATACAGTCTTCCACTCTAACAAAGTAGTTGTGAGAACTCATCTGAAGTTTCTCCCTAAGGTTATTTCGAATTCTCATGTTGAACAGACCATGGGGGTCATTCTGACCCTGGCGGTAAAATCCGTCAGGGCCAACGACCGCGGGAGCACCGCCAACAGGCTGGCGGTGCTCCCTTGGGCATTCTGATGCCGTGGTCAGAAACGGAAAACTGGCGGTGTACCGCCGGTTTTCCGCTGCCCTGGGGAATCCTCCATGGCGGCGCAGCAAGCTGCGCCTCCATGGGGATTCCGACCCCCATACCGCCATCCTGTTCCTGGCGGTTTTGGCCGCCAGGCAGAGGATGGCGGTATGGGGTGTCGTGGGGCCCCCGTAACAGGGCCCCACCAAGATTTTCAGTGTCTGCCATGCAGACACTGAAAATCGCGACGGGTGCAACTGCACCCGTCGCACCCCTTCCACTCTGCCGGCTCCATTCGGAGCCGGCATCCTCATGGAAGGGTGTTTCCCGCTGGGCTGGCGGGCGGCCTTCTGGCGGTCGCCCGCCAGCCCAGCGGGAAACCCAGAATACCCGCGGCGGTCTTTTGACCGCACAGCGGTATTCTGGCGGTCCCAGCCAGGCCGCCGGCTTCCGCCGCCGGCCGGGGTCAGAATGACCCCCCATATCTCTTCCAACATTTTTCCAGAATTCTTCTACTCCAGCAGAAAGATCTCTCCATTCCCTGGATGTAAAAAGGGTTTTAAAATTCTACTTAGATAAGACACAAGACATACATAAGTCGATCCAACTATTTATCAACTACAGTCCGGTCTGTACAGGTTTGGCATCTTCTAAACAGTCTATTTCGTGATGGATTGTTTCTTGCATCCTCTTATGTCATCAAAAGGCATATAAAACGCTATCAGCTAAGACTAAAGCACACACCACTAGGGGTAAAACGGCTACTACTGCTTTGTTAACCGCTTTAGTGCGGGCGTCGGCCACTGGCCAACTCCCACACTACCTCCCTGGTGCAGGTCACGACCAGTGGCCGAAACCAGGGAGGAGGTTAAAAAATCCTTGGGTGTGTCGCAAATACCCCGGGCGACACAAAAGATCTTCTGTGTCCCCCCCCACCTGCCCTTTTGTGACGTCAGTGCACTGCAAGTCCGCTTCCTGCTCCGGTGGGGAAAACAGCCCCAAATGGCCTTCCCGACGTTCTGGAAGGCCTCGTTTAAAAGGGGAGAGTCTCCCCTTTCAAATAAGGCCTTCCTGAGCCGGTTTCCTGGCCCTCAATGGCAGCGCAGCTGCGATCAAGGGCCAGGATACCCCACTAGACACCAGGGATTTCACTTGGGGGGGTCTGCCCCCTCGGCAAACGGGACGCCCCACCCCCCCTCCTCTCCCCATCCGGGGGGCATAATTTTAGTTAAAAAGGTAGGTTTACCCCTGGGGGGCACGATGGCACCGAATAGCACCCCCCAGGGATTTAAAAATATTTTTTAAAAAGCCAATTAAAAAAAAAAAATTGACAGGGGGTCGCCCGTGAGCAGGGCGACCCCCTGTGGGGGCAATATTTTTTTTTAATTGTTGTATGGTTGAAACCATACAGCTATTAAATATATATATATATGTAAATAGATATATCTATCTATATAGATATGTATATATAGTATATATATAGAGGGATCACTTTTGTAAACGCCTATGTGGTTTCCCTGGGGATGCGATCGGCCCCCAGGAAAACCACACCTGCATATAAAAGTATATTTAAATATATATATTCGCCACAAGTTGTCTTGCAGTTGCAGCTTTCGTCTTCAAAGCAATGCACATACTTCATCTGACGCGTTTCAACTGTAGCTTTTAGGCAGCAGTAAAAAAGTAAAGTAAGTCTTGTGATTATGTTTCTGCTACAAAAGGATCAGACTTTAGTCTAGTGGCAGTTTTGATGCCATAAAGTAGCGCAGAAGGTTTATGTGCCTTCTGCAAAGATCAAATCTGTATTTTATGTAAATAGCTGAGTACATTAGTAAAGTCAGCCATTGCCTGGGCTATAATACACATGAAATGTATGTGTGGGGGGGAGGGGTCTATGGAGAAATGATGGGCACTTTTGCTGGGTGGTAGTGAGGGGATCCGAGGAGGAGGTCATAGGAGTGGGGGCATCAATAATGATTGTTGGACTGGGCTCTAGAGGCGCTAAAGACTGTGACGATTGGTATGTGACAAGGTGAAGTAATAGTGTGTCTTTTTTGGAGTGTCTTCAAAGAATGTGTTGATTGAGGGAAGAAGCGAAGGTAAGGTGACCTCTACTGTTGCACGTATCTCACACACACACACACCCACCAGCAATTTTGTGACTGTCTACGTAGGCTAATGTTTTAGAGCAACAGTTTAGGCAGTAGCAGAGATGGCATCTCGTTGGATCACTGCTGCTCAAGCCGTCACTCGGTTTAAAGAGGACAGCTCTGAAGCAGGATCAGAGACTGAGACAGCAGATACTGATAACGCATCTGAGGGATAGGACAATGGCGCAGACTCTCAGAGTGATTTTTCAGTCAACGGAGTCCCATTCAATAACTCCTCTTACATTAATTATGAGGGAGGTGATGAGGACAGTCCTGCTGTCCCTTCGCAAGCACAGTCTGTGCAGCAGGACAACAGCGGGTTAGTCCAACCCAGAGAGCAGGTGCATGCTGCGGCAAGCACAGAGAGAGTGCTTTCCTAGGAGCTCCCCAATTTAGTTCAGCCCCAAATTCCACCGCCCAAATCGTATTGTGGAGACATCAAAATTATCTATCACAAAACAACCTGGTTTTGTAAGGCAGGCACCTGCTTTTTTGGTCCTGGGCTCAGCAGCCTTATAAGGAAACCTATCAAACCCAGACATTTCTGGAAACTAGACATCCAGAGTTCACAGAGGTGTGACTTGTGTGGATTCCCCAAAGTTTTCTTACCCAGAATACCCTGCAAAGGTGAAATGTTGAATAAAAACTCATTTTTTTCTTGCATTTCTGTCACACAAACTACAGGCATATGCTGGGATCCACAACATTCCTACCACCCTGTGTTTCCCCACCTATCCTGATAAAAACACTACCCCACTTGAGTGACTGTACCTAGTGCCTGCGTCAGGAATAGACAACAGGGTCAACAGTTGCCCTCATGTAAGGACCAACATTGACCGTTGTGTGATCTATTCCTGTCGCGGGCACTAGGCCTACCCACATAAGTGAGGTACAATTTTTTGGGGAGACTTTGGGGAATGCTGGGTGGAAGGAAATTTGCAGCTCCTCTCAGATTCCAGAACTTTGCAGCACTGGAATCTGAGGGAGAAATTTGTTTTTTTTTTGCCAAATGTTGAGGTTTGCAAAGGATTCTGGGTAACAGAACCTGGCGAGAGCTCCACAATTCACCCCCATCCTGGACTCTGCCAGGTGTCTAGTTTTCAAACATGCACAGGTTTGGTAGGTTTCCCTAGGTGCTGGCTGAGCTAGAGGCCAAAATCCACAGCTATGCACTTTCCAAAAAACACGTCAGATTTCAATGTAAAAATGTGATGTGTCAATGTTGCGTTTCCTGTCGCAGTCATTGGGCCTCCCCACGCAAGTGAGGTACCATTTTTATCGGAAGACTTGGGGGAACACAGAATGGCAGAACAAGTTTTATTACTTCTTGTCTTTCTCTAAATTTTTTCCATCCAAATGTAAGACAGTGTGTAAAAAAGACAGCTATTTGAGAAATGCCCTGTAATTCACATGCTAGTATTGGGGCGCCAGAATTCCAAGATGTGCAAATAACCACAGCTTCTCAGCACTTTATCTTGTGTGACTCTGCAGGCCTTACCGAAGAAAGGCGAACGTCTCCACTTAAGAGGATATGTTTTGAAGAAGTGCTCCGGGACTATTCACTGCTAATGACTATAATGGAGATTCCCCTACGAGAGAACTGGAGTTACAGAAACTATTCCTTCTTCTCTATTCTCTGCCAGTAGTAAAAAAAAATACACGAAAGGACTTTTTCTTCACCTTTCCCCTCTGACAAAATATACAACTACTTGCGAGTTCAACACTGTGCTCTGGACTCTTTTTAAGATCCCATTTGAGCACGTACACAAGGCCTCTCTTCAAATGCTGTCTCGGAAAATTGCTTTTCTAATAGCCATAACAACTAGGAGGTGCTTTAGCGAAATTCTGGCATTTTCCATTAATCTCTCTCATTTGAAACTTTATAAAAACAAGGTGACTCTTTCAACAAATTCTTGATTCAAGCCTATGGTGCCAACAACATTGCCTCTGAACAAAATAATTAATTTGTCAACTTTATTCTACACCCAAATCTTGCAGAAAGCGCATTATATTCCTTAGATATCACACTCTGTTTAGAGATTTAAATCAGTATAATCAAAGACATACAGAAATCTTCTCAGCTCTCTATTTCTATTGGCCATTACAACAATGATTCCTTTTTTTTAAAGAAGACATTGCTAGTTGGATCACAGCTTTAATTTTCTTGTGCAGTGCCAAAGATGGGCGTCTTGTCAGGCACCGTATTGGAACACATTAGCCCAAAGGAATGGCGGCCACAGTTGCACTTTTCGTTGGAGTTTCCATTAAGGACAAGACAGGAATGTGGGCTTCTACCCATACCTTCACCAAATATTAGGGTCTTGAGATCCATTCAGAAGTTGAAACAACAGTTGGACAGGCAGTGCTCAATAACCTTTTCACTAATTAGAACTTTATTCTGCTTATTTTTTCTGCCTTACATAATTTAGTTACATTAATTTAAGCATGTGAATCTTTGAAGATATAATTCTGGAGAAGAAATGTTACTTGTAGCTACAGGTCTTCAGAAATCTCAGGCAGCATTAGCTGGATGCTGTTCTCAAAGCGTGGTAAAGTGTGCATCACAGACCACTCTCACGGCATTCCAGATGGGTGCTCCATGAGCTGACTAGAGCGAAAGACATAAAGGGCAGTGACTGAACAGCAGAATATAGAGCTGGGCAAAGGATGACAAACTTGGGCTTGTGCATTTGCCAAAACAGATGTCATGCGTTTCAGGAAAGGGTCTGGACAAGCCTTGTAATCTGCCCTTTCCATGATGGTGTTCTTGCTATAGAATGCTGTCCGAGATATCCAACACAAGTTGAAGTAGAGTCTGTTCCAGTATGTCAGTTCTTGTTTCAATCAGATATAGTGAAACATTCCAGGAGCTGGATGCATTGCATCACGTGTCCTTTTATTTTTTTGTTGCTTTCATTAACCCTTGCTTGATACTAATTATGTCCCTGAGGGCTTGATTACGACCTTACCGGATGGGCTACTCCGTCACAAATATGACAGATATCTCGTCCACCCTATGACAAGTTCCATTTTATGCTATGGAGCTTGTAAAACGCCGGTGGGATATCCATCACGTTTGTGATGGAGTATCCCATCCGCCAAGGTCATAATCAGTCCCTAAATCTTTATCCTAGCAGTTGAAACGTCTGCTGGATGTACTTCTGGATTCTCTTGCTTGGTGCTTTCCCCCTGCTTGATGTCTAGGGGAATTTGGTGATTTGCAGATAACTTCAGTATTAATCTTCATCATCAGTCGAGAGCTACAAGATTGCTAAAGAGGTTTTTTTTACCTTTTTCTCTGACCTTTTAAGGTGACTCTAGATACCTTTGACATATTCTACTTTGTCCAGGGTGTTTCCAAGGCTACTGGGTGAAGTCATCTTTTCCTCAGGCATTCAAGAAGGGGACTCAAAAGATTTTCTCATCATCTGGTCCATGACAAATAGATTATCAATTATGTGAGTTGAGATTATCTGAATCACTACAGTAATAATATTATTACACAGGGCTTGTGAGCTAAGTAGAGGAATCCTTGTGAAGTACTGGACAGACTGCATCAGTGAATGATGTAGAAAAACTGCTGAGAGGTTGGTCCTGAGTACCACAGAGAAGGCTATTCAGTTAAAACATCCAAAAGAAGTGGGAAAACAGAAGATGTTGGTGAATAGAACCCCCTGAGCTGACAGGTCAGTGAGCTCCTTTACTCAAGTAAAAGAGGAGTAGTGAGGAAGTAAACAAGCCTTGAGAGCTAACCTACAGAATCCTTAGTCAGTCAGTGGTGCTGAATGCAATGTATAAATCTGATCTATTGGAGGACTAGCACCATAGTGTTCAGAACTATTCAATTAGATCACCATAGGTGTAAGTGGGAAATGCCATGCGGTGTTGCAATTATATCACTGAGTTAGCTACATCAGGAAACGTAAGTGAAAGAGGAGCCTAAGTGTACTGACCCTTGGGGTGAAGAGAGGAATTTAGTCTGTTTTCTTGCTGTTGCAGTTGAATGTCAGGCCCAGCCTGTTTCAAGTTGCCTACCACTCCTAGTTGCCAGAAACCAGGGTTGGACTGGCATATAGGGCAATATGGCAGTGCCTGAGGGGCTGGTCTGATAGATCAGTGTGTGATCTTTTTGATTGTGGGCTTATTGTATGGTCTGGAGGGACGGTTTTTACTTTTGATTCCGCTGATAATGCCGTAAACGTTCTTGCAGCAAGTAGGCAGTCTTCGCCTATACCTTGTAATACACCTACAGAGCGTGTCTTCACAGCTTCAAAAGTACCCCAACTTGCAGTTGTGGGCTACTTGTTTAGCTATCTGATGCAGGTGTTAGGGCCACTTTCCAATCTGCTGCCTGGGCCTATTTTCAGTCTCAGTCCGACCCTGCCAGAAGCATGTTGATAATCACAAACTGTAAAGTTGCTCAATTGCTGCTTTCCACTTGATGCATGTTGCATTCCATACAGATATTGTGAATGTGAGTCAAATATGTCCTTGCATGTACAGCATTATTTTAAGTTGCTGTTTAAAGATGTCTGCTGCTTTCCCTCACATAAGGTTCAGCGTGGTGAGAGTGCTAGTTGATTATCAAGGACACACAATGTATCATACCACTGATGGGTCATCTCTAAGCGTTTGACTGTTGAGAAAGTGATGTTTGAATTTCATAACCATTTGTGTCCCAGAGGGGTGCTTTTGCATTCCAGCCTCCTAAGCTGCAAATCCGGAGTACCAGAGATTTATTGGATGAGCAAGTGGCTCCGGCTGGTTAGGTTGTGTAGCACTAACCTCAGCTTACGGTAAGGCTTCTGTTTAGGGGTCTCTGTAGCAATTCTGTTGTGACTTGCCACAATTCACCTTCTTTTCTTCTACCTATCCCTCTGCATTTTACGTCGTGTAAGGGGTGAACAGTTGATGGCATAGTGGAAGGTGAGTGAGTCTCCCTTTATGATATATGAGGTGTGTACTGGGTAGTTGATGGCATAATGGAAGGAGAGTGTGTCTACCTTCAGTTACAAACAGAAGCTTACTTTATCAATAAGAATCTTCTGGAGTAAAGTCTGAATCTGCTTCTTGGGCCTCAGAGAAATAGGAAACCTTCAAAAGTGGAGATCTGTGTAGTTAACTGGAAGCAGAAAATATTGACCTCCACTTGGTCAGACCATTTGATGTTAGAATGAAGTGAGATATGTTAACAGTGCTACAGGTTGGTAATAGGTTTGAGCTTCGAGTCGAGATGACTTCTACGGGAGAGGGCCAACACCTTAGATGGAGATGTCAGGTAGGAGCAGGGTTAGCTTATTTTTGCCTCTAATGAGTGGAGATCAGGTGGGTGGTTTCTTGATATTTTTTGTTTCCTTAGGACTATGGGCCATATGTACGAACACATTTTCCCATTGACACAGAATGGGAAAAACCCTTTGCTACATCGGGCCCTATATGAGAGGGTGCTAATGAAGTTGCTCAGTGTGCCATCTTGTAAGTCAAGAGTGGGTTATTATTATGCCAGGAAAAATCAGAATGTTGTCAACAATAATCGCACAATGTCAAAGATGGGTTATTATTATCTTAGAGTTAGCCAGAATGCCACTAAGAATGGCCATAATTTGTCAAGGATTTTTATGCCAGCAATATCTAGAATTTTGTCAAGAAGGCCCACAATACATCAGTCAGAGGCAGTTTGGGGACTGGGGACTATCAAGCCAGAGTGACCCCTGAACTCTGACCATTATTCACATTCCTGTACTAGGCTCCCCACCCAGCAACCCCATACAAGCACACCCACTCACATAGATTTGCATTCACACACACACGTGGCCGACACAGAGGATGTGGGCACATTGTGGCCGTATAGACGCAAGTGAAAGCTGTCATGTCAGAATCCTGTATCGAAAAAATGACTTTCGTGCACCTGTACACACTAACTAACTTCTCTTTAACTTTTCTTTTATCAAAGAAAAGAATCAAAAAGGTAAGGCTCAAATCTTTATTCAGTGCTTATATCTAAAGTGATACTGTTGCTGCCACTGGTCCTTGGCAGGAACTGTCTTGTTTCATAGGAACAGCTTTAAAAACCCAAAAACCGTAAACAGGCTGTTACAGTGCCTTTTGCAGAGGGTACTGCCACATAGTAGCATTAAGGCATTGCCTTTGGGATACTTTTATAGACCATGTAAACCAATAGGGGGTAAGGGCGTTGTGGCGGGCTGGTTGGGTTCCAAAATCAGTTATTGTGTTAATGTGCCTGTTAAAAACTCCTTTGCTGATTTGCCATCACTGGATGGTCAGGACTGACTGCCCTCGGTTTCTGAGAGTAAGTATTGGAAGGGGACAAGTGCCCAAGTATCTTGTTCGGGCGGGCCCACCCCGCTCCTAGATCATATGGCCCCACCCTGCTCCTAGATCATTTACATGTTCTGTAGAGGGGAGCACAAGACCATACAATATTCAAGTCATGGTTTCTCAAGGGGTTATCTGGTGTTTCATCCTTTTTAACCAATGAGTCAGTTGTTCAGCAAGTAGAATACCATACTAGGAATGTAGGTATTAAACTTGTTTCTTGGAATGTGGCATGCATTCGGGCAAAGATGGAGAATGCCGTTTGGGTTTCGGTTTATGTATGAGCATTAAATAATCTGCTTGCAAGAAACTTGGGCTATGGATGAGGTTTTTCTGAATCGTTTTCAGTGTGTAAATACCATAGCAACTCCATCCAGATCAGAAAGACCCAAAGGTGGCCTGTTTACTTTTCTGGCTACTAAACAGACCAAACTTAAAATCATAAATGTTTGTTCTACCTGTTTTTATGAGTTATTTGTGATGATCCTGACAGATTTGTTTGATATTATGCTGATAAAACTTCACTGGAATGTTTTCAATGATAACTCAACAAAAGTCATAGATGACCTTGAAGAGGTTATTGTTAGTGCCCGTCTTGGCCATAGGAAGGAACTCCTTTTTATATGTGTGGGGTATTTTAATTTACATTTATGTGAGGACAGTACCACTAGTCCCTGTGGTTAAAGGAACCAGGAAGGTGAGGAATTAACTCACTTCAAGCAGCATGTACTCTGTGGAAATTCAGTTAAAAGAGTCCTATTCACTCCCAGATATTGAGCTTTACTAAAGATTATAGATGCTCAACAACAGCCCACCCTTTCACATTTAATGGCAAAGTGAAAAGTAGTAACATCGATCATGTCATTATTTCTATTGATTTGTACTCCTGTTGCAAGATTATATTGTGGTGACCAGATGTAGCAGTGACCACAATACACTAGTTGCTTCCTTTGCCCTAAATCTGGCTGAGGTGGGGAAAAATGAAATGGGCCTCCCGGTTGAGTATACAATTAATGTGGACATAAGATGAAAATGGGCAATGACTGACAAGGATAAATTCATGCATGATATTATCAGTGATTATAAGGGTGCATTTTCAGTAATAACTTCTAGTGAAGAGTCATCTGTGAGAATTATTCAGGCCTTTTAAAGATATATGTGCTTCGATTTCTCATAAAATGTTTAGCAACATACATAGGAGGAAGGATCCTTCAAAGGGTTGGTTCCATCAAACTTGTACCCTAGCACATAAACGACTCAAAGGGGTCCTTGTAGGAAAACCCCGCTGTCAGGATGAAATTAAGCTCTGCAGGAATGTGTATAAGAAGGCACTAGTACATAGGAAAGCAGAAATCAGAAGGGAAGCATGGAAGGATTTGGAGCGGGTGAGTATAACTAAGGATAACACACCCTTTTGGAAAACTGTGAATAAACCTTTCTTCTCAGGATATTATAAACAGAGTATCAGCACTAACATCGGTGTCCATTCCTGGGTACAGCATTTTATCTCTATTTAGTGGCGAAGGTGACAGTTTATCCATAGTAATATCTGAACCACTGTTGAGTGAGGAAGAACTCAACACATTAAGTCAGTCAGTCCAGGTAAAGGATGTAGCAGTAGCAATTAATCAAAGCCGATCTGGGAAGGCCTATGGATGTTTTTAAATCGAATATTATGTTGTGGGCATCTATTTTAACGAATGTTTTTACGGCCACTGTCATTGGCCAGTTAGTTCCATCATTGAGAGTTGTAGCGGTGGTACCAATTTTTAAAAAAGGGGCTGAAAATCGGCCTGACTGCTGACGGACAATTTCTCTCTAGGATAGCTCATGTAAGATTTTGGGTAGAATTATTGCAACCAAACTGGAGGCCTAAATAGAAGAGAAGCAGTTACTTTCCAGGGTACAATATGAATTCTGCAAAGGAGTTGGTACTATTGACCAATGCCTAGATCTACAGCTTACTCAAGGGAAGTATGCTAGTGCTAAAGAGTTGTCTGTTCATTTAGCATTACGGACCTCTCTAATGCATTTGACATGGTAAATCTCCCCATTCTGTAGTCCATCATGGGCAAACTAGGGATTGATAAGCCACTAATAAACCTCCTATATAAGATGCATTCAGATACCATGGTGAAAACTAGGTATGGGATAAATGGGGAACCTTCACCAGAGATCAGGTGCAGGTTGGGTGTGCAGCAAGGATGTGTGCTGGCCCCTTTACTGTTTTTATTGTATATAAATGGGCCAGAGGACGCATTGCTGAGAGTAGAGAAAGATATGTCCAAATGTAATCACCTTTCAATTCCAGTACTGCTGTATGCAGACAATGCTATGCTGATTGAGCGAATGGCCATGGGATTGCAATGCTTATTAAATGGATTTAAGCACTTTATGGATAAGCTACATCTGAAAGCAAACTTAGGAAAGTCTTTTGTTTTGATATTGGGTCACAAAAGAACAAAAAAACATGAGATTTCAAGTGAGTGGTACAGAGATAGCTAAAGTGGGAAACTTTACGTACTTTGGGATGGATTTGATTTTAAGATGAGCTGGGACTTTTTATACAGAGCATGCTTCTTGCATTTTCAGAGATCAATTAACTCTGTTTTAGATTTTGTAAGAAGATTGGGGCAAAAACTGGTGAAGGAAGTTTCTGCGATGTATAATGATAAATGTGTTGCAATAGCGACCTATGGAGCACGAGTGTGGGAGATACAAAAAAATGACCCCATGCAGATATTAGAAAATAAGGCCCTATGTAATATGTTGACTGTTCCACAGTCCCTTTCCACAAATATATGTCATATGCAGCTTGGTGTACACTATGTAGAGGAATCTGGTTGACCCCTGAATTACGTCTCACAAGAGAGATCATACAAGACTGTCTTCGACTGGATAATGTTGGGGCTACTCTACGGTTAAAGTATGAAAATCTGTTCTTATGACATTAGGTATCAAAGGGTACTTTGGGGGGAGAAGTGTGGCTCAATGGTTAGAGCAGCAGACCCTGATGCAGAGGTCTGGTCCGGGACCAGGGTTCAATTCCTGCCTCACTGCGTCTTGGGCTCAATTTCCTCAGACCTGGTAATTCTCGTCTTGGTGCGAATCTAATCAGGGTCCCACTCTGTAACTCAGGGCAATAGCTTGCTTAATCTCCACAACAGCCCCCACAGCACTGGGATGTCTGGCTTCACCTTGGGGGTGCCCAGGAATGGGCACTTCACAGGGAAAGCCAGGAAGGGTTCCACAGCAGTAGGCATACAGCACCAAGAAGCCCGACTTACAGGGTAAAAGTGCACTATACAAGTACGAAGTTTACAGTTTTACTTTATAATCCCAGAATATATTATGAAAAGCACTAAACCCGCATTGAAAGAGTTGTTTTAGAAACTGCAGAGGGTCTTTTTGTATCCCAGTCAGCTCAAAATTACATACCGATCGAACTCTCGGAAGGTTTTGAATTGTATCTCACATTAGTCTCCAATCAAAGGTACAGATTTTATTTTACCAGGTTACATTTTAATTTAATCCACTTTTTGGTTGCATATCCTTCCTAGGGTACTGTAGGAAGTTGGCTCTGTATGTACTATTTCAAAGTAAGAAATAGCATGCACAGAGTCCAAAGGTTCCCCTTAGAGGTAAGATAGTGGCAGAAAGAGATAATTCTAATGCTCTATTTTGTGGTAGTGTGGTCGAGCAGTAGGCTTATCAGAGGGTAATGTTAAGCATTTGTTGTACACACACAGGCAATAAATGAGGAACACACACTCAAAGACAATTCCAGGCCAATAGGTTTTTATATAGAAAAATATATTTTCTTAGTTTATTTTAAGAACCACAGGTTCAAGATTTACACACAATACTTTAAGTGAGAGGTATTTCACTCAGGTATCTTAGGAACTTTGAATCAACACAATATCATATACAGTTTTGGCAAAAATTGCAATAAGCTATTTTAAAACTAGACAGTGCAAAATTCAACAGTTCCTGGGGGAGGTAAGTATTTTGTTAGTTGTTCAGGTAAGTAAAGCACTTACAGGGTTCAAAGTTGGGTCCAAGGTGGCCCACCGTTGGGGGTTCAGGGCAACCCCAAAGTTACCACACCAGCAGCTCAGGTGCAGAGGTCAAAGTGGTGCCCAAAACGCATAGGCTTCAATGGAGAAGGGGGTGCCCTGGTTCCAGTCTGCCAGCAGGTAAGTACCCGCGACTTAGGAGAGCAGACCAGGGGGGTTTTGTAGGGCACCGGGAGGGACACAAGTCAGCACAAAAAGTACACCCTCAGCGGCACAGGGGCGGCCAGGTGCAGAGTGCAAACAGGCGTCGGGTTTGCAATAGATTTCAATAGGAGACCCAGAGGTCTCTTCAGTGATGCAGGCAGGCGGGGGGGAGGCTCCTCAGGGTAGCCACCACCTGGGCAAGGGAGAGGGCCACCTGGGGGTCGCTTCTGCACTGGAGGTCTGATCCTTAGTTCCTGGGGGCTGCGGGTGCAGTGTCTTTACCAGGCGTCAGGTTCTTTGAAGCAGGCAATCGCGGTCAGGGGGAGCATCTGGATTCCCTCTGCAGGCGTCGCTGTGGGGGCTCAGGAGGGGTCAACTCTGGCTACTCCGGGCTCGCACTAGCCGGGGAGTCCTCCCTGTAGTGTTGTTTCTCCGCAGGTCGAGCTGGGCGCGTCGGGTGCAGAGTGGAAAGTCTCATGCTTCTGGCGTGAAACGTGGAGTCCTTTAAAAGTTGTTTCTTTGTTGCAAAGTTGCAGTTTTTGTGGAACAGGGCTGCTGTCCTCAGGAGTTCTTGGTCCTTTTAGATGCAGGGTAGTCCTCTGAGGCTTCCGAGGTCGCTGGACCCTGGGGAACGCTTCTCTGTTGCAGTTTTTTCTTGAAGTGGGGAGACAGGTCGGTAGGGCTGGGGCCAAAGCAGTTGGTGTCTCCGACTTCTCTACAGGGCTTCAGGTCAGCAGTCTTTCTTGGTCTTAGGTTGCAGGAATCTATCTTGCTTGGTACTGGGGGCCCCTAAATACTCAATTTAGGGGTGTGTTTAGGTCTGGGAGGTTAGTAGCCAATGGCTACTAGCCCTGAGGGTGGCTACACCCTCTTTGTGCCTCCTCCCTGAGGGGAGGGGGGCACATCTATAATCCTATTGAGGGAATCCTCTATCTGCAAGATGGAGGATTTCTAAAAGTCAGAGTCACCTCAGCTCAGGACACCTTAGGGGTTGTCCTGACTGGCCTCCTTGTTTTTCTCATTATCTCCTCCGGCCTTGCCGCCAAAAGTGGGGCCGTGGCCGGAGGGGGCGGGCATCTCCACTAGCTGGGATGCCCTGTGGCGCTGTAACAAAGGGGGTGAGCCTTTGAGGCTCACCGCCAGGTGTTACAGTTCCTGCAGGGGGAGGTGAGAAGCACCTCCACCCAGTACAGGCTTTGTTCCTGGCCACAGAGTGACAAAGGCACTCTCCCCATGTGGCCAGCAACATGTCCGGTGTGTGGCAGGCCGGTAAAACTAGTCAGCCCACACTGGAAGTCTAGTATGTTTTCAGGGGGCATCTCTAAGATGCC
This sequence comes from Pleurodeles waltl, assembly GCF_031143425.1. Taxonomy (NCBI): domain Eukaryota; kingdom Metazoa; phylum Chordata; class Amphibia; order Caudata; family Salamandridae; genus Pleurodeles; species Pleurodeles waltl. The sequence continues at coordinate 419,968,449 of NC_090448.1, read as the reverse complement.
CTCTGGGTGTATTTCACAATAAAATGTACACTGGCATCAGTGTGCATTTATGTGCTGAGAAGTTTGATACCAAACTTCCCAGTTTTCAGTGTAGCCTTTATGATGCTGTGGAGTTCGTGTTTGACAGACTCCCAGACCATATACTCTTATGGCTACCCTGCACTTACAATGTCTAAGGTTTTGCTTAGACACTGTAGGGGCATAGTGCTCATGCACTTATGCCCTCACCTATGGTATAGTGCACCCTGCCTTAGGGCTGTAAGGCCTGCTAGAGGGGTGACTTACCTATGCCACAGGCAGTGTGAGGTGGGCATTGCACTCTGAGGGGAGTGCCATGTCGACTTAGTCATCTTCTCCCCAGCATCACGCACAAGCTGTGAGGATGTGTGCATGTGCATGTGCTGAGTGAGGGGTCCCAATTGTGGGAACAAAGGTACAGTTTAGGGAGGAACACTGGTACTGGGGCCTGGTTAGCAGGGTCCCAGCACACTTTCAATCATAACTGGCATCAACAAAAGGCAAAAGTCAGGGGGTAACCATGCCAAGGATGCATTTCCTTACAATATGTAAACAGCAATGCAGTCTATGTTGAGAACTAGGCTAAAAATGCTTTATTTTTTTGAGTTTTTTTTTTAACTTAAATTAAAATCTTTAATTAAAGGTAAAACGTTCTGTAGTCAAAGTAGAAGGCATAGAAAGTATAAGCAATCCATATTAATAGAGAAAAACTACATTGAAAATAAAGGAGCATTATTAGCCAATAGGCTACATGCAGGTTAACACAGCAGAACCAAATACTGGCACTGTGCCTTTAAGACCCCACCTCTAGTATCCCACCATGCCTCAGGGGTGAGAGTGAGGTGAAAGTTGGTTCACAGTTAGTTCAGTTTTTTTTCCGGCCCCTTCTGTGAGGATCCTGGAGCATTGAGCTCTCATTTTTCTGTTCATTTTGCCAGAAAAATATTCTATTGCCTTCACTTTTTGTAAAATGCCCTTCTTGTGGGAAAAAGAAGGCCCAGTCAGATCCACACTCTGTGTGCATAGTGTGTTTGCCTCAGAGTCACTGCCCTGACACCTGCAAGCACTGTAAGAATCTGTCCAAAAGAACTCTGAAGGACAGAGAAAGGATTTGTTTGCATGGGCTTCATAGGAGAGAGAAAACATCCTCCTCCTCTCTTACTAAGAAGATTTCTAGAGGCTCTTCTGACAAACGGCGAGCCAGATCGACCTCAGCCGGTAGGAAAATTCCTGTCTGTTCACATCGACGTTGTCCCTTCCGTCGTCGCATCAACATCACCAGATATTGAAGAGTACACTGCCGTCGACGGTGATTCAGTCGACGTCGAGGGACATGACGTCGAGCAAACAACTCCCTCATCGGGATAGATCTCCGTCGACGGTCACACACCGATCGAAGTTGAGTAGGCACAGGAGTGCTCATACGTAGTCAAAGGCGAGTCACCATCCTCCGAAGTCGAGATATCCAGTGTCGAAGTCGACCTCAAGAACAAGGTCAATGTCACCACGGTCAAGACATCATTCTGCGTCAAGACACTCGCCACCGTTGGCCCATCGCTCGACGTCAAGATAGTCAACGTCGAGGCATACCCCCCCGTTGGGCCTTCAGTCACTGTCGAGACCTGAAAAGTGGGGGAAGTCACATTCGATGTCAGGGACTCACCTATCTCCGTCGACGACAGTACAACGTCGATCAACGTCAAGGCAATCATCACCATTGACGACTGCATCCAAAGAGCGACTCTACGTACCAGCGCTTCTTAGAAGGCAAGAACAGGGCAACACCCACCTGCTGAGACTACTCTACCTCATCAGGGTCCGGTGGTCACCATACAGAGTGGGTCATCTGGGGCTTCCTCAAGAGCATCATCTCAAGGACAACTTTCTCCTATAAACCTGTCTTCGAGATGGTTGGAAAGCCTGAATAAAGCACCAGCTTTCCCAGACTCACTATATTCGTGCCTATATTCTCCCTCAGCGTCTTTTCCATGAACGCCATCTCCAACGACTCCCGACAAATGGACAAGGCCAACATCTGACCAGCCCAGTCCGAGACAAAGGCGCAGCCCTTCAGGATCGCTCACCAGGAGTAGGTCGCGATCAAGATGATGGTCAAGATCCAAGGCCTCTAGATCCCATCAACAAATATGCAGATCTCCTTCTTGGTCTACAGCATCGGAGTCTTTGATTAGAGACTATTTGCCTACCTTGACTAATACTCCTCCGGCAAGAGTTTTTCCAGTGGACAATATAACCACCTTTAATGAAGTGTTGGTTAGAGGGGCCCAGAAGCTCAATATAGACATTTCAGAACCGACAGTTTAATCGTCGTTAATTTTTGAGACGCTACACCATTGTGTGTCTTCCAGGCAGTTTTTACCACTAGTGCCTGGTCTTCTGTAGCTGGCTATGGACACTTTTTTGACTCCTGCAAGCCTGCGTGCAGCTCCGGCGAGGATCCTAAAGAAGAATAAGGCCCCAGACCAGGATCCTTTATTTCTCAGAGTTGAGGAACTGATAACGCGTCCTTCTATGACAATTTATACACATTAGGACTCGTTTTAGGCCGATGAATCTTTTGACCCAGTGGTGAGACACCGTAAAACGAGGTAACTGATCAGTATGTCAAGCAATATATCAATAATGTTATCAACGTTAATCACCACAATGTATTTCACTTTAGACATTTGTTAAAACTTTCGGCGCAACCATGACCTTTCAGTCATGAATAACCACACCTTGTTAGAAGTTTTGTGAATTTTATTCCCTATTGATTACAATCTAATAGCAAATGTATTAATCTCAAAACCAAGAAGCAAAGGAGCATAGTCACGATATGGCAACTGTGGTAAGATTTTGACAATGCGAAGATGACAATCATTAAGACACTACCATATGATATACACAAATCAGAGTACATAGAGCAGCATATACGTCTCAGTTCAGCATGGCACAACGTCAGTCATGTCCGTTTGTCAGTCAAAGAGAATATCTTATCTAACCGCTGATTAGCATTAGCATGTTGGGCTTCATGCAAAACAATTTAGAACATCAATTTGGAAAACATCTAACTAAGGCCACTAATCAAAAATACAGCAGTTGGTACCTAGAAAGGAAAGGCAAATAGACGAATTTCAATAGCAACAGTCATAATTACCCTCCTCGTGATAGGTGAGCATACAGGATCAGTCTTCGTCTTCAGGACATCAGTTAGATCGCCGTCAGTATATCTAGTCTAAGGCAGGGGGCACTTCCCTCATAAGGAGGAAAGTGAGATGGGGTAACTAAGGGTGAGGATGGTTTATTAAGTCTCAAATCACCAAACAGAGTGACAGAGTTTCTGGATGCAATCGATATCATTCCCTTCCTAGGTCTCTCGAGTCTCCTGTGTCATGAGTTTTATCCCCTTTTGGCAATACCTTCCCCCAAAATTCTATTGGATAGTCACTTCACCCCATTATCTGTAACCTATCAAATTATACATTAAGTAATGCATTTGTCATCTCGAGATAAATTATAGTATTTTGATTGGTCTTCATAATTGACGTTTTTCGTAGGTGGCACATCCGGGGTTACTTCATTTTCTGGCACACTCTTCGGGTCAAAAGTTCTCTTTTCCGTGGTTCAATGTCCTTGAAAGTTTCCATATTTGTTGCAAAGCGTATAACTTTAAAATAAAGCAGCTAGCATGCGAATGGGAAAAACTAGCATTGTTGCAAAACGTAGAAAAGAACAAATGCTGGGTCATGGCCTTTTGCAAGTCAGCACACTGGAGAAACAGAAAAATATGCTTTAATATGAGAGCTACATAGCCAGTTCTTCGGCTCACGCTAACTTAAGGCTTATGGATTCTAATAAATGCAATCTTCGTACGTGTTAACATATTCAATTAATCCAAATACAAGTAATCATTTCTTCTTATTAATATTTAGTATATGCGTACAATAATTCTTCACGTTTAAAATACATTTCAATGAATAATATTATTAATGCAGCATTGTTAAATATAAGCATTTCATATCTAAAAATAGGTAATATTTCAACTACACTCTCTCATTCCCTCCTCTGATGACTCTCATCATCACACAATCTTTCTCTTTAGTCTAATTTTTCACCTTGCGCATGATACGCATTTCAACATCTTGCCCTTTATGAGAACTTTCCCATATTTCATTGAACATTTTCTCTCTTTCACTTTCTTCATTTCTTCTGGTTCTTTTGGTCCAATTTCTTTTTACTTTGTCATTTGTTTTACATGCTCCCCACAATCCCAATAGACAAATCAAAACAATTAATAGACCCATCATAATTTTTGCAAGTACCCCATTCCAAATATTGGTAAACCAGCTTCCCACTCGGGCAATTCCCTTTCCAAATTTCTCCCAAACACCAAGTTCTTTTAGATCTTTCAAATCTGTACTATCTCTAGTAAGGTTAGTAAGCATACTTCTAATCTTCTTACTGTTATCTGGAATAAATGAGCAACAATGACGCTCATTAAGCATTTTGCAGACCCCTCCACTCTTTGCTAAAAGAATGTCTAAAGCAAGCCGATTTTAAAGAGTCATAGCTCTTTCTGCAGCAAGTTCAGTATCCATCAGGAGTATGGCTCCTGTAAAGTTTGTCAGCATGTTATCCACTATAGTAGACAACCTTTGAATTTTCATAGAATTCAAGATAACCCCTACTGATGGGATTATAGCTCCAAATATATCACCAATGACAGCCGCCACTGATTCTCGTTTTTGTCTAGGATGTTGTAATTCAGACGTTTTAGGTATTTGTTTTAAGTCATCAATCTGGTATATCTTTGGGAATACTATTCCCAAATAACATGTCCCATACCATCCCTTAGGTAGACGGTAATAAGCATTTAGCCCACAGATGTAATAGATTCCAGGAATCGCTGGATCTTGTCCATTCAACATAAAGGTCCATTTACTCTGAAACAGAAACGCATGCCTACATTCACTCGTACCCACAAACAAATTATCTTGATCAGATTTTGGTCTATATACACAGAGCCTACCTACGTATAATGCATCTATAGCTAGTTTGCCTTGTGTTTTGATTGCAGTATAAGCATAATCATTTGCGCTTCTCTAATCCTTTTTCTAATCTTTCTTTCAGTGCTTTGCGTCTATCATCTGTGTGATCTAAAAAACTTTTCTCTACAGGAGACAATAAGCAAGTCAAATTGTTGCGATGTGCATAAGCAGTTCCAAATGTAAGTGTTCGCTCAAAGAATCCTCTAACTATTTTTATATCATGCTCTTTACCTAGTTTATTCAAGAATTCAATCACAGGCACAAAAGAAAACACAACATCCAGATTTGAATAAAAATATTGCACATGCTCTTGATTATAGAATCTTGTTAATAGCAAGCTGCAACTAATTCCATAGGTAAGAGGGAGGCTATGATAGGTAACTCCCTCCTGTACAGACGAAGGAATTTTAGTACATACATAACAATCTTTTGCATCCATAGTTTCCACATATTCGTTTAGTAAGCGATTTCTACTTACATTAGTAGAAAGTTCCCCTTTTGCATTAGTTCCCTCATGCATATGTCTTGCATCCTGCTCAAATTTCTCCCACGGTGTTAGTTTAGTGGTAGTCTCAGGTTTTGAAGTTGCGTTAATCGTTTCTTTCTCTCTCTATGGCATTCCCACAATCACTCCTACAACCATTATTGCACACACAACACCCATTATAAGACCTAACCAACCACACACTTTACTTCCTTTGCTACTGTAAGCCATGTTTGTATAGAATCAGAATAGCAGATCAACAATCAACTTGGGGGAAAAACTTATTTTTTCTTTTTCTGTGTATATTACAGCGTCTTCACTCACTCCAGGACCCTTTTCGTCAATTCAGGTTAGCAGCTTGTCACAATCAGGTTTCTTTTAAGTCAAATTCGATTTAGTGTCACTTCCAGTAATTTTCTAGAGTTTCTTTCTTTAGTTTACAAAATCTTCAAACTTAGCCAAGTCTTCCTTGAGTTTTGTTCAGGTACCGTAATACTGGCCTGGTACTTCTCGATCAAAACAGAATGCTAGGAATTCTTGTTGCCATTCAGATGTTGTAGCATACGCCCATTCAGGACCTGTATATCTTCTGTTCGCAATTCTTTTCCTCTTTATTCGTCGTTCTCCTTGTTGTTCTCCTTCACTCAGATCGTCAGCTTGTGTGGTATCACTCTCTTCTACTATGGTGTCATTCGATACTTCTTTTATTTTAAGATGCGACTTATCTGGCCAATTATCACCTCTATGTGTCTTTTCTCGACGTTTCCCTTCAGGACGTTGGACAGCACCCTCCTCTTGTGATATGGTGTTTTCTCTTGACGGACCTGCAACTGGTTCGGGAGATTTTGACACGTTCTGATTCGTACCTATAGTTTCTCCTTCTCTTTCTTCTTCTGGTTCAGTGTTGGGTTCAGATTCTAACCCGTATTCGTCTACTTCTGGGAGAACCTCTCCTTGGCTTAGTTCTCCTGCTGCCTCTACTGAGATAGGCACTCTGTCACCTCTCTCGAACTCATTGACTGTTTGAGGGACAAGGCTGTTCTCAGTGGGCTCTCCAGTAGTCTCAGTTCCTTCTTGACTGATTTCTGACTCTGAGACTTCTCTTCCTGAAGTTGCTGTACCGTAAACTTCAAGTTCCTCTTCAATAGGACACGTTACCTTTTTCGTGTGACTGGCATGTATCCAGTTGGGAACCCCGGCACACTTCACAGCAGTGGTAGTCGTCAATATTACTTGATACGGCCCTTTCCAGCGTGGCTCTAGATACGATTTACTTACGTGCTTCTTGACAACCACCCAATCTCCAGCTTGCAGAGAGTGGCCTGGATGGCCAATTGGTGGCAACGTGTTAGCTTCCACCTGGTGAGAAAAAGAGCGAATCACGTCAGCCAAACCTTTGCAGTAATCCAACACCATATCATCTGTAATATTCACTAGTGCATTTGCAGGTACTGCTGGTAATCTCATTGCTCTGCCCATGAGAATTTCATGGGGGGACAATCCTGTTTTATTGTCTGGGGTATTTCTCATAGACACCAGTACTAGTGGCAAGGCATCCGGCCATTTCATGTTTGTTGCTGCACACATTTTTGCCATTCTTGATTTCAAAGTACCATTCATCTGTTCTACTAATCCTGATGCTTCAGGACGATAGCTACAATGCAGTTTTTGTTCAATGTTGAGTGCGGCACACAGAAGTTTAATCACCTCATTGTCGAAGTGTCTACCCCTATCTGATTCTATAGAAACCGGAAACCCGAATCTTGGTATCAGTTCCCTGAGTAGTAGTTTTGCGACTGTAAGACTGTCATTCCTACGTGTGGGATATGCCTCAATCCAATGACTGAAAACACACACAATCACCAACACGTACTTCAATCCTCCACAAACAGGCATTTCGATAAAATCCATTTGCATTTTGTTGAATGGACCTCCAGCTCTCCCAATGTGGCTCAAAGTTACCACAGTTCCTTTTCCAGCGTTCATTTGTTGACAGATGACACACCTGTGGCAAGTGATTTCTGCGGCATGTCTGAATTTTAGATTGAACCAATCAATTTTAAAGGACCTGATCATGGCATCCCTTCCTAGATGTGCCTGCCCATGGTATAGCCGGGCAAATTGTGACAAAAGGCTATTTGGCAAAACCAATTTTCCCTCATCTGAAACCCATAAGTCATCAGCTCTTTGCACACATTGCATTCTTTGCCAAGAGCGTTTCTCCTCTTTGCTTGCACGACCTTGTAATGTTTTCAGTTTATCTAAGGTGTCAACTACTCGTAATGTCATATTTAAATGTATGTCGTTTTCAGTTTGTGGTAACAATTCCCATTGTTCCTTAAACGATATACAGTTCAATGCACAAAATCTTGCAACTTGATCTGCATAACCGTTTCCCATTGACACAAAATCTTGTGATCTGATGTGATCACTGCACTTCACCACGGCAATTTCTTGAGGTAACTGAATCGCATGCAACAAGTCTCTTATTTGTTCACCGTTTTTTACTGGAGAACCAGAGGAGGTCATAAAACCCCTCTGTGACCAAAGTTGGCCAAAATCATGCACAATTCCAAATCCATATCTGCTGTCAGTATTGATAGTGACTTTCAGGTTTACAGCTGCATGGCATGCTTTAGTAAGGGCAATTAATTCTGCCACTTGTGCAGAGAACACTCTTTCAAGCCAGGAGGCTTCGACAATGCCAGTTATGGTACATACTGCGTAACCAGCTCTCAATGTCCCTGCTGAATCTCTTAGACAGGACCCATCAACAAACATAATGCAATCATTTTCTTTCAGTTGAGTGTCCTGAATATCGGGACGAGGCTTGGTGCACAACTCAGTCACCTCGAGACAATCATGTTCAAATTCTTCCCCATCTTTGATTTCAGTATTTTCATTAGGAAGTAAAGTTGCCGGGTTCAGAACAGTACATCTTTTAAGGGTGACATTCGGCGACCCCAATATGATCGTCTCATATCTAGTTAGACGTGCATTTGTCATGTGTTGAGTCTTAGTTCGTGTCAAGAGAATTTCAACTGAATGTGGAACCATTACTGTCAGGGGGTATCCCATGACTATGCCTTCACATTGTAAAAGGCTCTGACCAACTGCTGCGACTGCCCGCAAACAACCTGGTAAGGCTGCTGCGATAGGGTCCAAAGTAGCTGAAAAATATGCTGCAGGGCAATTTGCATCTCCATGGACCTGTGTCAAGACAGACAAAGAACAAGCATCACGTTCATGACAAAACAACAGAAAAGGCTTTTCGTAATCTGGCATTCCTAATGCTGGTGCCCTGCACATGCATTCTTTTAATTCTACGAATGACTCAAGCTCCTCTTTTGACAAGGTTATTGTATATGGCTCATCCTTGACTTCCTTTCCTGTCAATTTTATCAGCGGCTTTGAGATGATTGAGAAATTGGGTATCCACTGACGACAGTAGCCCACCATTCCCAAAAACATTCTGACATCTCTTTTTGTTGTTGGAGGATTCATTTGCAAAACAGCTGTTATTCTCTCCTTAGATATTCTTCTGGACCCTTTCTCAATTAAGTGTCCCAAGTATTTTACTTCTTTCTGACAATATTGTAACTTTCTGGGTGACACCTTGTGTCCATTTTTTCCCAGATGATTCAGTAATGCAATGGTGTCGTATTTACAACCGTCTCTGGTTTTGGATGCAATTAGCAAATCATCGATGTACTAGACAAGAGTTGAATTAAAAGGCAGCACAAGAGGTTCCAAACCCTTTTTCAATATCTGATTGAAAATGGATGGTGACTCTGAGAACCCTTGAGAAATTCTGCACCAACTGTACACCTTATCCAGGAATTTAAAACTGAACAAAAATTGGCTATCTTCATGGAGAGGTATCGAAAAGAAAGCTTGTGATAGCTCTATTACGGTAAACCATTCAGCATCACAGGGGACCTGGAACATTATTACCGCTGGGTTAGGTACCACAGGGCAGCATTTTATCACAATTTCATTTATTTTCCGCAAGTCTTGCACAATTCGAACCTTTCCACAGGGCTTCTTTAACCCCATGATGGGTGAGTTACATGGACTGCTCAAGACTTCTTTCAAGACTCCCTGTCTGAGAAAATCTGCAATTATTTGTGACACCTCAATGAGGACATCTTGGGTCATGTGATACTGTGACACTTGTGGGAACACTGCATTTGGTTTAATCTGGACTTTGACTGGTTCTACCCCTTTTATTAGTCCAACTTCCCGGTTAAATCCCACACTTTCTCAGTCATTGTCCCTTGTAATTCAACAGGTAAATCAATCAAGGTATGCATCGGGTATAGAGTAATCAGAGGGTAATCTTCATTTGTCCCTGTTTCTTCCTCAATAAATTGACTCTCATCCCCCTCATCGTCACTGTTTGTTTGTACCTCGATTCCATCATTGGAACAGGTAATCGAACATTTTGTTTTTCACAGTAAGTCTCTTCCTAGTAAGGATACTGGACTTGAATCGCATACAACAAATCTATGCAGCCCTTGGAAGTTGCCAATTTCAACTTGCACCAGGTCAGTAATCGGGTTGGTCAGGTACTGATTTTCTACTCCAACCACTCGTATAGTACGCCCTGAGAGAGGTAATCTTGGGACTTCTGCACTTCGAACTGTAGAGCGTGTAGCTCCTGTGTCGACCAAAAATGAAACCTTATAGCCCATCACCTTTCCTTCTACATATGGGCCTCTCTGATCCACCTCTAAGGATGCTGCAAGCCTGCACTCTTCACTGTCTGAGCTATCATCTGACCATCCTCATTCATGCCATTTTCTCCCCGTAATGGGAACTGTTGTACAGTGTTGTTCTGATTCGTTACCTGACCTGTGACCTGCTGAGGAAGCATCACCTGTTGCTGTCCCATCGGAGCCATAGGTAATTGCATTTGCTGTCTAGGCACCATGGGAATCTGCTGTTGCACTGGTTGCATTGGTATTGACTGTAAACGTGGCATTTGTATCTGTTGCATGGGCTGTACCCCTTGCATTTGCACTAAATTATTCTGAAAATTCAGGTTTTGATGTCTCATTTTTTGACCTCGTGAATTTTGTAAGGTACCAAAATTTGTGCTCTGCTGAACTGCACCATCCTGCACCATATTTGGACACTCCCGTTTCCAATGCCCCACGCCCCCCCACGCGTGACATGGTGACATCTTTTTCACTCCTTGAACATCATTTTGAATAACAACATTATTCTGATGGATACAACTACCTGTGGATTCCTCACCTGATGAATACTCCCATGGCGCCAGCATTTGACGGAAATCTTCTTACTAGTCTCTGCACGTCGACGAGGACGTCACTCTAGCCCACGCGACGCCGTCTGACGTCATACAGGCAATAAGAAGTCCTCGCCGACGTGCCGATGACAGTTCCCTTTTTTCCGTGCATTCGAAACGGTTATCTTCGAGGGAGTTACTGTTACCTTCGTGGTTACAGTGTATTGTCTGCTGCGTAGTCTTCTCTGCGGTAACAATGTCTCAGAGGAAGTCGGGTTTCAAGCCCTGTCGAGAGTGTGGGGGCAAGATGTCAGTTACAGATCCTCACTCCGACTGTCTATGGTGTTTGAGCTCCGACCACGACGTCTCGACTTGCGATTCATGTCAACACATGAATCCGAAGGCCCTCAAAGAGCGCGAGGCCAAGTTATTCATGGCAAAGTCAAAGAAGAAGGAGAAACATCATAAGAAGTCTTCTTCGCCAAGGTCTCACCGGCGTCATCGAGACTCCCGGCGCCGTAGAGACTCACGACGTCACTCCAGCAAGGAGTCTCGTTCGAGGTCACCTTCGGCTCGGCGTCGGAGGACTTGGGAGGTCAGCCCCACGGTCACGCCGCATCCATCGACGCCGTTGCCCTCTCCGGCGTCACCGACTTCACCTGGTCAGGCGTCAGTGATTGAGGTGGTGCAGCCTCTTGTGTTTTCTCCGGCGTCGCAGACGTCGAGGCCGGCGTCGGGGTCGCCCTCGATCCAGGCACCCCAGTATCCGGCTTTTCCCACTCCTGGAGCCGATAGTACCGCGTTTCTTAATGCGATGTATACCATCTTTCAGCAGATGGCTCCAGGAGCTGCTCCGGCTGGTCCTTCGGGGCCCTTGGCCTTTTCGTTGGGTGATCCTGCGCCTCTTCGGCCGGCACCCTTTATGCCCTTTCTCCCTTTTGGGAATGTGGGCTCGGCGCCGGTGCCGGCGTCGGTGGCCGCTCCGGTGGCTTCGGATGTTTCGGCCCCGGAGGTTGCCCCTCCGTCGAAGTCAGGATTTTGCCCTGTGACTCCGGTTGGTCCATCGGCTCCAAGACCTCGTCCTCCGGCTCCTGCCTCGGCGCCGAAGCTGCCTGTGGCGCCGGACGCGGCGTCAGATGCTTCTGGAGATCGGCGCCGTTCTTCGACGTCGGCGGAGGCCATGTCGACTCCGCGTATCGAGGAGAGACTTCATTCGAGGAGGCGTGCTCTCCGTCTTTTAGAAGAGCAAGAGTACCAGCGAGTCCTAGAGGAGGGAGAGATTGAGGACTCTGGAGACGGACTGCATGGTCTGGATACAGCCAGTGGGCTGGACACTTCCCCTGAGTGGGACCTTTCATCTCCAGGGGAATATACGGAGGAGGCTGCTTCCTTTCATGCTGTGGTGAGGAAGGCAGCGAGCTTTTTGGACCTGCCTTTGCCGGTGGCAGAGGCAAAGCAGAATTTGCTGACAGAGGTATTGCATCCGGCCTCTGCTGCAGCTGAGCCTCTCTTGCCATTTAATGAGGCTTTGCTGGATCCGGTGTTGGAGGTGTGGAAGAAGCCGGTGTCTTCCTCGGCCGTTCATAGGGCTGTGGCCAGGAGGTATCGAGCTGCACCATCTGACCCTGGCTTTCTCTCTAGACACCCTACGCCGGAGAGCTTGGTGGTGCAAGCCTCCTGTTCCTCAAAGTCAGCGCCTGGTTCCTTCCCGACGGTGCCTGGAGACAGAGACTCCAAGAAACTGGATGCGCAGTCCAAGAAAATATTTTCGTCATGCAGTTTGGCGTTGAAGGCCACCAACGCCACGTGCATTCTGGGGAGGTACATCCATGCGCTGATGGATGATATTTCGTCTTCATTCACGGAGCTTCCCCAGGGTCTTTTGGATGTGGTCTCGGACGCCCAGGCTGCCGCGACCCAGATTATCCAGTCTGGGCTGGACACGACCGACTCGGTGGCCAGGGCGATGGGCACGGCTGTGGTGGCAAGAAGACAGGCCTGGCTCCGAAACTCAGGGTTCTCTGTGGATGTGCAGTCGACCCTGCTGGACCTCCCGTTTGATGGGGACAGACTGTTTGGAGCCAAGGCAGATTCAGCCTTGGAACGATTTAAGGAGAGCAGAGCCACAGCCAAATCGTTAGGACTGCAAGCTCCTTCTTCCTCTGCCTCTTCTAGAATTTTCAGGAGGTTTCGGGGATTTGGGCGTGGCTCTTATTCCTCTTCCTTTCGGGGGAGGTTCCAGCAACCCGCCTCTTCCCTCCCCTATAGGTCATTTAGAGGGAGGGGGAGGGGTGGGGTCCGTACCAGAGGAGCCTCTCAACAGCACTCTGCCTCTTCCTCGTCCTCTGGAGGGGTGCAGCAGGGGAAGCAGCCTTAGGCTTCCACCGTTTCCCACTCACTCCTCTCCTGTAGGGGGAAGATTACAGCGTTTTCTCCACAAGTGGAAGTCTATCACAACGGACACTTGGGTTCTCGGCATTGTGGGAAAAGGCTACGCCCTTCCCTTTCGGGAGTTCCCGCCCCTCATCCCGCCCCGCCCATCTTATTGTTCAGAAGAACACCTCCTGTTGCTAGAACAGGAGGTTCAAGTCCTCCTTTCAAAGGGCGCGGTAGAGTTGGTCCCAGAGCAGGAAAAGGGTCGAGGTTGTTACTCAAGATACTTCCTGATTCCCAAAAAGGATGGTCAGTTGAGACCAATCCTGGATCTGAGGATCTTGAATTGGTTCCTCAAACAGGAAAAGTTCAAGATGCTGACCCTAGCACAGGTGCTTTTGGCGTTGAACAAGGAAGATTGGATGGTGTCTGTCGACTTGCAGGATGCTTACTTTCATATCCCGATACTCAAGTCGCACAGGAAGTATCTCCGGTTTGTGGTAGGGTCGCAGCACTATCAGTTTGCGGTTCTCCCGTTTGGTCTTACTTCAGCACCTCGAGTCTTCACAAAGGTGATGTCAGTGGTTGCGGCGGAGCTCAGAAGGAAGGGGATAGCAGTATTCCCTTACTTGGACGACTGGTTGATCAAAGCCAAGTCCCCGGAGCTTGTGTCGCATCATCTGCAGTCAACAACCCAGTTGTTGTTCGACCTGGGCTTTTCGGTGAACGTGCCCAAATCTCACCTGGAGCCCTCTCAGCGCCTCCTGTTCATAGGGGCAGTACTGGATACAACATTGAGTCGAGCCTTTCCTCCGCCTCAGCGGATTCAAGATATTCAGGAATTGGTTCCAATGTTTCGAAATGGAGCGGTAGTTCCAGTCCTCAAGGTCCTTCGTCTGCTCGGTCTGTTCGCCTCCTGCATTCTGTTGGTCACGCATGCTCGCTGGCACATGAGGGCTCTTCAGTGGTGCCTCCGAAGGCAGTGGTCTCAACACAAGGGAGATTTAGAAGGTACTGTCAAGATCTCCAGAGATGCTGCTGTGGAATTGAAGTGGTGGATTGCGGGCAACAATCTTTCACAGGGGAAGCCGTTCGCGCAGTCGCCACCAGTGGCCACGGTAATAACGGATGCCTCCACCCTAGGATGGGGAGCTCATCTGGGGGATCTGGAGATCAAAGGGCTTTGGTCTCCAGAGGAACAGGTGTTTCATATCAATCTGTTGGAGTTACGGGCTGTACGTTTGGCTCTCAAGGCCTTCCTCCCATCCCTTCGTGGTCAGTCGGTACAGGTCCTGACGGACAATACTACCACGATGTGGTACATAAACAAACAGGGAGGAGTAGGGTCGTACCTTCTCTGCAGAGAAGCTCTTCGGCTATGGTCCTGGGCAAAGGACCATCAGATTTGCTTGGTGGCAAATCATCTGGCCGGGGTCTTGAATGTACGTGCGGACAGTCTCAGTCGCCAATTCTCGGCAGACCACGAGTGGCGTCTCCATCCAGATCAAGTCTGTTTAATCTTCCAGATGTGGGGGTTTCCTTTTCCTCGGATAGATCTGTTTGCCACTCGGGAGAACGCGCATTGCCCGTTATTCTGCAGCCTCCAGTATCCGATGCAGGGAGCGTTGGGGGACGCGTTTCAGATAACCTGGTGCGACCAGTTGCTTTACGCGTTTCCCCCCATACCCTTGATTCCTCGAGTGTTGAGGAAAATTCGCCAAGACCGGGCCCAAGTCATCTTAATAGCTCCGGATTGGCCAAGGAGGGTATGGTACTCCGACCTTCTCCAACTCTCACTGTGCCCTCCGCTCCGTCTCCCTCTCAGGGCAGACCTCCTCTCGCAGTCGCAGGGGCAGGTTTTACACCCCAACCTCCAGAGTCTGCACCTACATGCTTGGAGATTGAACGGGGCAACCTGAGTTCCTTCTCTCTCCCGCCTGATGTAGTGGATGTTATCTTAGCGGCCAGGCGACACTCCACTAAATCTATCTACGCTAATAGGTGGTCTAAATTTGTTATGTGGTGTGGAGAGAGACAGATTGATCCCTTACATGCTCATCTGTCACATGTTTTGTCTTTTGCACTGTCTCTAGCGCAGAAAGGTTGTGCAGTAGCTACCATTAAGGGTTATTTGTCGGCCTTGTCAGCCTTCATTTGTCTTCCAGACCAACCATCGTTATTTAAATCCCCTATTGTTCTCAGATTCTTGAAAGGTCTTCTGAATCAATATCCTCCAAAACCATTCGTTATGCCTCAATGGGATTTGTCCTTGGTCCTGACTTTCCTTATGGGGTCCCCTTTTGAGCCTATGCATTCTTGCCCCTTAAGGTATTTGGTTATTAAAACAGTATTCCTGGTAGCTATAACATCTGCAAGGAGAGTGAGTGAGTTGCAGGCCTTATCGGTTAAACCCCCTTATATAACGTTTTATGGGGATAAGGTGGTGTTGAGGACCAAGGCTGCTTTCCTTCCGAAGGTTGTTTCACCCTTCCATTTGGCTCAGACAATCACTTTGTCCACGTTTTATCCTCCGCCTCATCCTTCAAAGGAGGAAGAAAGACTACATCGCCTGGACCCAAAAAGGGCGTTGAGCTTCTATATCGACAGAATGAAGGATATCAGGCTGGAGGATCAGCTGTTTGTCGGATACGTGGGCAAGAGGAGAGGAAAGGCAGTCCACAAGAGAACACTCTCCAGGTGGGTTGTTCTTTGCATTAAAATCTGTTACTCTTTGGCAAAGAAGGATCCGCCTGAGGGCATTAGAGCTCACTCCACCAGAGCTAAGTCGGCCTCTTCGGCCTTGGCCAGGGGTGTTCCTGTGGTCGACATCTGCAAGGCCGCAACTTGGTCGTCCCTTCACACTTTTGTGAAACATTACTGTTTGGACTCTGAGGTCAGAAGGGACGGTCATTTTGCACGGTCAGTGCTGCAGGATTTCTTGGTTTGACCATTTAGGCACCCACCGCCGGGCGTGGTACTGCTTTGGGACTCTATTCATCAGGTGAGGAATCCACAGGTAGTTGTATCCATCAGAAGAACGAGTTACTTACCTTCGGTAACGACTTTTCTGGTGGATACATTAGCTACCTGTGGATTCCTCACGGTCCCACCCGCCTCCCCGTTGCCTTTTTGGTCTCTCCAAGCAATCCTTGAGTGTGCTCCTTTTGGTCTTCAAAGTTGCAATACATTTTGCATGTATGATATTTGTATATATGTGTATATTTATATATAAATCTATATATATATTGGGTATATACATGATTCGTATGTATAAATATATTTATTTGTTTAAAAAAAAAAAAAAAAAAAAAAGGTTATATTAAATCTACAGCTATTTTATTGCAATGTTGTGTGATTTACAATATTAAGAGATGTTGCTTTGCTCTTTCATTGCATTGGGTTATTATTATTCTCATGCACGTAAAAAATGTTGGTACTGTCATCGGCACGTCGGCGAGGACTTCTTATTGCCTGTATGACGTCAGACGGCGTCGCGTGGGCTAGAGTGACGTCCTTGTCGACGTGCAGAGACTAGTAAGAAGATTTCCGTCAAATGCTGGCGCCATGGGAGTATTCATCAGGTGAGGAATCCACAGGTAGCTAATGTATCCACCAGAAAACTTGTTACCGAAGGTAAGTAACTCGTTCTTCATGTCCGAACCACGGTTCACAAACCCTCGACCTCTGCCTCTCGGCTGTGCCTGAAACACACCATTCATTTGCGGTTGCTGTTGTATCATCTGCTGAACTCCATTTCCCTGTATTCCTGCCTGTGCAGCCCTTATCTGCATCACCATCACTTTCTCTTTCAGCTTTTTCTGCTTCAACTAAATTTCGTCACTACAGTATTTCGCATACTGCAGCACCTCATCAATCGGCTTTGCTTGCCAACAAATCAAATGATTCTTAATCATCTGGCTAACCTCTGGTCTCAGCCCTTCAACGAATCTAAACACAAGATGATTCATATCCTTCGGTTCAATTGTCTCAGTACCACTGTAATGCTTGAATGCTTTCAACAATCTCTCGTAATAAGCATGTATTGACTCTTTAACCTCTTGAGAGGTCCGATCTATTTTCTGCCAATCAGTCACCTTCGGCGACACCTTTTGCTTCAAAAACTCAATCACTTTATGATAATATTTCATCACCTCTTCTGAAGGCGCTCCGGTCACCTTATCTCTTGCCGGCTCCTTTGTCGGCCAATCTACCCCTCTCTTGCACTCGAGCCACAAATCCGGCGGAACAATGATCTCAAACAAAGTATTCACATCTTCCCAGAGACACTTTGCAAGCTTCACAAACCTATTTGTTTGTTGATACCACTCGATCGGCTTCTCTCTTAGCCTAGGATAATCATTTGTAAAAGATAGAACGTCTCCTCTAGTCCATGGCACATGTACTAAAACACCGCCAGCTGTCTCTCTCATAGGCAGTATTTTTACTGAATCCAGATTAGGTGAGGTCCTAGCTTGATTAGACCCTGGACTATCATTCTTTCCCTTATCTCTTTTCTTTGCCCATCTGCCTTCCCATTTCTACAATGCACCCCAAATTTGTGCACTCTGCAACAATTCTCTTAAATGTGCTTTCATTCCTGCAGATCTCATGTGTTCAAAATCTTTTGAATCGAAATCTAATCTGTAACTTCTTTTCATATGTTTAGTGTTTCCGATATCAACATTGTATTTGTCTGCCAAGTTTGCCAATCTCTGATGTACTTTGCCTACCTCCTTGGTAATTTTGGGACAAAGGTACCTTAATTCTGCTTCTGTGTATGACTCCAATCTATTTACTCCCATTGTCCCTTCTACTAACTCAGCAGCTTCTGCCCCTAATCGTATAAGGTTCAGGTATTCATCTTGTTTCTCTTTCTCGGGTTCAACTGTGGTCACTGTAGTCTATTGCGAAGTGTATGTTTCCTCTAACCATTCATTTAACTGTTGTACTGTAAAACCCTGCAGTGAAATGTTACCTGCATGTATCATTGGAGAATGCGAGGTATTTGTGCTCATGGTCTGGGGAGTTAAAACTCCTAATCCTGCTTGACGCATTGCTTCGAGAGGGGCCCCCACTGGACTAAGGTCCATTAAGGGTCTTGGTGGCTCATTTACTTGCTCTCCGGGGGCCATTATCTGTGGAGTTCCCATAGGCCCTCCTCTTATCGCTTCCTGAGTCATCACTCCCTGTTCACACACCCCTGTTTTATTTTGTGCATACAATGGCACTGGGAGACCAACAGTAATAGGTAACGATATAGCGGCAGGTGTCTGACCCGGACCCAGACCTCTTGGAGCAGCAACACCATAGGTCTGCTCCAACGTTCCCGGAACAGGTAATAATGGCGGTCCCGCTACAGGATTATACCCTGGTATCAACTGTGGGGGTTGAGACATTAGCTTCGGAGTTGATTCAATCTGTATTAATTTTGGCTTCGAGTCTGGCGGCACTATCAAGTTCGTGGTAGTTTCAAGCACCGGGACATCAGGATAGATTCTCTTTATCTGTGGTGGAGGTTGTAACTATATCGGCATGTCGGGTGCAGTGGGTACACTGACACCATTCTGTGTCAAAGCTGTATCGCTAGTCTGTACCGTATCAGTAACTCCCTTCTCCTGCGTCTGGTTCCCAGGATCCAAACTGGTGCTTGGAGCGCTGTCGCTCACTGCACACGGTGGCGGGCGATCATGTAACAATCTACCTCATCGTCTGAATCATCGTCTTCTTCCCAGGATCTTTTATTTTCTTTAGATTTGCCTGAGTTTTTATCAGTTTTACAAGAGTCTTTCTTCCCCTGTGTTTCTTCTCCCTGAGTTATTGCTGGGAATAACTTCAGCCCATCTATGATTCCCCTTCGCCCCATTTTACTTTCATTGTCCCACCTAGCCTCTGCATAAGATTTTTCTGCCCTTTTCAGCCTTCTCTGAAACCTTTCTTGTCTATGTTTAAGAGCCATTAGGTCCCAAATCGCTAAAGCCTCATATTGTGCCGGTCTTGGAGGTGGCTGTTGTGTACTTAACATCCACCTCAGATTTTCTAGTACCTTTGGATTGAACGTCCCATGTTCTGGAAACGCTAAACACCCTTCTTTCTCTGTTAATTTGCGCCACTGTTTCATCCATAAGCAAGGCGCGACACCTTTCTCTTCCATCACCGTATAAACTGGAGTACCCTCAGGTGGTGTAGGTTCCCCATCAGTTGCTACAATATATACATCTCCCTTTAGAGCGCTCTTGAATGCTTTAATAAAATTCATTTTTACGATCCTCTTATTTATATTCAATCAGAAATGGCTTAGTTCCCAGGACACTCTTCACCTGCCCTTCCTCAACCTATTGCCTCTCACAGACGGCAGCCAATCCGTGCGCGACCCCTCTCGACATCGGACCTATCTCAGCGCTGCACCACTGACGTCACACTCACACACACACAGCAGCTGACAAAGTCTTGCGGCTTGTCCGCTCCTCACTGACCCTTACAATTCACACAGACGAATGCAAAATTATTGCGAGCACCTTAAAAGACAACACAAATCTGCCGGTTTACTACAGGAAGGTAACACATTTGCTTCAGAACTTTACAGAGATTTCACTTGAAGCCTCAGCCGCTACTCTCTCCTTCTCAGTTCCCGCATACGCAAGCAGAATTCGACCCGCAAATTCTACTCTCGACTTGTCAATGACTCCTTCTAGTGCACTTTAGAATTTGTCAAATCTCCATCGAAGGTTTCATTCATGCGTTATGACTCAAACTCGACTTGTCAACCACGCCCGATTGACCTACTAAACCGCACAGATTACAACATGAACCACATTTATCATCATACTCCGGAGTCTTAGACCTCGACAGGTCCGTACACAACAACCAACCACGTGGATAATTTTGAGCTACAAGCGCTACATTCACATGAAGTACGTCGACTTCCCTACTCTCATACTATGGAGTACGCCTACAACACTTAATTTGGCCTAATTCTCACAGATTTCCACAAACACCTGCAAATTGCATAAGCTTTAGGCAAGCGCAAAAACCCTAACCACACATACTATAGCGCCGAGAACATTCCCAACTCATTTAGGCAGGCTCCGAGATCCCGGGAAAGCCATGGCGAGCTTAGCAACCCAGCATACCTCCAAATTGCATTATCACAGAAAAACAAATTAAACAAGGAATCTTCGTCTTAGGGCCCCCAAGGGCCAAACCATTGCTCTGCTACCAGAACTGATAACGCGTCCTTCTATGACAATTTATACACATTAGGACTCGTTTTAGGCCGATGAATCTTTTGACCCAGTGGTGAGACACCGTAAAACGAGGTAACTGATCAGTATGTCAAGCAATATATCAATAATGTTATCAACGTATATCACCACAATGTATTTCACTTTAGACATTTGTTAAAACTTTCGGCGCAACCATGACCTTTCAGTCATGAATAACCACACCTTGTTAGAAGTTTTGTGAATTTTATTCCCTATTGATTACAATCTAATAGCAAATGTATTAATCTCAAAACCAAGAAGCAAAGGAGCATAGTCAAGATATGGCAACTGTGGTAAGAATTTGAAAATGCGAAGATGACAATCATTAAGACACTACCATATGATATATACAAATCAGAGTACATAGAGTAGCATATACGTCTCAGTTCAGCATGGCACAACGTCAGTCATGTCCGTTTGTCAGTCAAAGAGAATATCTTATCTAACCGCTGATTAGCATTAGCATGTTGGGCTTCATGCAAACCAATTTAGAACATCAATTTGGAAAACATCTAACTAAGGCCACTAATCAAAAATACTGCAGTTGGTACCTAGAAAGGAAAGGCAAATAGACGAATTTCAATAGCAACTGTCATAATTACCCTCCTCGGGATAGGTGAGCATCCAGGATCAGTCTTCGTCTTCAGGACATCAGTTAGATCGCCGTCAGTATATCTAGTCTAAGGCAGGGGGCACTTCCCTCATAAGGAGGAAAGTGAGATGGGGTAACTAAGGGTGAGGATGGTTTATTAAGTCTCAAATCACCAAACAGAGTGACAGAGTTTTTGGATGCAATCAATATCATTCCCTACCTAGGTCTCTCGAGTCTCCTGTGTCATGAGTTTTATCCCCTTTTGGCAATCGTATAATCGTATACCCCCAAAATTCTATTGGATAGTCACTTCACCCCATTATCTGTAATCTATCAAATTATACATTAAGTAATGCATTTGTCATCTCGAGATAAATTATAATATTTTGATTGGTCTTCATAATTGACGTTTTTCGTAGGTGGCACATCCGGGGTTACTTCATTTTCTGGCACACTCTTCGGGTCAAAAGTTCTCTTTTCCGTGGTTCAATGTCCTTGAAAGTTTCCATATTTGTTGCAAAGCGTATAACTTTAAAATAAAGCAGCTAGCATGCGAATGGGAAAAACTAGCATTGTTGCAAAACGTAGAAAAGAACAAATGCTGTGTCATGGCCTTTTGCAAGTCAGCACACTGGAGAAAGAGAAAAATATGCTTTAATATGAGAGCTACATAGCCAGTTCTTCGGCTCATGCTAACTTAAGGCTTATGGATTCTAATAAATGCAATCTTCGTACATTTTAACATATTCAATTAATCCAAATTCAAGTAATCATTTCTTCTTATTAATATTTAGTATATGCGTACAGTAATTCTTCATGTTTAAAATACATTTCAATGAATAATATTATTAATGCAGCATTGTTAAATATAAGCATTTCATATCTTTAAATAGGTAATATTTAAACTACACTCTCTCACCACCACCAGACTCTTTTATTTTAGCCGCCTCCTGTAAGACCCATTCGGTGGCCTCATCATCAACGGTCCCTCCAGATAAGGAGAGTGGACATCTGGACTCATTGGGCCGAAAAATGTGTGGCACCTCAGCAGCTTTCATGAAAGGCTGTAGTGCCTCTGCACTCTTGGGGAGATACGACCGTTCTTTGTGGGACTTTCTGAATAGGTTTGTAGAGAAATTGCCTAGAGAAGATAGACAAGACTTCCAAGAGATCCTTCAGGAGGGAAGTTTGGTGTCCAACCAGGTGATCAGTGCTGCTGCAGATGGCTCAGACTTAGCGTCTCATGGCTCTGCACATGACATTTGTGCACGGAGGTCATCTTGGCTGCGCCTTACAGGTTTGAAACAG
This sequence comes from Pleurodeles waltl, assembly GCF_031143425.1. NCBI lineage: Eukaryota > Metazoa > Chordata > Amphibia > Caudata > Salamandridae > Pleurodeles > Pleurodeles waltl. The sequence goes on along the minus strand of NC_090448.1, from coordinate 419,946,113 downwards.
GAGGCTCAACATCGCATCCTGAACCTGCCATTCAATGGGAACTCCTGGTTTGGGTTGCATACCGATGATGAGATGGCTAAGATGAAGTCAGAAGTGGACACGATGAAAGCAGTGGGACTAGATAGGCGCAAAGAGTATCGAAGGATGTACAGGCCATATGATAGGAGCCCATATCAACAGAGGGTTCAAACCCCTCATTGGTCTCAAAGACCCCAGTAGAGGCAAGGGCGACCGTTTTTTCAGTCCTGCAAGACGATAAGAGAATGTGTCCCAAGCAGGCAACATCAGTCTACCCCCAAGACATCGGGCAAGCAATGAGGATTTGCTTCCTCTAATTCTGTCCACCACTCCAGGGGGGGAAGTATTGCAAATTACATACACAAGTGGCACACCATAACAAATGACACATGGGTGCTGAGTATTGTCGAGAATGGATATTCTCTTCGTTTCAAGTCTCCTCCTCCTCCGGTGCCCCACAACAAAAGCAAAGTATTTCCACCAGTCGTTGCTAAAAAAAAGGCTATAGAAAAGATTTCATCTTCTCAAAGAGGAAAAGGAGTGTACTCCCGATATCTCCTAGTGAAAAAGAAAGGCCAAGAAGGGGTTTTCAGACCCATCTTAGATCTGAGACATCTGAACAAATAAATTTGAAAAGAAAAGTTCAGGATGTTGGCCCTTCATCAGATTTTTCCTCAGCTTCATCAAGGGGACTGGATGTGTTCGAAAGAGCTACAGGATGCATATTTTCACATCCGATTATAGTAAAGCACCGAAAATTACTTTGCTTCGTAGTAGCATCTCAACACTACCAATTCAAGGTGTTGCCCTTCGGGCTAAAATCAGCCCTCGAACATTCTCCAAATGCGTAGCGACAATAGCGGCACACTTGAAAAAAAATAATATCTTCATTTACCCATATCTCAACGATTGGTTGCTGAAAGCCATCACTGCAGAGCAAACCTTGAATCATCTCAAAATAGTTTTGAACACCTTCAGTTTTCTGGGTCTGCAGGTCAGCTTTCAAAAGTCCAAACTTAATCCAACACAGACACTCCATTACCTAGGCTCAATGCCGGACACCAATCTAGAAAGAGTGTATCCTTTGGAGGAGAGACTATTATCAATAGCACAGAAGTGTCACACAATTCTTCACACTCTGAGACCTACAGCCAGACATATAGCATCACTACTGGGCTCCATTGCCTCCTGTATTTTCATTGCCCTGAACGCCAGATTACACATGGGGCCTCTTCAGGATATCCTGGAAGATCAGTGGAGTCAACTCACAGCCAGATGGGAAGACCGAATAATCCTTTCAACTGTGGCAAAGTCATCATTACATTGGTGAATTCGCCGTCAACATCTTTTGGTAGGAGTTCCTTTTCAGCAGAGCAGTCCTCCCGAGACCCTTGTAACAGATGCATCACTACAGGGTTGGGGAGCTCATATGGGGACTCTCCAAGCACACGGCCTATGGTTGAAAAAGGAACAGAATTACCACATCAATCTGCTGAAACTGAGAGCGATACATCTGGCTCTCAAGTCTTTTTATCCATCCATCAAGGGCAAATCCATTTTAGTCCAAACAGACAACATGACCTCAATGTATTATTTGAACAGACGGGGGCAACAAGATCTCGCCCTCTGTCTCGAGAGTCACAAACCATCTGGCACTGGTTACTAGCGAGGAGGGTGTCAATCACAGCGGTCCACCTCCCGGGGGAACAAAATTCAAAAACAAATTTCCTAAGTCGAAATCTGTCAGACTCGCACGACTGTGTGCTTCACAACGACGTTGTAGCAGACATTTTCCATCAGTGGGGTCATCCTCAATTAGACCTGTTTGCAGACGAAACCAACAAAAAATGCCCAGACTTCGCATCCAGGTTTTACCGACCAGGGATGAAGGGGAATGCCCTGTTGATAAACTGGTCAGGGACATTTCTCTACGCTTTTCCACAGATTCCCCTGATACCTATGGTGATCAACAAGCTTTACAGGTCCAAAACCAGGATGATACTAACAGCCCCAGAATGGCCTCGACAATACTGGTACATAGATCTCCTCCAGTTGTCAGAACAACCTCACAAGAGGCTGCAGTGCAGACCGGATCTTCTCCACAGATTAGGTGGTAAAATTCTACATCCCAACCTTCCCTCGCTGAGCCTGACAGCATGGCTCCTGAATTCCTGCAGTATGGACATCTAGGACTCATGCGACACTCCTATGTGTTCAAATGGAAGAGGTTTTACATATGGTGCAGGCAGATTGATTTAAATCCTATCCTTGCTCAGGAGGATGTTATCTTGCCTTATCTCCTACATCTTGCGAAGTCAGGACTGCACTTTTCAACCTTTAAGGTACATTTATCTGCCATTACAGCTTATTGTAAGTCGCCCTCGCAAAAGTCATTATTTACTATGCCAGTGGTTAAAGATTTTTAGAGGGCTTTAAAAAAGTTTTTCCACCAATGCGTACACCTTCACCTCCATGGGAATTAAATGTGGTCTTGTCTAGACTTATGGACGCTCCCTTTGAGCCCATCCACAAAGCTTCTTTGCAACACCTTACGTGGAAGACAGATTTTATGGTGGCCATTACCTCAGCTAGAAGAGTCAGTGAGATTCAGGCTCTTTGTTCAAAGAACCCACCCATCGTTCTTACCTAAGGTGGTTTTGGACTTCCATATTAATCAAACCATATCGCTTCCAACATTTTTTCCCAAACCTGTTACTCCGCCAGAGAAAGCCTTGTACTCCCTGTACCTGAAGAGGGTGCTAAAATTGTTTCTTGATAAGACTAAAACCATCAGACAATCTGATCGCTTATTTTTTAATTATGGACATATGAGAACAGGGAGGGCAGCCTCAAAACAGACTATTTCTAGATAGATAGTTTCATGTATTGTGACTACTTACCAGTTAGCTAACAAACAATTGTCTGCTAAACCTAAAGCTCATTCTACGAGAGGCAAAGCGGCAACTACAGCCCTTAAGAATGTACCCATCTCTGAAATTTGCAAAGCTGCCACATGGAGATCCGTGCATACTTTTACGAGACATGCTGTCTAGATTCAGATGCTAAAACAGACACTCAAGTGGGTCAGGCTTCTTTAAGAAATGTATTTACATAAGACAAATGCACTTCCTGTGATTCTATCACTCCATCCGCAGGGGTATAGGATAGGCTTGCTAATCTATTCAGTGTTTATGACTATTGATGAGGATCCCCTGGAAGAGAAGGATAGGTTACTTACCTGTAAATCCTAGTTCTCTTCCAGGGGTATCCTCATCAAAGTCATAAACAACCCACCCTCCTCCCGAGATGTGATTTTTAGAAGTGCAGCACTACTCATTTGTCTATTCTATTTCTCCTTACCACCGAAAAAAAGTACTGACCTAACTGTGAACCAACTGTCACCTCACTCTCACCCCTGAGGCATGGTGGGATACTCAAGGTGCTCAGGGTCTTAAAGGCACGGTGCCAATTTTTTTGTTCTGCTGTGTTAACCTACATGCAGCCTATTAGCTAATAAGGCTCCTTTATTTTCAATGTAGTTTTTCTATTTTAATATAGATTGCTTATACTTCCTGTGCCTTCTACTTTGACTACAGAATGTTTTTACCTTTAATTGAAGATTTTAATTTAAGTTAAAAAAAAAAACTCAAAAAAATAAAGCATTTTTAGCCTGTTTCTCAACATAGACTGCATTGCTTTTTACACATGTATTTATTGTATTTGTATCGAAATTTTCTACTAAAATATTATTTTTCATATATATTTCATACATATACATGTGTGTTTATATATGCTCTGGGGTCCCCGCACGTGGGCGGGAATATTTAGTATTTATGACTTTGATGAGGATACCCCTGGAAGAGAACTAGGATTTATAGGTAAGTACCTTATCCCTACCCAGTTACATCAGTGATTAGGTTAATGTTTGCAATTTCCTACAGTTTGTGTTTAAAGTGGCTGAACTTTATAACATTTTGCACACATGTACACGTCACAAACCATACTGTACTCCTGCCATTCTGCAGTCCTCTGCCTACCAAATTTAGAGTTGTCTGCCAGTCCTATAGACAACTCTAACCATTGGTAGAAACTGCCATCATGATGGTTCCTGTCAATGTTATATAGGTTTGACGGACGGCTCCATCAAACATGACAATCTCCTGTCAAACTTTTACAGTCTTTAACTTTTTCCAAAAACAACTCCCTAAGCAGGAGTTTATTTTTAGAAAAAGTAAAGTTAGTGTACCGCATACCATGAGAGTTTCCTCCCATGGTGTAGGGTGGATTATTGTTTTAGCTGTCCTTCACTGCAAGATTTTATCTGCCAGTGGCGAACAGCAATAAATACATATAATACCGTCCATCGTAAATTGGGCAGATGGTGAAATATTTGAACCTTAGACACCCCATACTCTGTCAGGCCATGTAGGAGTATGTCAGGATAGAGCCATAGTAGGCTGCATCACTGACATAGTTAGGGTCTGCTCAACTCTACATCAGGTGGACAGACCTTCAGTTTGGTGGAAAGAGTAGTCTGTCGCTGTTGCAACAGAACAACTTCTCCACCAAACTCTAAATCAGTCCTATTGTGCCTATGCTGGTGACTCAAGTATGAGCCACTGTTCTTTCTTGAGTATAGAGCACCTTCTGACAGCATCTAGTTAGGAGAGTCATGTGACCACACATGTAAGTCCAGTGAATCTGTACCTTATAGAGGTGCTGCCACATAGCCCATGAGCAGTACCTCAGCGCTGCACTATTTAAGATAGCATGGCAATAAAACATGAACAGATTTTCACCCAGCCACCCATTCAGTATAAGCATGTCTCTACCTGTTTGTTGAATGCTAGCATAATAAGATAAGCCTCTGACGGTGACATTAGACTCTGCCTTAATGTATGATAGGTTTTCAGAGAAATAACACTTTTGTGTTCCTATTGGCAAGACCACCTCTGTTATCTGCCCAGTCATGGGTTTGACTTTGTGCATCTAGGAAAGGCAGAAAGACAGCAGCTGTATTGAACAAGGGAATCTAAGGCCAACACTTTTGAGAAAATTAGAGCCAGATGTAACCATTATTTTTGGAACCATTAAACATTTTGCAAACTGAGCTATGTTACTAACAGAAAATATGACAGAAAGGAAGCAAAACTGGCCAATAAGGGGACTTAATGGTCAAGACGTATTTTAAGCTGGTTGCCATCTCCATATGAGATAGAGATCTAATGAGTGAGATCAAATGATTTAAAGGAATTAAAAACCAGAAGTGAAAGGGAGCCCTGAGGGACCTGACAAAGAATCACGGAATAATGATGCAAACACACGCTTCCACTAATGCTGACTCTGGTGGCCAGCCACTTCATTCCTGAACCTTTTGGTCCATGGAATTATTTGACCAATAGAATACAGTCACGTAAAATACAGTGGGAAAATATCAATAGTCTGTTTTAAACTTTAATGGAGGAACATGTACCTCTGATGAAAGTATTTCATTGATTGGGGATGGTGATTGGAGTTTTGTATCTTGCCTCTCTCTTTCGGACTGCTGTGTATTCATGAGCGCATGCCAATATATTTAAGTTATATAGACACTGGACTATCTGTCTTTATACTAGTAGTCTGTTTCTCTTGTGGGTGATTTCCATTTATAGTCATAAGCACTGAATAGTCCTGCCCACGTGCAGGACCCCGGAGCACTTTTTCACAATACATCTTTTTAAGAGCAGATGTTCACATTTCTTCTGGAACGCCTGCACCGTCCCTCAAGAAAGAAACATATTATGCAGCCTATAGGAAGAGGCTACAATGTCCCAGTTGTTCAACTTGAACTTAAAAAAGGGGGCAGAAGATTATAGAGAATTTCCTGTTGTGTTTTTGTGAAACAGCATAAATGTCTTTCACAAACCCTTTTTTGGTAGAGTAAGGGATAAAGTAAAGCAGGGCAGTGTAGCCCCATAGCCTGTCACTATATGATTTAAAAAGAGAAGCCGTGCCTTTAAGAGCCTTTAAGAGCTGTAGGAAAGTACCCTCTTTCTTGGCATGGTTACCCCCATTTTCTGCCTGTTGTCAGTGTGTTTGACTGTGTTCACTGGGATCCTGCTAGCCAGGACCCCAGTGATTATGCTCTCTCTTCTAATTTGGTAACTTGTACCATTTTCACCCCACATTTGGCATACTCGTGTCCCCCCATGTAAGTCCCTATTATATGGTACACACATACCCATGGCATTGGGTGTACCAGGGGATCCCCATGGGCTGCAGCATGTATTATGCCACCCATGGGGAGCCCATGCAAAGTGTCCTGAAGGCCTGCCATTGAAGCCTGCGTGAAAAGGTGCATGCACCCTTTTTCACCATAGGTCACTGCACCAGGTCACTATAAGTCAACCCTATGGCAGGCTCCTAGCCCAGAGGGCAGGGTGCAAGTAACTGTGGGTGAGGCCATCCATGCACTAGCAGAGGTGCCCCCGTGAACTCCAGTGCCATTTTCATGGAGTTCGTGAAATGGGAACGCTATTTTACGCGTGTACCTGACATAGGTCACTGCCTATGTCCAGCTATATAATAGTAACTCCAAACCTAGGCATGTTTGGTATCAGACATGTCGGAATCATACCCCAGTACTGTGGCCAGTATTGGAAGTATCATTCCATGTACTCTGGGGTCTTCTTAGATGACCCCCAGCATTGCTCCTACCAGTCTTCCAGGGTTTTCCAGGCAGCCCAAGCTGCTGCCAACCCTCAGACAGGTTTCTGCCCTCCTGCAGCTTGAACAGCTCAAGCCCAGGAAGGCAGAACAAAGGATTCCCTTCAGGAGAGGGGGAGTAACACCCTCTTCCTTTCAAAATAGGTGTTACATGGCTTGGAAGTGGTATCCTCCCCAAAGCTACTGCTATGCTTTAAAGGGCACATTTGGTGCCCTCTGTGCATAAACCAGTTTACACTGGTTCAGGGACCTCCAGTCCCTGCTCTGGCACAAAACTGGAAAATGGAAAGGGGAGTGACCAATACCCTGTCCATCACCACCCTAGGGGGTGGTGCTGAGAGCTCCTCCTGAGGGTCCCTGGGTTCTGCCATCTTGAACCAAGGTTAGTAGGGACCTCTGGGAGCATCTGAGTGGCCAGACCAGGCAGGGGACGTCAGAGCCCCCTCCTAAAAGGTGGTCAACTTGCTAGGTAACCAATCCCCCTTTCAGGGCTATTTAGGGTCTCTCTCTTCAGATTTGGCTTGCAAGAGTCCAGCAGGACTCCTCTTCAACCTCCACTTCAACGTCTAGCCACTGGAACCGTGACTGGACCCTCCAGGAACCAACAATCCGCATCCACGAAGAAAACTCTTCTTGCAACATTGTTTTCACAGCTCCTTTCAGCTTCTGCACCATTTCCCCGGCTGTGCATCCTCTGAGGGTGGAAAGTTTTCAGTCTGCATGAGAAGGAAGAAGGAATCTCCCTTGGAGTGAAGGGGGCACTCCCCTGCATTGCAGGCACCCACTGCAGTGACGACTCTGCATCACAGGTGGTGGTCCGGAGTAGTCCTCTTGGTCCTCTGTACCAGCTATCCAACTTTGGTGGAGGTAAGCCCTTGCCTTCCCACGCAGGACAGTACCACGTGCACGCTTGTTTGCATCTCCTTCAAGGGAACTTCAGGCTACCTGCAGCTTCTTCCCTCAGCACTCCTTCGTGTGACGCACAGCCCTCTGCATGATTCTCCTGGGACGAGGGATCCCTTTCTGTAGTGCTGCTTGGGCTCCTTCTGCAACTTCTGTGCCACCATCCTGTGGGACTCCTGTAGGTGCTGCCTGTTCTCATGTGGGCTCTCCGTGTCGCTGAGGGTCCCCTTTGACTCCCCCTCCTGAGTTGAGTCCTCCTGGGCCTTGCTGGTCCTCAGCAGCACCACTTTTCCACTAACCTCAAATTTCCCTTTTCCAAGGCCTATTTGTGGAATTCCTGCACCGACACCTGTCTGCAATCTTCATACCAGCGTGGGACATCTTCTGCATCCCTCAGGAACTCTTCTCCAGCTTCAGGGCTGCAGTGCTGACCTCCTCTTCATCACCGTCGACCAACTTCTGCAAGTACAACTGAGTGGGTTGTAGCTCCTACTCCTCCTGGACTCCACTGTAACTCTTGGGCATGGTCCCCTCTCTCCACAGGTCTTCCTCTCCAAGAATCCACTGCTGGTTTCTTGCAGTCTTGTCTGGGTGTTTTCTTTTCTTCTTTTCCTTCCTTTTGTGTGGTTTATGGAAATTCCAGTGATTTACTCCTGCTTTCCTGGTCGCTGGGGGGTACTGCGTTACTTACCTCTGTGATTTTCTAGTACTCCCAGCACCCCTCTACACATTCCAGTTACCAAGGTGGGGGTCCTGTGTTCGCATTACATTTTTTAAGTATATGGTTTGGGCTCACCCTAGGGCTACTATTGTCTAACTGCACTTGCACTGTTTTCTAATCTTTTTTATGCCTATTGCTGTTTACTAATGTATATAATTAGTGTATTGCTTACCTACTGTCATATGGTTCCCCTTCTAGTACTTTGTGGTATTGTGTGACCAAAAATAAAGTACCTTTATTTTTGTACAACTGAGTGTTTTCTTTCATGTTTGTAAGTGCTGTGTGACTACAGTGGTATTGCATGAGCTTTGCATGTCTCCTAGATAAGCATGGCTGCTCATCCACAGCTACCTGTAGGGGGCCTTGCTTCTAGACCCTCCTTAACTACACTAAAAGGGTATACCTGGACCTAGTATGCGGTGTAAGTACCTTAGATACCCACCACACACCAGGCCAGCATCCTACAGCAACCCAGATACCACCAGTATCCCATCATGCTGAGCAGGTGACGTTTGCTTCAGTTCTTTTTGAGGCGATGCATGATGAAATATAAGTCTACCGCTATGTCTGTCCTCTCCACTGGGGAGGAGGGAAGGTTGCTTATGATGATAATGGAAATTTCCCTATGAGAGAACTTGAGTTAGAGGTAAGAAACAATTTCTTCTTTTAAAGGGTATTTCCATGCATAGTCAAAAGTGCGTAATGTGCGGGGACCCCGGAGCACTTTTTCAAAATATCTTCTTAAGTAGAAGTTTTCACCTTTCTTCAGGAAGGCCTGTAAAGTCACTTAAGAACAGGACAGATAATACAGCCTATGTACCTAGGCTACGCTGGCTGAGCTCTTCATCTTAAATCAAAGAAAGGGTCAGCACATAGTAATTTGAAAGTACTTTGTCACAGAATTAATCTTCCTCACAAACCCCTTTTGCATGATAGAGATGAAAGACAAGGAGCACAGAGTTGCCTCGTAGGCTGTTATTTTATGGCTAAAAAGGAGGCTGTGCCTTTATATACTCAGAGACCAGTGATATCCCATCATGCACCACTGGTGGCAGTTGCTTCAGTTCTTTTTTTCTGGCTCCTGCTGACAGGACCCTGGAGCATTGAGCTTGTTTTTTTCAGAAAAAATCACTTCTGAATTTCAGTGACAAGTCTTTCACTCAACGTCTTTGGTCTTCCCCCCACATTTTTCTGCCATTTCCTCACACAAATCTGTGTTTTTTATGATAAAAAAATGACATCCCTTTTTGATAAGTACCCTGACTGTGGAAGAAAAAGGCCAAGACTGATCCTCATAGTGTGTGTATTCTCTGTCTTCCAGATACCCACATACCCGATTCCTGCAAAATTTAAAAGACCTTTTACAGGAACACCCTTTGTGATAGGGGGAAGATTTGCCTTCAAGGTATGGAGGAGCGGCAGAAGCGGAAGTCCAAGTTTACAGTTGGGACCTTAGGACGAGGAGAGGCACAGTCCTCTACCAGGGTCCTCTACCAGGGCTTTCGCATTGTTCTCTGGAGATCTCTCCAGTCAAAAAAGGCCTGGAAAACGTCAGCGGTCCCAGTCAATGTCGAGAACAACAACTTCGAGAAGAGGTGCAGGCCCACCTATTCACTGTCTCTCCATTGCTCAACTTTGAAGAGATGACACACATCAATGTCGAAGCGAATAAGATTGACGCAGACACCATCGTTGCACCGAAGAGCATCGACATTGAGGAGCTTTTTAACGGCAGCGCTCCCTCGACGTCGACACATCATGGTCAATCGACGTCGAGATGCACCCGATCACAGTCAAGACAGGCTTCAACATCGAGACATCGACCACTCTCGGGAAGTATGTCAACGTCGAGGGAACGAGGAAGGTCGACCTCTGTCTCCATTTCTGACTCTTCACGAATACAGGAAGCACACCGAAAGCATAAAAGAATCTACAGTTCACCAGACTCTGACTATTCGTGCACCTGTTCTCCGTCACGTGAAGCACCAGTTGAATTTCCTCCAGTGCCATCTTCGCTTTCTCCTCAACTGATTCTTCTGCCTCCTATAGCACTAAGACCTAGGACGATTTCTCCTCTGCCACCTCCACCACCAACGGCCCCAGTGAGTCCCCGATCACTGCCTTCTTCAAGACATCATTCAAGGTGTCATTCCGGACATTGTTAGCGGAGTTAAAGGCATACCTCTTCGACATCGAGACATCATAGATTTTGTCACAGAAGTTCCCAATCCAGGCACTCCACTGAAACCTTCTCCTCAAGTACGGGGAGATATTCACCGACTCTCACAGATTCTCCACCTCAACGCATCTAACCAGTGGATGCCATTTCAACTTTCCAGGGTGTATTAGTGCGAGGTGCAAATAAGTTGAACATTCCAATGTCTACGCCTACTCTGCCATTTTTGAGACATTGCAGCAGAGGTCAGCTTCAGGTCCTGTGCTACCTCTGGTTCCTGGTCTCTTAGAGCCAGCAATGGACCTCTTCCTAACCCCAAAATCAATGAAGCCTGCGCCATCAAGGCTCCAGAGAAAATATCGCCCTCCGGATCAGGATGCAGCCTTCCTACGTATAGACCCAACTGCAGACTCTGTTGCGGTAGTAGCCGCAAGAATGCAACATGCCACAACCCCTACATCCACATTTCCTCCACAGGGAGAGAGATGAAAGCTGGACTCTGTTGAGCGAAAAGCGTGCAAAACTGCAGCAACCACAATGAAGGTGGCAATCGCCACTGCCTTATTAGGCAGATAAGACAGAGCCCTATGGGAATCACTACAAGAGTTTGTTGGCTATCTCCCCAGAGATGAAAGAAAGGACTTTAATAAGATTCTTTGTGAAGGCCTAATGGTGTCCAACCAAATCATTAGTGCAGCTGCAGACTACTCTCTCCTGGCAGCACACAAATACTGCCAAGGGGTCTCTCTCCGAAGACAATTTCTACCCCAGGCTCACCTCTCTGAAACCAGAATCTCAACAACGGATGCTGAATTTGCCATTTTCAGGTACTACCCTCTTTGGGTCTCACACGAATAATGAAATGGCGAGGATGAAAACAGAGCTAGAGACAATAAAAGCCATTGGCTTAGAGAACCCAAAGGACTCAAGGAAAACTTTCAGGCCTTTCCAGCACCTTTTCTCTTTACAGAGGGTTCAAGCCCCTCATTGGTATCAGGGTTGCCAACAATCGGGTACACAATCCCAACAGTACCAACAATCCTACCAGCCCTATGACAGGAGAAAAGCTAGAGGAAGGTCAGACCAACGACCTGCTCAGGGAAGCAAGCAACCTACAGAATCAAAACCCTGAATCATCTCTTCCCCCTTTTCCGTTACTCACTCCAGTACAGGGAAGCATATGACATTGCCTGGAAGAATGACAAAACATCACGCAAGACGTCTGGGTTCTGAATATTGTTTGCAATAGATATTGGGGGTCATTCTAACTCTGGCGGGCGGCGTAGGCCGCCCGCCAGAGTTCCCCCGACAGAACACCGCTCCGCGGTCTGAAGACCGCTGCGGTGATTTTGTGTTTCCCGCTGGGCTGGCGGGCGACCGCCAGAAGGCCGCCCGCCAGCCCAGCGGGAAACCCCTTCCCACGAGGAAGCCGGCTCCGAATGGAGCCGGCGGAGTGGGAAGGTGCGACGGGTGCAGTTGCACCCGTCACGAATTTCAGTGTCTGCTAAGCAGACACTGAAATTCTTTGTGGGGCCCTCTTACGGGGGCCCCTGCAGTGCCCATGCCATTGGCATGGGCACTGCAGGGCCCCCAGGGGCCCCACGACACCCCATACCGCCATCCTGTTCCTGGCGGGCGAACCGCCAGGAACAGGATGGCGGTATGGGGTGTCGGAATCCCCATGGCAGCGAAGCAAGCTGCGCCGCCATGGAGGATTCCTGAGGGCAGCGGAAAACCGGCGGGAGACCGCCGGTTTTCCTGTTCTGACCGCGGCCAAACCGCCGCGGTCAGAATGCCCTGCGGGGCACCGCCAGGACCGCCGGGGTCGGAATGACCCCCATTGTCTCCAATTCACCAGTCCCCCACTGTCTATTCCTCCGAAGTCTTCCAGATTCAACATCCCACAATTACATACTGAGGTAGACATCCTTTTACAGAAACAGGCAGTGGAGCATGTTCCTCCTCATCAACGACTTTCTCGTCAAGAAAAAAGATAGCAACAAATTCAGTCCCATTCTCGACCTAAAACTGGGCAACAAGTGGATTTGGCTAGAAAAATTCCAGATGCTGTTATTACACTAAATCTGCCCTCAGTTACACCAAGGGGATTGGCTCTGCTCCATCGACCTTCAAGATGTATACTTCTATATACCAATAGCCAGGAAGCATCGGACATTCTTGTGGTTCGTAGTGGGACACAACCATTATCAGTATTTAGGCCATTGGGCCTAAAGTCAGCCCCCTGAGCCTTCTCCAAATGTAAGGCAGAAGTTGCTGCCCACCTTCAAAAACACAAAGTATTTGTCTACCCATAGCTAGACGATTGGCTAATCAAGGCATCCATGTTCCAAAAGGCTCAACTACACTATAATTGGACAAATCAACCTCCCTCCCAGTACAAATGATACAATACTTGGGGGGCTTCCATCAATACCCTCACAGCAAGCGTGTGTCCTTCGGAGGACAGGCGCTTATCAATCCTGTGGAAATCTCAAGCTCTCATGAAAACCTCTCATCCAACTGTGAGAGCAGTATTCTTTCTCCTCGGCTCAATGGCCTCCTGCATATTTCTCATACCGAATCCCCGTCTTCACATGAGACCATTACAGGAATGCCTCAAGGACAACATAGGAATTGGGACAACAGGATTCAGCTTTCCCATCACACAAAACTGTAATTGAAATGGTGGCACTCTCCAACCAATATCCTGCGAGGTACATCATTCCATAAGGACATTCCTCTTCAAACAGTAGTCATGGATGCCTCTCTCCTAGAATGGGGCGTCCACATGGACCACCTACAAATTCGGGGCAAGTGGTCACAGAGAGAGTCAATATATCACATTAATCTCCTAGAGCTGCATGTAGTTCATCTAGTGCTGAAAGCGTTGTTTCCATTCTTCAACTCCAACTCCCTTCTTGTTCAGACGGACAATACAACAACCATGTACTACCTCAACAAACAGAAAGGGATGATGTCCAGGCCCTTGTCTAACGAAGACTAGACAATCTGGAAATGTCTTCTAGTCAGGGGCTTGTCGATAACTGCGACCCGTCTACCAGGAGAGCAAAATACCCAAGCCAATTTTCTCCTTCAGACTCATCCACGTAAACCACAAGTGGGACTTAAACAATGTCGTCCTTCAAGACATCTTTCAGCATTGGGGAATTCCGGCCATTAATTTGTTCGCCACCTCAGAAAACACCAAATGTCAAAACTTTGCATCAAGGTACTACCAACCAGGGACCCTGGGGAACACCCTGTGGATCAATTGGTCCAGCAGATTACTCTGCGCTTTTCTACCAATTCCCCTGATTCCATCAGCCCTCATCATGCTATCCCAGTCAAGAGCCAAGATGATACTCATAGCTCTGGAGTGGCCACGTCAATGGTGGTTCACAGACCTCCTTCACTGGTCCATCCATCCACATCTCGGGCTGCCATGCAGACCAGATCTATTAACAAAATTCAGAGGTCAAATGGTGTGCATCTCAATGTCTCCTCTTTGTGTTTGGCAGCATGGCCCCTGAGCTAGTACAATATGATCACCCGAATCTTCCACAAGACTGCATGGAAATTCTTTAAAAAGCGAAACAGCCTTCCACACGAGCTGCATATGCCTTCATATGGAAGAGATTTTGCATACGGTGTTCATAAAAATAAAAAAAAAAACTACCACCAGCCAGGAAGATGTCATATGTCCATACTTACTCCATTTGGCACAATCAGGATTGCAGTTTTCTTCTATAAAAGTCAATCTGGCAGCTCTTACTGCATACAGAAAATGTCTTTCACAAACCTCCTTTTTCAGAATCCCTGTAATCAAGGATTTCTTAGAGGGTTTGAAGAAAGTCTCTCCTCCCATTAGGCGCCCTTCTCCTCCATGGGAGCTAAATATAATTCTTTCACGCCTTATACAGGACCCTTTTGAGCCCATACAGCACTTATCTTGGAAAACCATTTTCCTAATGGCCATTACATCTGCCTGCAGAGCCAGTGAAATCCAGGCACTCTGTTCAAATGAACCATACACAGTATTTCATTCCAACAAAATAGTCATGAGGGCTCACCTCAAATTCTTCCAGAAGGTGGTTTTGGATTTCCACCTTAGCCAAACCATCTCTTTGCCTATATTTTTTTCCGAATCCCTGTACTCCAGCGGAAAGATCACTCCATTCCCTGGCTGTAAAACTAGTTCTCAAGTTCTGTCTTGACAAGACATGAACCATCAGCAAATTGGTCCAGTTGTTTATCAATTATGGGCCTATAAGCACAGGCTTAGCCACCTCAAAGCAGTCAATCTCGAGGTGGATAGTCTCATGTATTCTATTCTGCTATCAAAAAGCTAACAAAACACTCCTTACTAGACCAAAAGCACACTCTACAAGAGGGAAAGCAGCTACTGCTGCTTTGCTGCACTATATTTCTATCCTATAAATTTGCAAACAGCAACCTGGATATCTGTTCACACATTCACTAAACTCTGCTGCCTAGACTCAGACGCTAGAGCAGACACTAGAGTGGGGCAGGCTTCCCTGAGGAACTTATTTGCTTAAATATTATCCAGTTGATCCTCTGTCTCTTCCTTGCTCTCCGTAGGGATGGGCTTACTATTCTTATGTACTTATGACTATCCATGGAAATTCCCTAGGATAGAAGGAATGGTTTCTTACCTGTAACTCAAGTTCTCTCGTAGGAGACATTCCATGATAAGTCATAAGGAACCCTCTCTCCTTCCTGGGAGAATAGACAGAGGTATTGTTACATACTGTACAAGTCTAGCACTGCCTTCAAAAAGAACTGAAGCAAATGCCACCAGCTGTGCATTATGGGATAATGGTGGACTCTGAGTTCTTAAAGGCACCGGCTTCTTTAGTCATACATAGCAGACTATTAGGCTACTCTGTCCTCCTTTTCCTTCATCTCTATCATGCAAAAGGTGTATGTGAGGGAGATTAATTCTGTAAACAAATTACTCTCAAATTGTAATGTTCTGACCCTTTCTTTGAGTTAAGATGAAGAGCTCAGCCAGCGTAGCCTAGGTACATAGGTTGCATTATCTGTCCTGTTCTTAAGTGAGTTTACAGGCCCTCCTGAAGAAAGGTGAAAACTTCCACTTAATAAGATTTTTGAAGAACGTGGGTGGGACTAGTCAGTGCTTATGACATCATGGAAATTCCCCTATGAGAGAACTGGAGTTACAAGTAAGAAACCATTCCTTCTCTTGTAGGGGATTTCCATTTACAGTCATAAGCACTGAAAGAGTAGCAAGCCCATCCCTGCTTAAAGTGGTGGAGAAGACAGAGATTGAACTAAGGTACAGTTTTAAGCAAATACATTTTTGAGGGAGACCTGTCCTACCTGAGTGTCTGCTCTAACATCAGAGATCAGGTGGTAATGTTTGGTAAATGTTTGGACAGATCTCCACGTGGCTGCTTTACACATATCTAGGATAGGGATATTTCTCAATAAGACAGCTATAGCTGCTTTACCTCTAGTACACTGTGCTTTAGGCTTAGCTTGAAGTGTCCTATTAGCTTTTTCATAGCACAGCAGGAAGCAGGAAACTATCTATTAGGAGATGGATTGTTTGGAAGTGGCTGAGTCCGTATAGACCGGACTATAATTGATAAACAGTTGGTTCGACCTGCGGATGTCACATGTCCTGTTCAGGTAGAATTTCAGAAGTCTCCTTACATCCAGGGAATGGAAAGATCTTTCTGCTGGAGTAGAGGGGTTCTGAAAGAATGTTGGAAGAGATGTGGTCTGGGTAATGTGAAGGTCAGAAATAACCTTAGTGAGGAATTTCAGGTAAGTTCTCATAACCACTTTGCTAGAATGGAAGACTGTGTATAGTTTGTGAGAACAAAGCGCTTGTATCTCGCTAACTGTAGGAAGCTGACTCTGTATATACTGTATCAAAATGAAATTTAGTGTGCACAGAGTCCAGGGGTTCCCCAGATGCTTAACAGAGGCTAAAGTAGATAATACTAATGCTCTCTTTTGTGTTAGTGTGGTCGAGCAGTTAGGCTTATCAGAGGGTAGTGCAAAGCATTTGTTGTAAAAACAGACAATAGAGGAAGCACACACTCAATAGCTTAACCTCAGACCAATGGTTTTTATATAGCAAAAATAGATTTTCTTTATTTTTAGAACCACACGATTCAAGTTGTAGGTAAGTGTTTCAATCGATTCGTATTTCACACATTTATCAATAGTACTTTGTTTGAAATTCATAACTTATTCGTTTTTTTAAATATTGGCAATTATCTGTTTTAAAAGTTGACACTGCAATTTTCTGAAACAGTTCCTGAGAGGAAGAAAAATCAGTATGATTTACAGGTAAGTATTTGACTTACAGTTCTAGTCTCTGGGGGTTTAGAAGTCCACATGTTGGGGTTCAAGTTATCCCCAAACACCCACCACCAACACAGGGCTGGCTGGGTGCAGAGGTCAAAGTTGAGGCAAATTTAACATGGGCCCCTTGGGAGACTGGGGGCACTCAGAATCAGGCCTGCCTGCAGGTAAGTACCCGTGACTTCGGAGGACAGACCTGGGGTGTTTAGAGGAACACTGGGGAGGCACACGTAAGCACCAAACAAACATCCCCAGCAGCTCTGGAGCAGAAGGGTGCAGGGTCCAAAGAAGGCATTAGGTTTGCAGTGCTGGTCACTGAGGGGACCTCGGGGTCACTCAGGCTCTGCAGGCGAAGTCCAGCGGGTCGACTTGGGCAAACCTCAGGCTGTTTAGGAGGATAGCTGCCAGCCGAATGTAGCTGCACTGGAGGTCAGGTTCTCCAAGGCCTGGGGGCTATGGGAAAAGTGGTCTTTTAGGCGTTGGATATCTTCATCTAAACTTTTGCGGTCAAGGGGGTCCTCGGCATTCCCTCTGCAGGCGTAGTCGTGGCAGGGTGGAGAGGTCAACCAGGGTGGGCACTTGCTCACAATTGCCTTGGGACTCTCTCTAGCTGGTTGGGCCACCTGGTCACCGGCTAACGGCATTGGTTGCAGGGTGGTCAGGACTCACGGATCCGGGGAGGCTCTGGAGTCCCTTGTTTGCAGTTTCTTATTGGGCAGGGCCACTGTCAGCTGGAGTTCTTGGTCCTTTGGGGTGCAGGGCAGTCCTCTGGTGCTTGGCAGAGGTCGCTGGTCCTGTAGGATGAGTCACTCTCTCGTCGCAGATTCTTTGAAGGAGGAGACAGTCCGGTAGGGCTTGGGCCAAATCAGTTTGCATCTTCCTTATTCCCTGCTGGGTGTTCAGCTTAGCAGTCCTTCTTCCTTGTCATTTCCCCAGGAATCCGGTGAACTGGGTTTAGGGAGGCCCTTAAATCCTGGATTTAGGGGTTGTTTCAGGGGTCAGTAGCCAATGGCTACTGTCCCTGAGGGTGACTACACCCTTCTAGTGTCCACTCCCTTTGGGGAGGGGGACGCAGACCTAACCCTATTGGTCCCTGTCCTCCAAACCAAGATGGAGGATTTTGCAGTGAGGGGGTCACCTCAGCTCTGGACACCTTAGGGGTGGTCACTCCTCCCTGTTTTCCCTAATTTTCCCACTGGACTTGCCTCCAAAAGTGGGTCTTTGTCTGGGGAGTGGGCAACTCCACTAGCTGGAGTGCCCTGGGGCACTGTAACCCAAGGCTTGAACCTTTGAGCTCACCGCCAGGTGTTACAGTTCCTCCCGGGGGGAGGTGTGAAGTACCTCCACCCAGGACAGGCTTTGTTTCTGGCCACAAAGAGCACAAAGGACCCCAAGTGGTCAGAAACTTGTCTGAAAGTGGCAGGCTGGCACAGACCGGTCAGTCCTGCCCTAGCAGTTTGGCTAACATACAGGAGGCATCTCTAAGATGCCCTCTGGGTGCATATCTCAATAAATCCCACACTGGCATCAGTGTGGGTTTATTTTGCTGAGAAGTTTAATACCAAACCTCCCAGTACTCAATGAAGTCATATTGGGGCTGTAGAGTTCATAATGACAAACACCCAGACCATATACTCAGTATGGCTACACTGCACTTTCAATGTCTAAGAATGGACTTAGACACTGTAGGGCATATTGCTCATGCAGCTATGACCTCACCTGTGGTATAGTGCACCCTGCCTTAGGGCTGTAAGGCCTGCTAGAGAGGGGACCTACCTATGCCACTGGCAATGGTTTGTGGGCATGGCATCCTGAGAGGGGTGCCATGTTGTATTTGCCTTTTTCTCCCTACCAGCACACACAAGCTGCAAAGGCAGTATGCATGTGCTGGGTGAGGGGTCCGCCGGGATGGCATAAAACATGGTGGAGCCCTTGGGGACCTTCCTTGGCCACAGGGCCCTTGCTACCATGGGTACCTTTTACAAGGGACTTAACTGTGTGCCAGGAATGTACCAATTGTGAACATAAAGGTACAGATTTTGGGAACGAACACTGGTGCTGGGGCCTGATTAGCAGGATCCCAGCATACTTTCAATCAAAGTTGGCATAAAATATCAGGCAAAAAGTGGGAGGTAACCATGCCAACAGTGGCACTTTCCTACACTAAGCCTGCAAGCTGATGGTATTGCCACAAGGAAAGCTGCCTTCCAAGAGAGGTGTTGCAGGGAAGCTTTATGAATAGGCTCAAAGGGATTCTGCATAAGACGAGAGACGAGTATGTACGACTATAATGAAAATTCCCCTACGAGAGAACTGGAGTTAAAGATAAGAAACTATTCCTTTTTTGTCATTGAGCTAGGGACAAGTGCACTTTAGCAAGCGTGTTTAACCCCAATTCTTATCTGTGTGATGGATTGGGCACAGCTCTGGGACTTGTTCAGTATTTGAGATGGTTAAACTGCACATAAGCACAATTCTTATTTATAAACATTTTATTAGTGTGTTCAGCATACAGCATAATTAATTCAGACCAGGCTTCCATGTGATCAAACTCATTGACACAGACGGGCCTATTCAGAAACTTAAGTTTATATGTAAATCTGCATGTGCGACACTTTATAGTATCTTTACTACTTTAGGCTGTTCACCATTTCCAAGTGGAAAGTCTACAAAGAGTATGGATGTTTGGACGATCGGTAGGGGTACCAGGCAGGGTTGCCCATTGTCACCCCTTCTATTTGCTTTAGCGGTCGAGCCGCTGTTGGCCTGCCTGCGTGAAAAATTGGTGACCTGGGGTGTTCAGGTGGGACGGGCCACACACGTTGTCTCCCTTTATGCTGATGATGCGTTGCTGTATCTCAGGAGCCAGGTGTCTCGGTCCCTCTGTTATTGCAGTTAATGGAAGACTTTGGGGCTATATCTGGGCTTTGGGTAAATAGAAAGAAGTCACTGCTGTTTCCCCTGGGTTCGCTGTATGATGTCCTGCCTGAGGCTCTGCCTGAGGTGGGGCTCCAGTGGGAGCTTGAAAGTTTTCGATATCTGGGCATATGGGTTACGCATACAGCGACAGCACACCTGAAGCACAATGTGGAATGGGTGGAGAAGGGTTTGGAGCGCTCTGTAGAGATCTGGAATAAGCTGCCTCTATCAGTGATGGGAAGGGCGGTGGTGGCCAAGATGGTGTTCTTGCCACAATGTCTTTACCTGGTTCAGAATTCTTTGTTTCCATTGGCAGCTCGACTTTTTAGTCGCCTGGATAGCTTTTTGATCTCCTTGGTTTGGGCTGGCCGTTGTTGCAGGGTGGCATTGTCTACATTACAAAGGGATATGGAAGAATAAGGATTAGCACTCCCTAATATTAGACTCTATTATTATGGGGGGCATTTACAACTTGCTGCTAAGTGGATGACGCAGATGGATAATTGGGAGAAGAGGCTGTTTGCTGGCATGTTGGGAGATGAGACATTGGTGCACGTATTAATGCCGGGTGGCAGGTCAGTGACTCCTGTCCCCTACCTAGTTGAAAACGCAGCTGGGATCTGGGAATAGGCGGTTAAGAGAATACTATGGAGTGCCACCTTTGATAGGGAACTGAAAATCTGGAGTCTGGCCCCCTTTCGGGACAAAGATACTTGTATGTCAATGGAGGCTTGGAGAATGGGTGCCTGCTTGGTGGCGGGTGATTTATATCCCAATAGTGAGTTTATTTCCTTTCAGGAGGCGGGAGATACGTTTGGATTGAGAGCTGGCCAGTTCTTGCAATATGCCAAGATTGAGAGTGTGGCCCGGGAGGTCTGGTCTGGGTTCCTGGTGGCCCCTGTGGCATCAAAGATGTTGAATGGATTAATAAATTGGGGAGAGGATTCCCACTTTGTTACTCTGTTTTATAGAGCGCTGTGTGGGGACAGTGTGGGGGTGGAGTGTGTGGTGCGTAGGGCCTGGGATCGAGAATTGGAGAACCCATTAGAAGATGGGGACTGGAGTTTGGCACTATCTCTGGTACGCACTGTTTCTTGTAATCATAGATTTAAGTTGTTGCACTTTAATTTTGTTCACCTTGTGTACATCACGCCTGTTCGTCTTAATAACATGGACCCGACGAGGGAGACAGGGTACCCTCGGTGTGGGGAGTCAGGTGCTTCCTTTATCTATTTGGCCTGGGCCTGTAGGGAGGTACACCAGTTTTGGTGGGTGGTGGTTCAGAAGCTGGATGGGGTCACCGGTCTGGGACATGAGGTGACACCATTGACTTGCCTACTAGGTACAATACAGAGACCACGGGGCAGGCGCATTCCATACAGATTTGTGCAGCTTGCATTGGTGTTGGCTAAGCGAAGGGTGGCTATGGCCTGGATGGGTACACAAAGCCCAACCCCTTCTCACTGGTTCTGTGATGCTTTGGAATGGGGGGTGGCTGAGGAACAAAACATGAGACTGACACGCAGGGAAGAAGGGGCACTGGAAGACATAATGGCCTGGAGTACATTGTTGGAGCGCTTCAGGGGGACCCAAGATTCCAGCTGGGACTGGAGCTCGGATGAGGATCCTTGACTGCAGGATGTTATGCTAGGCATATAGGTGACGACCAATTGTGGTAATAGTGTATCGCTGTTAAGATGAGGTATGAAGGATTTGGTTACATAGGAGGTCCTTATGGAAGGGGAGGGGGGAGAGATACTGCTGGTCTGATGGATATGATCCATGTTTTTGTTTACAGGTATCATCAACCTCCGCTCAGGATAACAATGGACATTCTGATTTTACATATGACAGTGCACTGCTTGTTTGTTTGTTTTGTTTTTATCTTCGATTGTTCTTATAAACTCAATAAAACATAGTTTAAAAAAAATCTATATTTTAACCTAAATAGTTCATCAACGTAAGTATATTAAATTAAAAACATGCTTGAAAAGTTGAATAAAAGAAAACACTCAGCATTTATACTTATTCAGAGTTACAAAACATTATATTTAGAATTTCTTTTAAATGAGTTACATTTATTTTTTAATTGAAAAAGGTTGTTATTTAATGATGTAATAGTATAATAGTATATTTATAATTTATATTTAAATGTTTTAACATTAAAATAAATGCAATATATATATATATTTTTTTTAAAGTTGTAATAAATTGATTAATTTTAACAATATTCATAGTGTTTTGTGTTTTAAGTCCCTACGTTCATTATTTTCTATGGGAGGGTATTGCTCCAGCTCTGAAATGGAGTCCATTTGTGACTGTTTTGGGTCCTTTTTGACTGTAGCGACTATATAAGCAGTCTGTGACTATGAAGGGACTTACTTTTTTGTGGGTAGGTGTATCTCTTTCCCTAAACCCATCTCTAACCCTTTCATAACTTCTTTTACTCCTTCCTAAACCCCTCCCATTTATTAGCTGGTGGTTTTCATTTTCCACCTTCTTCCTTGCCCATCCCACATTTACTACTAAACGTAGGTGCACATGTGCAAAGATCTCCGCAGTCTGGTCAGAGATCTCTACACAGATAAGATAGGAGAGGGGGAGGCGTAGACGTTCACGCATAGGATTGTGAATAGCATTTTGTAATAAATGAGTAGAGCTATTGTAGTACTACTGAATGTACTGTAAAATTCGTTTGCGAATAGGCCCCAAAGAGTCTAACAACGCATAACTTTTCACCTTTACAAAGCCTTTCTTTCTCCCATCCTTGTGAACCCACTTCCTTCTCTGTTTCCAGCTCATTAGTATTAGCAGATATCGAACTCTGAACACCATTTAGCCTATGTTTCATCCTGCCCTCTGTTTATCCAAATTTCTGACCATTCCTCTCAGACAGGTAGACTGTGTGTTTTACTGAACCCATCTGCCATGTGTTTTTACTGCAGGATGAGCAGGGCACTTTACAGATGCTGAAGAAGCACTTAATGCTGGAGCAGACGATTGAGAATTACGAAGAGACCATTGCCACTCTGTCTCGGCAGTGCAGGTCTCTACTGGAGCTGGGCCATCCTGACAGGTATATATATATCATAGTGGAGCAATAGCTTTTCTCTTGTTACATTTACATTGGAATAACCAAACTTTGACTATTATTCTTAGATTTCATGTGCATTGATCAAGGAGGGCAAAGCGGCAGGTAACATTTCCCAATATAAATCGAGAAATATTTTTTCTCAAGTGCACCACAAGTACCCTAGACATTACAGGAAAGAGAGGCTTGTGAGCTGTCTCCACGTTAGGTTTGGTGAAAATCCATGTAGTAATTTACATTACCTGGTTCTCAATGCCGAGGCAGATTCGAGAATCATGTTTTACAAAAAAGCCTCATCAGAGCTTGATTGCAGTTGTGGTTTAAACAAAGAAAGCAAGAACCAGCTTTTCATTCTTCTGACCAGTTTTTCTAAAATGAAAAAGGATCAGGAGGAAGGAGAGATTTATGAGAACATACTTATGTTTTTTACACATGGGTCGTTACAGGAAAGAAAGACTCTTACTGCATGTTACTACATATTCTGGGCTACAGACAGTTTAATATCTGATATACATTACACTGATACTAGAATGTTTTTACAACAAATTGCTAACTGCCTTTTGGTATGTATAGTTTCACACTATTGATTCTGCCTTTATTCCGCGTGCCTTCAACCTTGTTATCTCTTTCACATGAAAGAGCAAGAAACCAAGGAATAAAATAACTTCTGCCACACATCAAAAGAATATTGCATCTCATCTCAGAGTTCCAAAAACCTATAAAGAAACTCGGCCTCTGGCTTCAGTCACCAAACTGTTTGTTGACTTGCAGGCTTCTCATAACGTACAGCGGGGGTACTTCATCCTGTATATAATGTTGGATTAATGAATTGAAGATTGAATTGTTTGTAAATATTAATAGAACTCCATGATTGCATTTGCAAATTATAGGAGGTCATGTGCTATTTGTATTTAATGATTTTTTAGGTTTCTATTGGAAACTGTTTTAGTTGGTGTAGTTTATTTTATGATAAGATTTTGAGCTGTGTTGGGTCTCAGGCCTTCATTCTGAGTTCTGAGGGACTTCCCATGTTGTAATGCCATAGCCAAAACTACTGATCTTGTGGAATGGTAAACTTTCAGGGTGAGGTACTTCTACATTATTCCCAGTAATCCCACGAAAAATGGGGAACTACTTTATAAATTGGGGTTCAACGTTGAAATCCGCCTATGATTCCACCATTCTGGGACATTATCTGGGATTGTAATCTGTTTTTCCAGGTAAATAAAGCTACAATACCCCGTGGCTAGGTGGTATTACAGCATGTGGAACTGCCACACACCCTACAGGCAGGTCATAAATTATGAGATACTCCAAATGAGGGCCGAAATGTAAGTTGACAAGCCACACAGAATAAATATGACATAACATGCATGTCTTTTCTGCCAGTTTGTACCTAGACAGACCAGTTGGAAAAATACTCTGTGTTTCGAAATATGCACTTGCTTTATTGAACAGTACACAAAAGAATGAGTAAACTCTATACGAAGCGTGAAATGTGACTTCAAAAAGAAGATACTTTTTAATGTGAAGTGTATGTGGCCAAAATAAAGGGTATCCAACGTTTAAATGTCAAAAATGTTGGTAAGGCAGGAAATCAAAAACTGTCTCCAGTATTGGGGTATCTTTCATAGATTCACATGCTTGAATCATTCCCCGTCGTCGAAGTGGGAGTCCCACGGTACATAGAAAGCAGTAAATAGAGAAAAAACTTTTTTTTTTTTTTTTTTTTACTGAAATGCATAGGAAAAAACACATTCAATTATAGAGCTATCAGCCTCTTTATAAAGAGCCCAAACTTCAACCAATCAGGTGTGACCACCGCCTTAGAACCCTCAGCACGGAGACTCAGTCTGTCAGATTTTCTACCGCACGTCGTGTGTAAGGGAGTCTCCCTGAGCTTTGCTCAGTTTTCTTTCTCTTCAAGAGAAATCCTTAGAATTTTTCACTTGACTTTTTTCTACAAGACTTTTTCCATCATGTCTTCAAGAAAAGGTCTTTTTAGGCCTTGTGGGACCTGTGGCAAATTGAGACTTCACTGTGAGGACCCTCACAAAGAATGTATCTATTGCTTACATCCAGAGCATAAGGTCAAGGACTGTAAGATCTGCAGGACCTTTCCTAACAAGACTCTGAGGGACAGAGAAGCCAGGCTCCTACTTTGGCTCCAGAAAAAGAAGGCAAGAGAAGCTCTTTCTGAAGAGGAGAGTGACACTTCAGTGGCCTTGAAGAAAAGAAAGAGGTCTGTGGAGAGCCTATCCCCTTCAAGCAGTAAGTCAGCCAAGAAGCTGCATGCTTTTAAGGACACCGGGGATCTACCTTCAACATCCAAGGTAGCATGTGGCAGGGTTCACTCAGAGCCATCAACACCTGCTTCTTCTTCAAAGAAGCCTAAAAAGCCTTCAAGTTCACTGCCTCCGTCGACGTCCAAAAAATCGACACCGTCGACGAGCGCTCCATCAACGACAGGTCTACCTGTGACGACGACTACAGTGATGGCTACATTTACAGCTCCTCCATCACCGATGATAGTGACTTCGTCTCCGCTGTCGTCTACGACGATAACATCGGTGAGTCTAAAGTATGGTCCGTCGTCGTCGCACACTTTGAAGATCACTAAGAAGCCGTCGACGGGTAAGAAGCTAAAATCTTTGCCGTCGACGCATTCATCGACAAAGAAATTCAGGAGTTCGCCGTCGGTTTCGCCGACGAAGATTCCATTGACGCGCCTGATAGTGAAAACTCCGTCGACGACAACCCCGTCGACGGGTGGCGTACTGACATTAACTTCGTCGACAGGACCTTCGTCGACACTGGTACCACCGACACCAACTACACCGACGGCCCCGTCGACGCCTGCTCCGTCGACGCCTGCTCCGTCGACGAGGACACCATCGACGAGTGCTCCGTCGATGACAGTTCCGTCAACGGTTCATTATCCTGGAACATCTCCTTACCTACCGCAAAGGATTTTGCCTGTGCAGAGCAGGTCGTCTTTATTGCTGCCATCGCATACATCGCCCAGCAAGGTTGCACCCATTCCTCCGCAGCATCTTTTTGATGATGATGATGATGGCGATGGTTACTCTGATGACGGATTTTTCCCGGTAGCGCGTAGTCCGTCCGAACTACGTATAAAATGCCAAGAGGAAGATGAAGAGGAGGATCTTCAGCCTTTTCCGCACCAACAGGATCAGGGGCATTTCGAGCAACAAGAACAGACAGTACAAATGCCGGTATCATTGATTAACAACCTTCAACAAATGATGCAGGACTACTATGCGAGGTTTCCCCCGCCTGGTTCTTCTACACCGGTACAGCCTCCACAGACACCAGTGTCCACTCCAGCTAGGCCTTCCGGATTCCCAGACCCTACCACAGCACCTCCATCGGTTCAGGGTATTGCGTCACCGTCATCCGAAGAGGAACAGGAGGAAGGGGAGATACAGGACTCAGACTCTCTAATACAGGAGTGGGATGAGTATCAGATCCAGACTCCATCTCCGTCTACACCACCGCCAGTAGACTCTGCACCGCAGGACATTGGGGGTTTCCATAGTGTCATGGAAAGAGCTGCAAAGAGATTCCAGCTACCGATTACGTCAAAACAATCAGATTGCTTTCTTTATGATTTTAAAGAAGACACTAGAAAATCGGTGAGGGACATTCCCATTGTAGATTTCATCTGGGAATAAGGCCTAAAAGTCATGCAGACTCCGTCCTCCATTCCTGCAGTCTTGCCCAGGCTAGAAAAGAAATATAAGGCACCTGACAACTCCCCAGCATGTCTAATCAGCCATCCTAAACCGGATTCGGTTATTTCCCAAGCAGCTCTGAGAAGATCCAGGAATCCGTCGGCTTCTCTGACTGCCCCTCCAGACAAGGAAGGAAGGCGGTTGGACTCCATAGGTAAAAAAAATTCAACTATGGCTGCCACCACTGTTAGAGCGGCTAACTCTCTAGCAATACTTGGGAGATACGATCGTCAGATGTGGTCTGACATGTCACAATTTATTGATATGATACCTGAGGCCAGTAGAGCAGAGGCACGCAGAATTCTGCAAGAATGAGAAAAGATTTCGGCTGAAATCATAGACTCTGCCATTGATGTTTCCTCCACAGGTTTTCGACAATTGGCCGGGGCGGCGGTACTCAGACACCAAGGGTGGCTAAAGGCTACCTCTTTTAGGCCGGAAGTTCAGTTGAAGGTTCTGGACATGCCATATGATGGCGAGCTTTTGTTTGGCAAACATGTCGACGATGCATTGCAGTCTATTAAGGTGGACACTGAAACAGCCAGGTCCCTTGCAATGCTTCAGTACAAAAGGCAACCCTTTCAGGGAGCGAGAGGGAGAGGAACCTTTTCACATAGAGGAGGTTTTCAACAATATCGACCTTACTCCTCTTACCAAGGGCAATTTTGCTCAACCTATGGCCAGCAACAGCCGCATTCCTTTCGTCAACAATCATCAGCTCGCTTCAGACAACAACCGAGAGGAAAGTCTGCTTTCAGAACCAAAGAAGCAGCTAGAAAGCAGTGACCCTCATCAAGTGTCTGCACCCAGCCCCTATATCAACACTCTTATAGGGGGCACAATTTCCGAATTTCTACACCAATGGTCCAGCATAACAACAGAAAGATGGGTTTTGGATATTATCAATCGGAGGCATACACTAGAATTCAACCAACCTCCTCCTCAGGTACCACCAAGAGGCCCCCCGCCAGCCCATCTCAACGAGCTTATGGAACAGATTGCTATCTTAATGAGCAAGGGAGCAATAGAGATTGTGCCAAGAAACCAGAGGGGAACAGGTTTTTACTCCCGTTTTTTCCTTATCAGGAAGAAGACCGGAGACTGGAGGCCTATTCTCGATCTTCGTTCGCTCAACAGATACCTCAAGAAGCAATCTTTTCGCATGATCTCTCTTCAAGACGTTCTGAGCCTGCTCAACCAAGGGGACTTTATGACCTCGTTAGATCTTCAGGACGCATATTTCCACATTCCAATTCACCCCAATCATCGGAAATACTTGCGGTTCAGGGTCACAGGCATTCACTACCAGTTCAGAGTGCTTCCGTTTGGCCTCAAGTCGGCTCCAAGAGTGTTCACCAAGGTTTTGGCGCCAGTGGCAGCCCACCTCAGGCAATTAGGGGTACAGGTGTTCCCGTACCTAGACAACTGGCTAATAAAGGCACGTACAGCGTCGAAGGCTGCCAGGGACACGGAAAGATGTCTCTCCCTTTTCGGAGCTTTGGGTTTGACAGTCAATTACCCCAAGTCTCACATAGAGCCCACTCAGAACATCACGTTTCTAGGAGCCATCTTAGACACTTTACAAGCGAAAGCCTTTGCTTCGCAGGACAGAAGACAGAAACTTCGAAACTTAGCAACACGGCTCAGCAGAAAAAGGTCAGTTTCAGTGCGGATTTACAAGTCTTTTCTAGGGATACTATTGTCTTGCATTCCGTTGATAAGGAACTGTCGTCTGCACATGAGGACTCTTCAGCAACAACTAGACAACCAATGGAAACAGACAGAAGGCTCTTTCGACGAGCTAGTACAAATCACCCCTGCAGCGAAACAGGCTTTCAGGTGGTGGAGGGAAACTCCCCTCGTCTCAGACGGACTGTCATTTCTGAAGGACAGGACCATGCACATAGTAACAACAGACGCATCCCTGGAGGGATGGGGTGCTCATTTACAGGATCTTTCCGTGAGGGGAAAATGGTCCACTCAAGAATCAACTCTCCACATAAATGTATTAGAGTTAAGAGCGGTGGCTTTGGCACTCAAGTCCTTCCTCACGAACATCAGAGACTCGTCAGTTTTGATAAGGACGGACAACACCACGGTTATGCATTACATCAACAAGCAGGGAGGGACAAGATCTCGGGCATTATCTCTGGAGGCGCAGAAGCTGTGGCATTGGGTGATTCAGCATCGAATCTCCATCCGAGCAGAACATCTCCCAGGGATCACCAACACCTGGGCAGACGCCTTGAGCAGGAATCGAACCAGCTGCTACGAGTGGGAACTCAATCAATCGGTTCTCGACAGTCTCTTTCGTCTTTGGGGCAAACCCACTCTAGATCTGTTGGCGGCCAAAGACAACAAGAAATGCCGACACTTCGCAAGCTGGCGTCCGCAGAGGGGTTCGAAGGGGAATGCGTTTTTGATCAGATGGTCAGGGATTTATGCATACGCTTTTCCCCTGCTTCCTCTCATCCCGAGACTTCTGCTAAAGATGAAGAGGGAACAATGCAGGATTCTTCTAATCGCTCCCAGGTGGCCACGCCAGTTCTGGTTCACAGAACTTCTATTGCTATCGGAACAACCTCCCATTCGGCTGAAGGCAATACCGGATCTGTTGACAATGAGCCAGGGTCAGGTTCGTCATCCCAACCCGACATCTCTTCGTTTATCAGCCTGGCTCCTGAATTCTATGAATTCGATGGATTAAATATCCCTCCGGATTGCAGAGAGGTGCTTGCCTGCGCCAGAGCTCAGTCTACAAATCGCACATACAAATTCAAGTGGAAGAGGTTTTGTTTGTGGTGCGCAGCTTCCAGCATCCATCCTCTAACATCATCTCCTGAACAAATTTTGCCATATTTATTGCATTTGGCTAAATCCGTTCTTTCGCATTCATCGATTAAGGTGCATTTGGCTGCCATATCACGTTACCGACGAACGTCTCAGTCACCTTCACTGTGGTCCTCCAGAATAATAAAACAGTTTCTTAAAGGTTTGTTCAGAAAGTTTCCACCAATTCATCGTCCTGCACCACAATGGCATTTGAACATTGTCCTCGCCCAATTAATGAAACATCCGTTCGAGCCTATTCATAGAGTGGATCTAAAGTTCGTTTCTTTTAAGACGGCCCTTCTTTTAGCCTTGACATCGGCAAGGAGAGTCAGCGATATTCAGGCCTTTACAATTTCTCCACCTTTCCTTCAATTCAAGCCAGAGGTGGTCATTTTGAGAACAAATCCAAGGTTTATTCCTAAAGTTCCATCATCTTTTCACTTAAACGAACCAGTAGTTTTACGAACATTTTTTCCAAATCCTCAAACGGCAGCGGAACGAGCTCTGCATTCGTTAGACATTAAACGCTGTTTAAAGTTCTATATAGAAAGAACAAGTGGTTTCCGTAAATCTGAACAATTATTTATCAGCTATGGAAAGATCAATCATGGTAACGCAGTTACTAAACAAACTATAGCGCGCTGGATCTCTTCTGCCATTCAGTTGACCCACCAGTTAGCGGGGAATCCATTATCATCCAATGTCCGGGCGCATTCCACTAGAGCGGTATCCACTTCCACAGCTCTGTTCGCTGGAATCACTCTGGACCAGATCTGCAGGGCGGTGACATACTTTCACCCAGCATTACTGCCTAGAAGCTTCTGACAAGGTGGATGCTGCGGTAGGACAAGCAGTTTTGCGCAATTTGTTCACATGAGGTGAGCCTATAATCTTTACCCTCCGTCCTCTGTGTATTGTTTAAGGTATAATTTAACGTATATGCTTGCATATGTGCAGTTATAGATACATATGTTTTTTATTAGGTAGAGGTGTATGGATATAGATATATATATATATATATATATATATATATATATATATATATATATATATATATATATATATATATAATAGATGAACTCTATATGTACTTAATATGGTTAGCACTTAATTTTACAGATGTTAATTGCTTATATACATTCAGACAACATGCATTATGTTTATGCATTCTATTGGTACTACAAAAAAGTAATAATTTGTTCTTACTGCTGGCTATTCTGATTCAAGCATGTGAATCTATGAAAGATACCCCAATACTGGAGAAGAAAATGAGTTACTTACCTGTAACTGTGGTTCTCCAGTATTGGTATCTTTCATAGATTCACATGCGACCCACCCTCCTCCCCAGAGAGGCTCACCTTCTGGGATTTTTTCCTGGGTACTCTAGTGCGGAGAAATCTGACAGACTGAGCCTCTGTGCTGAGGGTTCTAAGGAGGTGGTCACACCTGATTGGTTGAAGTTTGGGCTCTTTATAAAGAGGCTGATAGCTCTATAATTGAATGTGTTTTTTCCTATGCATTTCAGTAAAAAATAAAAATAAAAAATAAAAGTTTTTTCTCTATTTACTGCTTTCTATGTACCGTGGGACTCCCACTTCGACGACGGGGAATGATTCAAGCATGTGAATCTATGAAAGATACCAATACTGGAGAACCACAGTTACAGGTAAGTAACTCATTTTCTTCTTCATTAAGAACAGTGCCTCCAACCAGAAAACAATACAGTGAAAGAAGATGTTTGTAGGTTTTGCCATCTGCATGAAGGTGTTTTATGAAAGAATTAAAAGAACAACCTGCATTGGTTTCTATTGTCAAATGCACTGACCAGGGTGTGTCCTTGCATAGCGAGCAGATAAGTAAACGTCAGTCTCAGATTGACCGGCTCTACGTGTCTCTGAAGGACTTGGTGGAGGAACGACGGGTGAAGTTGGAGCAACAGTACTGGCTCTTCCAGTTGAACCGTGAGGTGGACGAGCTGGAGCACTGGATCGCTGAAAAGGAGGTGGTGGCTGGATCACCAGAGCTTGGACAGGACTATGAACATGTCACGGTGAGTGTTGAAAAGCCAGTTACTGCCTTTAGAAATTAAAATGTGTAAACCTAATGCCTAAGTAAAGTGGGAGGGATGATCTGGGAACCTTAACAAAGAGATAAAGAACTTCCCTGAAGTCTTAATTATATTTTCACAGTTAATATAGGTACAGTGCCCAGCTGCTTACAACACTTTTTCATAGGCTGAAAGATAGACAATTTTCCTAACCCTACCCTTTTACCTGAATTTTTAGGGCCAGCACCTTTGTTAGTTCTTTGCAATTTTGCGAGTCTTACTGCCTCCCTCCCAAGTTTCATGGTGCATGTGTCTTTGCCTCTTGGTCCTGACGAAGACCTCATAAACACTCTGTTGGGCTCTAAAGCATTGTCAACTCATTATGTTTAGGACTGTGTGCCGTTTATCTACACTGTTAGCAGAATGCCTGACTGGAGCACATTTTTTAAGTCCTCTTTCTGATTCTTGAAAGATCTGTCACCCTAAGCATATTAGCCGCAGAGGTCTGTGTTTTCACCAAATCTACCATATTTTTCACACCCTGTAATCACTTGAGCTCTGCACCATCACTTCACTAATACCTATAAGACCATGTTTTGATTATATCCTATATTGCACATATAAAATGATATAAATGTAAATAAATACAAAGTTAAGCTAGCCAGAATATGGTTATTCTATTACTCCTAAAGTGTTTTGTTATATGAAATATGTTCTATATAACGTGTGGGCACCAATGATAAACTGTCAGATGCTTATGTATAGATTAGAAATCATATATATGTATCACAATAGCTGTCCTGAAACAAGATACCTGTACAGTTATATTTAAAAATAACAAAAAAAACAAATTTGCTCCATAATTAACAGACTGAACCAGTTTACACCTGTTACCCAATTAGCCAGGTACTTCTTTATCCATGGCAGCCCATTTCATAAGCATTCAAGCTTGTGTGACACTTTACAGGTCTGGCTGAAAAGTACGTAAGTGAGATTCAGCTTCCTCCCCTTATGGTGCACGCCAAACAGTCGATCATTTCTCCCAAGTTGTTCTGTCTGTAGCTATGGGAATTCTAGCAAACCCCTAACAGTCGTCCATTTCTCCCAAGGTGTTCTGTCTGTAGACATGGGGCTGCTTGGAGATCTGACTGATGTGCTCGCCCTCTCAATTCTCAATTGTGCGTATGGTACTCAGCTTTATCATGTATGAATCTATCACCCATAAAAGACATTAGACAGAACATTGCCTAGGATTTATTTATAATTGGATGACGCAGAATTGACTTAGACTAAACACAACATTACGTACTGTGCCGTGGATTGCATGGCCGTCATAGTGTGTTTTATGTTATGTGATACATGAATCTGGAGTTTTGTGTGACGCCACTGCAGATTGCATTTGATAGAGATGTTAGAGTTTGTTTCAGCAATGCTTATGGGAGCCAGCAACGCTGAAGGTTGCGTTCTATATTATCTACTGACCAGCATCACCAATTTGTTTCCCTGCTGCCTCATCTGTATTCACTTTGACAGTGGTGAGGAGGGAAGCAGAATCAGGCCCCAAATCTACCACCTGACATCAGCCTCACAAGTTGGTTGCAAAATCCTCATGAAAAGGTCTTGTGAACTCATTTGATAGTGACTCTGGGGTAGACATTTGCCTCTAAGCAAGGTGCTGGATGAGGGAAACTTTTTTTAGCATTGTTTCACCTGCCTGTTTGAGCTCTTGCAGCATTTGATTGCGGTTGGTATAGAGATACATTTCAAACATTTTTCACAAGACATTTCCCGTGAAGCACTGACACCTTGTGGAAGCATGAGGGACCTCCAGCCATTGCAGCTTCCATCCTGCCTACTTCAGACTCATGCTGGAATCCTCACTGGGCACTTCCTACAAGGAGGCGGGAGACAGCGGAAAAAGAAGCAGT
This sequence comes from Pleurodeles waltl, assembly GCF_031143425.1. Taxonomy (NCBI): domain Eukaryota; kingdom Metazoa; phylum Chordata; class Amphibia; order Caudata; family Salamandridae; genus Pleurodeles; species Pleurodeles waltl. Next base: position 419,912,661 of record NC_090448.1, on the reverse strand, counting down.
GTGAGTGCATACACACTGTGTTGAGCTTGTCAGCATCAGATTCATGAGGTTCCATGCATGTGAGCGCAGCATGTTTTTCTGTTTTGTGTACGCTTGCACAGTTCATGAATTTGCAGATCGTTTACCTATTTAAGGAAGCAGTAGGGTTCATGAAAAGGTGTTCTATGTAACCAATGGGACTTGCTTGCTCATGTCCACAGAGGCAAGGAACTTTTTCTGTTGTTTCGTCTCACGCTGTAAAAGAGTGGGGCACTACTGGTATAAGTTAAGGCAGGATGAAAGGTATGTATACTTAGTCAAGTGTCACAGTCATCCCTTCACCCCTCAGCAGCATGCGATGTGTCCAGGAACGAACAGCCATTTCAAAGTTAACATTCTATAGAATGCCACACAGATAAACTATGCAGTAGAGGAGCATCACAAAGCTAGCAGCCACGTGGGAAAGAAACAAAGAAGTTAGATCTTCATTATCAATAAATTCAATCTCAGATTGGTGTTGACTATAGATTGGTTTGAATTTGTGTAATGGAGCAGTAGGAAAATGACTCCTGTTTAGCTCCAAATTGAACATACAGAGAAACTACAAAAAATATATTTTATTAGCTAGAACATACACCAGTCTGCTACATACAAAAACAACGAGGAAGCTGACAAATTTGTGGTTGCACTACTGATAGTGGTAGCCCCATGTCATTTGTAGTACAAGATGTTATTGTAGGAAGTAAGAATTATTGGCATTTATGTGTGAATTCTTAAAGTAACTGGCAGAAAGGTACAATGGTGCATGTAGAAACAAGCCAGGAAGGCTCAAGGAGTTTAGTTGTTGAATTGTATTGAAAGCTAGCTGTCTTCACTTGAGGCACCCATTGGGAAATACAATACTAGTGTCGCACAGAGAGAAGTTAAAGGCAGAGATGGATGAGATGTGCAAACAAGAGTTTCTAGAACCAAATTAAAAGTCTGAAATCTTGGCTTATTTTATTGTTATTTGGAAGTTTAACTTCAGTTTTCATCTTTGCTTGGGTGCAGGTAGGCTCTAGGGGTTCAGATGCTGGACTGTTTTGAAAGCTATATGTCTTTCCTGTAAGGCACACATTAAGAAAGTCACAGATTCATGGGTGGAAGAATGTGGAGACCACACAGATGATCCGACAGCTCAGTATGTAGTCACACAACAGGTACTTATATCTTATCAATATCCTGGAGGAGAGGTTGTGCATCTAGCCTTCAAGTTATTAGCAACAATTTTATTCAACTCGATTCTGGTACCAATAGACAATATCACTACACTGTATTACCTCAGCAAGCAGAAAGGTGCAGGATTCTGGGAGGAGAAGCCCAGACAGTCTTACACTGACTATAGTTGTGGAGCATTCTCAAAAGAAAGGTTTATCTTCTGGGCCTGATAAAATCCATAGCAGAGGTGATCAGCAGACATTTCCTGGCAGTCCTGAAGTGATTTCTGAATAATGAAGTTCTGGAAATAGTTTTCTCAGCACTGGGAGTACTAGATGCTGACTTGGTACAAAAGAGTGTGAAATGCTGAAAACAAGCTATCAAGATCCAGAGCCTCGCTGCATGGAGATTGGCGTCTTGAAAGACTGGTAGAGGATAATTCTGTATACTTTTCTTTTGATTCATCTCCTACCCAGTGTAATTCACAAACTGAAACTATGTAATACATCATATATCCTCCCTGCTGCTAGGCAATCCTGACATTTATGGTATCCAGAGTTCTCTTAGGTGATTTCTGTGTATAGTCATAAGCACTGAATTGTCCTGTCCACATGCAGGGACCCCGGAGCACTTTTTCAAAATATCTTCCAGGCCTTGAAAAATCATAAATATGTCACTAGACCTGCAAGTCGAGTAACTTGAATAAAATACTATACCATAACTGTAATGTACTTGACCAGTAGTTTAGTTTAGTTTAGTTTATAAGATTTGTAAAGCGCATGGCGACCCGAAGGCATCCCAGCGCTAAAAGCAGCAACGCACAAATAGGAGGGGGGATCAATGCTAATTACAGAATAAAAAAGTTTTGAGCTTTTTCCTAAAGAGGTGCTCGGAGGATTCATAACGGAGCTCCAAAGGAAGGGTATTCCAAAGGTGGGAGGCCTTACTGGAAAAAGAATTGTTGCCCCAGGCTCTCTTAGATCGAGAAATGTGTGCATACCTAAGAGAGGAGGAATGTAAGTTCCTAGAAGGAGTAGGCAGGGAGATCCGTTTCCTTAGAGATATGGGACCTTTACCATGTAGGGCCCTATGGACAATGCAGAGAGATTTAAAATGGATCCGTTCTTTGATGGGGAGCCAGTGGAGGGTGGAGATAGCCAATTTGGCGGATGAATATTTTGAGGAGTGAGTAAGAAGCCTGGCAGCTGCATTTTGTACTCTTTGCAGCTTCTTTATAACATAAAAAGGGGAGCTAAGGAACAGAGAGTTTCCGTAATCCAGACGGGAAAGAATTAAGGCTTGGATGAGAATTCTTCTGGCTGTAGGAGGAAGAAGAGAGAGAATCTTTCTGAACATGCGCATAAGACCAAAGCAGGTAGAAGAAACTTTACTGGCTTGAGAGTCCATAGTAAGCCTGGGGTCAAGCATCACACCTAGGGTTTTAACCTGAGATTTGGGGGGAGGAAGAGTACTGAAGGCATCTGAGAGCGAGGGAAGGGGAAGAGGGGGGGGGACCGTTGCCCAAAACCAGGACTTCCGATTTTCCATCGTTAAATTTGAGTTTGGACTTGGTCATCCATTTGGCGATGTCACTCATACAGCGGGAGAGATTGGTCACCGGCGAGTTTCCAGAGCTGGAGAGGGATACCACTAACTGGGTGTCATCAGCATAGGTGAGCAAGAACAGATTATGAGGGGCAACTACTCTAGCTAAAGGTGACAAGTAAACGTTAAAAAGAGTGGGGCTAAGGGACGAGCCCTGGGGGACTCCACATGCCAAGGGGAAGAGGCCAGAAAAGAAGGTCCGGTCCAAGACTTGGAAAGATCTGTCTCTAAGGAAGGAGGAAAACCAAGAGAGGGCGGAACCTCCGACTCCTACATCCGATGGCTACGTGAGACCCTAGGTCTAATAGCTGGCGGGCCGTCTAGTTACTGAAAGGAGAGCTGACTCAGTACTGTGCAAGGCTCTAAAGCCCATTTGGGTGGGATGAAGAAGTTCATTGCTTTCGAGATAGTTGGTTAGTTCAGTGTTGACATGTTTCTCAAGGATTTTTGCGGAGATAGGGAGGAAGGCAATAGGTCTGAAATTTTCCAATAAAGTGGGGTCAAGTTTGGGTTTCTTCAGAAGGGGCTTAATTACAGCATGTTTAAATGACTGGGGAAGGGAGCCCGAGGATAAGGAGCTGTTAAGAATTTTAGTGCGAGGAGGAGCAATGGTGCCTGCTACCACCAAGAGAGCAGAGGGAGGGGCGGGGTCCAGAGGGGAGCCGGATTTAATTTTGGACCGGAAATTAATGGTCACCTCCTTGGTGAGAGGGGGGATGGAGGTTAGGGAGACTCCTACAGGAAGGGTGTCAGTGTCATTACAAATAGAGGGATCATTCATATAGACGGGAAACCCAGAGTATATACTGATGACTTTGTCCTGAAAAAAGGATGCCAGTCGATCACTGTGGGAGACGGAGGCTTCCGTCATAGGGGTAGAAATGGGAGGGGAGGTAAGGTCTCTAAAAATTAGAAAAATTTCTTTCTGAGGACATGAAGAACATTCTATTTTTCCACCATAAAAGGTAGACTGGGCAGTTTTAATATTGTGGTGATAGGTTCTGACTGATTGCTTGTAGATCTCTCTGTTAGAGAGACTGTAGTTTTTACGCCACAGTCTCTCTAGTTTTTTACAGTTCTTTTTGAATTCAAGCAGGTAAGGGGAGAACCAGGGTTTAGATTTGTGGGGTGAGGGAACCACTCTGGTTCTGATGGGTAGAACAACATCCAAGGAGGATGAGATCCATTTATCAAAAGAGTCTGCAGTTTCTGGGGCAGATGAGTGACCGGTTTTGCCATAAGTCAAGAGGGCCTTACGCCATTCTTCTGGGTCCAGTTTTGACCAAATGCGTCTAGATGTGGTGGTGCTGGGGAGGTGCCCTTGGGTGGCATCATACGGGAAAGTGAAAGTGAGAAGGGAGTGATCGGTCCAGAGTAATGGCAGGGGAGGGGCCGTCAGCAAGTTGGCAATATTGCTGAATATAAGATCCAACGTGTGACCCTTCTGGTGGGTAGGGCCAGATACATGCTGAATTAGTTGGAGTGCTGCGAGAGAGGTTGCCAGTAATTTAGCCGAAGGGCAGTCGGAGTTGTCGAGATGAATATTAAAATCTCCTAAATAGTTAAGTTGGAGAGATTGCAGATATGACTGGCTGCAACCTCCGGAAGAGAATCCAGGAAACGTAGCACAGGTCCAGGTGGTCGATAGAGCAGAATTCCTGAAAAGGTGAAAGTGGGGGACAAACATAGTGAGAACATTAGGCTCTCACAATCAGGAATATCTAAGGGTAAGGTGGTGCATTTAATAGTAGTTTTATGAATGATAGCTATTCCACCACCTCTGGTGGAGGGCCTATCTAGATGAATCATGGAATAAATGGAAGGCAGAGAGTTACAGATGTGTACTGTAGAATCTTCATCGAGCCAGGTTTCAGTAAGAAACAGTACATCAGGCAAAAGATCTTCAAGGAGATTATAGATGTGTAGAGAATGAGCGGGGAGGGATCGGCAGTTAAGCAGCATCATTCTTGCTGGGTGGGGAGAAGGAATTTCAGAGGACGTGGAGGGCAGGGCGGTCCAACCACAGCGTGGGCAGGAAAGGAGGAAGGGGAAATTAAAGTCGCTTGAATGGGTGAGACAGGGATTAGAGGTCCTACAAGCCAATAGCTGCGAAGAAGAGTAGACTAACCTCATTGGGGAAAAAAGAACAGCATCTCTGGGCTCAGAATGCTCAGAACGCTCCAGGGCGTGGACGGGCGCAGACGGGCTTGCCTTTGCCAGCGGCGCGCCCGCTGTGCACGTCCGCTGCGCGGCCGGCTTCCCTCTGACATTAAATACTGACGAGAGGCAGCCTGAGCCGGCTTAGGGTAGGGAAAAAGACTATACCGCCAACCTAACAAAATGGCGGTATAGAAATGTCCCAGACAGGAAAAAGGGTAAAAGAAAGCTGAGCACCCGGTAGCCACTAACCACGGGCTCCGGTGCTCAAACACCGCGTGAATAAAGAAACAGAAGTCAAAGGTAAGTTTAAAAGGCCCAGAGTGAAAGACCCATGAATAAAAAGTAATTATTTAAAAATCGTAACCATAGGTAAATATTTTACGTTACAGAGTCGCCTTTTTCTTCATTCTAACATGAGTGTACCTTCAAATATGTGAGCTCAGCATTTCTGCGGTACAAAAAGCATTTCTGTTTGATTAAATTAACTAAATGTTTGCTCCATACATAAAAAGAATCTAGCCCACATATAGGGGACACATGATCCATTACTTGCCTCTTAGTTTACTAATAGCATTGCTACCAGGGCAGAAGTGTTTCTAGGTTTGTTTAAACATTAATTGTTAATAAATATATTACTCCAGTATTTCATAGATTCACATGATAGAATCATTCCTCGCCGTAGAGATGGAAGTCCCCCGGTACATTATAATAGCAGTGTAGAAGCCACTATAATGAAAAAAGCCCAAAGGCTTTCACCTCAGTAGCCTATCCTTGTCTCTTTGAGTAAAAAGGACCAAACCCAAGTCTCAACCAAACAAGCTTCCCTGCCCTCTAGAACCCCCCTATGAGAATCTCCATTCCCTCAGAATTTCTACTGCATGTCGTGCTAGAGAGTTTCCACTGAGCTCTTCTCAATCAAATATGCAAATATCTATTTCTAGTGCTTTTTTTACCAGAGAAAGAAGATTTTTTCAACAAGCAAGGCTTCAAACTTTTTCCCTGGCCTAGCAGAATTCTATTTTCTCCAAATTTCAACATGTCAGACAAGGAAAAGAAAAGCCTTTTTAGAGCCTGCAAAACCTGTGGAAAGAAGAGACTTCATTTTGAGGATCCACGCAAAGACTGCATTTATTGCCTTTATCCTGATCATGTAGCCAAGGACTGTAAGGTATGCAGAACATTTTCTAACAAAATCCTCAAGGACAGGGAGGGCAGGCTACTGATTTGGCTACAGAAATTGAAATCCAGATCAAACACTGTTTCTGGTTCTGATAGTGAGGAGTTGTCTTCTTCATGAAGAAAGTTCCACAAAAGGGGCAGATCTCCTGAAGCTCATCCTTCTGAGGATCCACCTAAAAAAGCTTTCAAAAAGATAAAACAAGTGTCTTCTAAAGCTTACAGCCCTTCCAGTTCTCCTCCCAGGAGTTCTGTATCATCCAAAAGAGACTCTAACGAGCGTTCTGTTTCCTCAGAACGCAGTGATAAAGACTTTTTGGAGCCCCCAACACCACCACCTGTGGTAAAACACACTTTCATAAATCCATCTGGAAAAAGTACGACGATGACACCGTTGACGGCAGCATCGTCGACGACCGTGTCGACGATGGCAGCGTCAAAGGGAAGGGTATACAGCCTCATCGTTGACTGCCACAACGTCGACTATCTCTACAGCAGGTACTGCTTCAACGATGGTTACCTCGACGACATCTCGTTGACGGGTTTTTTAGTCACGTTGTCGACGTTAAATGTAGTCATTGCTTCTTCTCCATCGACGAAACCGTCAGTGAGACCGTCGTCGACAACGACACTATTACCATCGTCGACGAGAGTTTCACCGTTGTCGCAGCTAACTCCATCGACATCGACAATACCACCGACGACAGTAAAAAAAATATAAAAAATCTGAATTGCTTTCGCCATTGCTCACATCATCATTGGTACCTACACATCTTTTAGGGAGGGGGATTCAGAGGATTAGGAACCGTTTGGGATTGCACACAGCCCTTCAGAACTGCATGTGAAGTGCCAGGACTTGGAGGAGGATATACAGCATGATCCCCAATCCTTTTATTCGCAGACACAGCAATATCCTTACCAAGAACAAATTGTCCCTTTGTCGGGATCCATTATAGCGCACTTACAATTGATGATAGAGGACTACAGAAGACGATTTCCGCTGGCCGGCTCGGAAGTACAACAACCATCTTTGCCACCTTCTGTGCCTCTTCCTTCCACTCTTATTCATCCGGGGGGGACCACCATTGGATGTACCACCACATACACCCATATCAGTTCCGACACAAGATCTGTCAACATCGGATGAGGACAGAGAGGAGGGAGAGTTGCCGAATGCAATAACAGAGTGGGATGATTCCCAAATTCCTACTCCATCTTCTCCTTCCCCTGTCCCGATAGATTCCCCTCCAGGTGACATCGGAGGTTTTGACAGTTTGCTGGAAAGAGCTGCGAAGAGGTTTGAGCTGCCCATGCCAACGAAACAAATGGATTGTTTCATTTATGATTTTAAAGAACCTTTTCAAAAGAGTATAAAGTTGATGCCAATAGTGGACTATATGTGGGATGAAGGCATCAAAGTGATGAAAAACCCGGCTACCGTCACTCCTGTCCTGCCTCATCTAGACAAAAAATACAAGGCACCTGACAACTCCCCGGCCTGCCTCACAGTACAACCCAAACCGGACTCAGTCATTACCCAAGCTGCGCAGCGCAGGTCCAGAAACCCTTTGACACCAATATCTGCTACACCAGACAAGGAGGGTAGAAGACTGGATAAATTAAGAAAACGTTTCTCCTTGATGTTTTCTCTTATGATAAGGGACTCTAACTCTTTGGCTATAATTGGCAGGTACGACAGACAATTATGGGCAGACATTGCTCCCTACTTAGATCAACTACCAGAGGAATCAAAGAAGGAAGCGAGAAAAAGTTTTCAAGAAGGTGAAAGATCTTCTGCCAAGGTTATAGACTGTGCGATGGATATCGCTACTACAGCGTTTTGGCAGCTGGAAGGTGTGGCTGTTTTAAGAAGGCAGGGTTGGCTCTGTGCAACTTCTTTTAGACCGTAGGTTCAAAACAAGATTCTAGACTTGCATTTTGATGGAGAAGCCCTCTTCTGAAAACATATTGACGACGCACTTTAGTCAATAAAGACCGATACAGACACAACCAGGTCCCTTGGCATGCTACAGTTTAGAAGGCAGCCCTTTCGGGGTGCTAGAGGTTGGGGGTATTCATCTTACAGGGAAGGATTCCACTAATACAGATACCCCTCTGTCTCCACTGCTTCTCAGTCCTTTCGTCCTCAGTACCAACAGAGGCTGCCTCCACAAGCAGCATATATACGAGAACAGCGCAAAGGGGAAGAGCAGGAAGACAAGCGAAGGACACAGGACGCAGGCAATGACTTTCTAGTGACTCTGGCTACGTGCATTTCCTCGGATACAAAATTAATGGGAAGGATTTCCCACCAATTTCACAACTGACAAAAAAGTACATCAGACCAATGGGTCTTAAACCTGATTCAATTTGGCCATACTTTGAAATTCCTGCAGATTCCACCTGCAAGACCCCCCTTCCACGAATGGTGAAACACTTATATCTTCTCAAACAGGAAGTCAAGTCAATGCTCCTCAAGGGGGCTATAGAGAGATTTCCGCATCAAGACAAAAAGAGGGGATTTTATTTTCGGTTCTTTCTGATTCGAAAGAAGTGGAAAAATTGTCGCCCAGTCCTAGATCTCAGGGATCTCAATACTTATCTCAAGAAGCAGTCATTTCATATGATTACCTTAACAGATATCCTGTCCCTTCTCAATCCGGGAGATTTCATGTCCACCCTCGATTTGCAGGATGCATACTTCCATATCCCTATACATCCTTCCCACGGAAATATCTCAGATTTGTAGTAGCCGGAGAGCATTTCCAGTTCAAAGTGCTTCCTTTTGGACTGAAATCAGACCCGAGAATTTTTACCAAATGTTTGGCTCCAGTCGCAGCCTTCCTCAGAAGGCACAACCCACAGGTCTTTCTGTATTTGGACGATTGGCTCATCAAGGCCAAGTCCAGATCTCAGGCACTGAGGTCGGCATGCGCCTGCGTGGAGCTATTCACAAATCTGGGCCTAACCGTCAACCGCGACAAATCAGCTTTCCATCCCTTAGGAAGAAGAACATTTCTGGGGGCAATATTAGACACATCCACCAACATGGCAACTCCTACAGGAGAGAGGCTGAAAAAGCTCATATCCCAGGCCAGACTGCTGCAAAAAAGAAAGTCTGTTTCAGTTCGCCTCTTCAAGTCCCTGTTGGGAATGATGTCCTCCTGCGTTCCACTGGTACCATTTTGCCATCTCAGAATGCGACCTCTCCAGGAACACCTGGACCTTCAGTGGACACAGTCCAAGGGGTCTTTCGACGATATAATCAGGATAACAAAACCCACGATATCATCTCTGGCTTGGTGGACTCAGGAGTCCCAATTAATGAAGCCTCCGTTTGAGCCGATTCACAAGGCAGATTTAAATTTTTTATCCTGGAAAGTCGCTCTCCTTCTCGCTCTTACCTCAACTAAAAGAGTGAGCGAGATCCAAGCATTTACTATCCAAGACCCTTTCTCACAGTTCAAGAGAGACAGGTTAGTCTTACGAACAAATCCAAAGTTTATACCTAAAGTTCCTTCGGATTTTCATATTAATCAACCAGTGGTGCTAAAGTCGTATTTCCCAAATCCTTCAACACCGGCGGAACAGGCTCTTCATTCATTGGACGTTAAGAGGTGTCTTAAATGTTATCTAGTTAGAACTAGGCATTTTAGGAAATCAAATCAACTTCTTGTAGCATTCAGTGCTCCTAGAAAAGTCATTGTCCAAGCAGGGGATTGCAAGATGGATAGCCTCTACTATTAACTATTGTCATACAGCGGCAGGAAAACCTTTGCATGGACCAACTCATGCACATTCAATAAGGGCAATGGCTGCATCCATGGTGCTCTTCCCAGGAGTGCCCTTCCACCTGGAAGTTAACGCATACATTTGCGAGGCATTATTGTTTGGAAGAAACACCGCAGGGTGATGTGGCGGTAGGACAAGCGGTATTGCAACATTTATTCCAGTAACGGTGAGCTGTGTATTTTCTTCATTTCTTTTTTCCCGCCAGCCCAGTTTGTTTTGCGCACATTGTATAACATTGTTTTCTTTCTTTGATGATGTATTATTTATCATGCTACAGTGATTTTCTCTTTGCATAATAATTGCTTATTTAATGTTTTCTTCTCTCATTCATGGTGATGTTTATTTCAGTGATTGTGGTGATATGTATCATACAATGTGCTTTATTACTGCTTGCTATTCTTATTCAAGCATGTGAATCTATGAAAGTTCCAATACTGGAGTAAGAAAATTAGTTACTTACCTGTAACTGTAGTTCTCCAGTATTGGAATCTTTCATATATTCACATGCGTCCCTCCCTCCTCCCCTGGGAAGCTCACCGTTATTTGTTCTCTTCAGATACTTTGCCACTAGTGCTTTGGAGCTTCTCACAGGAGGGTTCTAAAGGAAGGGGAAGCCTTATTGGCTGAGACTTGGGTTTGGTCCTTTTTACTCAAAGAGACAAGGCTAGGCTACTAAGGTGAAAGCCTATGAGCTTTTTCCATTATAGTTGCTTCTACATTGCTATTATAGTGTACCGGGGGACTCCATCTCAACGACGTGAAATGATTCAAGTGTGTGAATCTATGAAAGATTCCAGTACTGGAGAACTACAGTTACAGGTTAGTAACTAATTTTCTTATTAAAGCATGATGTGGTCGCACACTGCCATTTGCATAGAGAACAATTCCATGAAATGTCTAAAAACATTCCCACTAACTTGCATCTTTACCGATAAAACTATAAAATGTATTACCAAATCTGTGAAAATCGGGTTTCAGAAAACATTTATCCTTTGTACATCACTAAGTAAAGTGTTCTGAGTTGATTTCGTCCTATTAAAATATTTTTATATCACACAGAAGTAAAAAAAATGGACTTTCACAACTATTGAAATATATTTTGAAATGTTTGTACAGTCATCTTAGTTATTTAAATGTTGTGTGTTAGGAAAAAACCTGGCAAAATCCTGGAACTCTGCAGTCAAAAGGAAAAATAAGTTCAAGACAAACTGACTTTAACCTCTGTCTCTGAACACAGAGCAACTATGACAGGCCTCCTTCACTTTCTGACTGAACAGAACACCTGTTATCCAGTATTGGATCTTTCATAAATTCACATGCTTGAATCATCCCCGTTGTCGAAGTGGGAGTCCCACGGTACATAAAATAGCAATAAATAATAAATAAAAATGTTTTGCCATAGGCTATAATGGAGTCAGAGCTTGCTCATATAGCCTATCCATGTCCTTTTGTGAAAGGACCCAAACCTGCCTGCTGTCCAATCAGGCACCAGCACCCTCTAGAACCTTCTCCAGAGAAGCTCCCTTCCTCAGATTTTCTACCGCACGTCGTGTGAAGGGAGTCTCCCTGAGCTCTGCTCAGTTTTTTCTTCTACTTCAGAGATTTTCTCTCAATAAAGCTTCAAATATGTCAGATTCTTCTAGAAAAGGCCTTTTCCGCCCTTGCAAGACCTGTGGGAAGAAAAGGCTCCATGTGGATGACCCACATAAAGAATGTTTGTACTGTCTCTACCCACAACATCAGGTTAAGGACTGCAAAATATTTCGCACCTTCTCCACAAAGACCCTCAGAGACCGGGAGGGCAGACTCCTGACATGGTTACAGGCCAAATCCTGACTTCAGGTGAGGAGAGTGGGTCAGAGAGGCCACATAAAAGGTCCAGATCTGAGGACCTAGGCCACATAGAGAAATCCAGAAAGAGGCAGAAATCTCATCATGGGAAGGGCTTCCAGACTTCAGTCTCCTCTGAGCCTTCCTCTCCTCTTCAAAGGAAGGAGTCTTACCATCTATCTCCTTCTTCAGAGCCTTCTACTTCTGGAAATATGACTCTGAAAATTAGAACAAGGACGAGGACACCGTCGACGACCGTGACGACGACGACGGTACCTACATCTACCGTCTCCACTTCATCGTTGACGAGACCGTCGTCAGCGTCGACGACCTTAACATCGACGGTAAGGGGTCCGATCCCTTCTCTCCAGCCTCCATCGGCACCGTCGACGACTGCCCCGTCTACTATAACCTCACCCACGTCATTCTCATCGGCGCTATCGCCATCGACGGGGTCAAAGAAACTACCGTCGACGACACTACCGTCGACGACACTACCGTCGACTAAACCATCGTCGACGAGACCACCGTCGACGAGACCACCGTCTATGGAAAAATCTGCACCATCCACGGCTGCATCAACTTTCACGCCATCGACAGCAGTGATGCCTAGCGGACACGTTGAGGCCATTCCTACCTCTTCCAGGTCTCCAGCTCTCCGAGCCATGGTCAGCATCAGAAGTCTACCTGCACAGGACGTTTATCCTACCAACACATCTCCAAACAAGGTGTCGGCTTTACTACCCAGTCATCTTCTTGACTGGGAGGAATCGGACGAAGGTCCTTTTGGAGATGCACATAGCCCTTCGCAGCTCCATGTCAAATATCAAGATGACGATGAAGAGAATGAGTATGAACAGTATCAACCGTACTACTCTCATCAGGACCAATACTATGAAACACGGGAGCCTCAACACAGAGACACCGTAGAAATGCCTTCCTCCTTAATCCAGGATTTACAATCCATGCTTCAGGATTATAGGAGAAGGTTTCCAGCGGAAGGTCAACCACCGGCGCCGGTCTCTACGGTGACGCCAGGTAATGCTCCTCCTCCTCCAGCTACTCCAAGATCAACATCACACTCGGTGTTAGCTGCACCCCCCAGAGATGAAGGTTCCACTTCAGGGGAAGAAGAGCAAGAAGAAGGAGAAACTTCTACTCCACAACATCCTACAGAGGAATGGGATGATTACTTGGCCCCCACTCCTTCTCCACCACCTCCTCGCCCCTCTGATTCTCCGCCCGAGGACATAGGTGGTTTCCATAATCTTATGGACAGAGCCGCAGTACGTTTCCACCTACCAACATCTGTCTCCCAATCGGAATGTTTCCTGCATGATTTCAAAGAACAATCACGGAAGTCGGTACGGTCCATTCCGATTATTGATTACATTTGGAGCGAGGGCACAAAGATTATGCGGAATCCGGCTACTGTTCCTCCAGTTCCACAAAAACTGGATAAAAAATATAAGGCGACCCAAGATTCTCCGGCATGCCTTACTGGCCATCCAAAGCCTGATTCGGTCATCTCACAGGCTGCTCAAAGGCGCTCCAAAAATCCATCAACGCCTATCTCCACTCCTCCAGACAAGGAAGGTCGCAGACTGGATAATATAGGCAAAAGATTCTCCTCAATGTCTGCAATCACTGTCAGAGCAGCGAATTCACTAGCAATTTTAGGCCGATATGATCGTCAGATGTGGTCCGACATGCAACCTTTCCTGGACCTCATCCCAGAAAATAAGCAAGAAGAGGCACGAAAGATCCTACAGGAAGGTGAGCGTGCGTCGGAAGAGATCATTGACTGCGCTCTGGACATAGCCTCTACTGGTTTCCGCCAACTAGCGGGTGCCGCTGTCTTACGACGACAAGGTTGGCTCAAGGCCACATCCTTCAGACCAGAAGTGCAGTCCCGAATTCTAGACATGCCTTACGATCGGGAATCTTTGTTTGGCAAACATGTGGATGACGCACTTCAAACCATTAAGACGGACACAGACACGGCCAAGTCCCTGGGTACCCTGCAGTACAGGAAGCAGCCCTTTCGAGGGGCTAGAGGGAGAGGTTTCACCTCATTTCGAGGTTCCTTTCATAGACAGTACCAGCAATCGCAGTACAGGCCTTCATACCAACAGCAGTACAGGCAATCATCGACTGCCTCCTATACCAGACAGGGAGGGAAACGAAGACAGGGGTCACAATCCAGAGATCAACCCAGAAAGCAATGATCTTCCACAGGCACCGGCTATGCTCCCTCAATGCCCGCAACATCAACAAATAGGAGCAAACATTTCCAACTTCATCCAAGAGTGGAAGAAGATAACATCGGACAAGTGGGTGCTAGATATAGTGACAATAGGTCATACCCTGGAGTTCACAGAAAAGCCACTGCTTCACCCACCAACATCAGGCAGCTCTCTCCACCTTCGTCTGCTTCAAGCGGAAGTCCTCAGCCTTCTGGCCAAAGGGGCTATAGAGGCAGTTCCTCTGCAGCAACGAGGTCTCGGATTCTACTCCCGTTTTTTCCTCATAAGGAAGAAGTCCGGAGAGTGGCGTCCTATATTAGACCTCAGGAAGCTCAACAAGTTCCTTCGGAAACAATCCTTCAGGATGATCACATTGTCAGATATCTTGCACCTCTTGAATCCTGGAGATTTTATGACAACCTTCGATCTCCAGGACGTCTACTTCCACGTTCCAATACACCAAAAACATCGCAAATATCTCCCTTTTCACAGTAGCCGGAGCCCATTATCAATTCAGAGTCCTGCCATTTGGCCTCAGATCAGCTCCGAGAATCTTCACGAAATGCCTTGCCCCAGTCGCAGCCTCCCTCAGAAGCAAGGGTTTCCAAGTGTTCCCTTACCTGGACGACTGGCTCATAAAAGCTCCGTCATCTCTACTAGCCTCAAAAGCCACAGATGCCTGCCTAAGACTATTCAACAGCTTGGGTCTAACAGTAAACATACAAAAGTCAGTCGTGTTCCCCGCACGCAGGAGAGTTTTCCTGGGAGCAGAATTGGACACTATCCAAAACAAGGCATATCTTACCCTAGCAAGGCAGCAGAAGCTGACCCAATTGGCTGTCGCAATCTCCGCAAGAAAGTTCGTTTCAGTACGACTATTCAAATCGCTTCTGGGCATGATTTCCTCAGCCATAGTCCTAGTACCGCTGGCAAGACTCAAGATGAGACCTCTACAAGAAGAACTACAACTCCAATGGACCCAGTCACAAGGATCCTTCGACGATTTAATAACCATCACACCAAGGATTCGGCAGACGTAAGAATGGTGGTCCCACATCAACCACCTCTCCCACGGTCTAACCTTTCTGGCACCAATAGCAGATTTCGTTATCACCACGGACGCCTCCCTGGAAGGATGGGGAGGCCTCTTACAGGACATGCGCATTCAAGGCAGATGGTCCAAGCTCCAAAAAGAGATGCACATAAATCTGTTAGAACTGAAGGCGATTCATCTTACGCTCAAAGCTTTTCTGCCACGCATCGCAGGATCATCCGTGTTAGTCAGAACAGACAACACAACAAGCATATTCTACATCAACAAGCAGGGAGGAACAAGATCCCTCTCCCTCTCAAGGGAAGCTCAGTCTCTCTGGAACTGGCTCACACGGAACAACGTCCGCCTCAGGGCAGAGCACCTGGCGGGGGTCAACAATGCTCTAGCGGAATCTCTCAGCAGGACAGACGACAACTGTCACGAGTGGGAACTCAACCAGACCATACTCGAGAGCATTTTTCAACGATGGGGTCGGCCGATCCTAGACCTGTTCGCCACCAACCTGAACGCCATATGCCAGTTTTACGCCAGTCGATACCTACTCCCGGGGTCGTGGGGAAATGCTCTTTTGATAAGATGGTCCGGGATCTTTGCATACGCTTTTCCCCCCATTCCACTGATTCCCAGACTCCTCAGGAAAATGAAGACCGAAGGCTGCAAGATCATTCTCATAGCCCCCAAGTGGCCGAGGCAGTACTGGTACACGGAGCTCCTCCTCCGGTCAATAGCCAATCCAGTCCGTCTCCCTTGCAACCACAATCTTCTATCGAAGAATCAGGGTCTCATCTTACATCCCGACCCAACTTCACTGCACTTGCATGCTTGGCTCCTGAGTTCAGAGAGTTCCAAGATATGAACATCGACCAAGAATGTAGGCTCATATTATCTAAAGCGCGAGCGGAGAGCACGAATAAGACATACAAATTAAAATGGAAGAGGTTCTGTGTTTGGTGTTCTCAGAACAATTTTCACCCATTTCAAATCAATCCTGAGCAAATTCTTCCTTACCTGCTCTCCCTTTCCAAGGCTGGTCTTTCCTATGCATCAGTCAAGATTCACCTAGCAGCTATAGCCTCTTACAGACGATCGGCTAACATGCCGTCTATTGGTTCAACCAGAGTCATCAAACAGTTTATGAAAGGACTGTTCCGCACCTTTCCTCCAGTTCGCTTACCTCCGCCAGAGTGGCACCTTAATATTGTTCTCTCCCAGCTCATGAAAGCCCCTTTTGAACCCATCCATAGAGCTGAACTCAAGTACATCACCTGGAAAGTGTCAACCTTGCTCGCTCTCACCTCTACCAGAAGAGTCAGTGATATACAAGCGTTCACTACTAAAGAACCCTTTTTAGTTTTTTCTGAGGATTTCGTTATGCTCCGAACCAATCCCAGATATATTCCCAAAGTTCCATCTTCATTCCACCTCAATGAACCAGTTATTCTACGAACCTTTTTTCCAAACCCTACTACGATAGCAGAGAGAACTCTCCATTCTTTGGACATTAAACAATGCCTACAAATTTTACCTGCAAAGTACCAAGAACATCAGGAAATCAGACCAACTCCTAGTATCTTATTCTCTGGGACGTCAGGGAACAGGAGTAACCAAGGCCACTATAGCCCGATGGATTTCTTCCACAATCCAATTTTGTCACACCAAGGCAGGAAAACCCTTGACTAGGCGCCCGAGAGCCCACTCTACAAGAGCAGTCTCCACATCGGCTGCTTTGTTTCAAGGTATTGCCCTTGAAAAAATTTGCCAGGCTGCGACATGGAAAACCACACACTCCTTTACGCAGCACTATTGTTTGGAGTCATCACAAAGAACAGACTCTCTAGTAGGACAAGCTGTGCTACGCCATCTCTTTCATTAAGGTGAGACCTTTCCTTAGTTATACTCATATGGTTTAAGATGCAGATAACCATGTTTCTATTGTGTTTCCTGGTGAAATATCTAAAGTGTACGTATGTATGTACTTATTAATGTGTATGCAGATAGATGAATTTTATCTATATTTATATATATATATATTTGTATATATATATATATATATATATATATATATATACACGTACTTAGAGTATCTGTATTCCTTCGTAACTCACGCTCAGAAATGTATGAGTTTTCTATAAATGTTATTATCATTATTATTATGATTATTATTAACTATAATTTAGATAGAGGGTCTTCATGCTCGCACCCTCCACCCACGCTGGATACAATGTTTATCAACCATACTGCTGTCTATTCAGATTCAAGCATGTGAATTTATGAAAGATACAATACTGGATAAGAAAACAAGTTACTTACCTGTAACTACAGTTATCCAGTATTGGTATCTTTCATAAATTCACATGCGATCCACCCTCCTCCCCTTTGATGCTCGCATTCCTCTCAGGTTTTTAATTTTTCACTCTTGTGCTGGAAAATCTGAGGAAGGGAGCCTCTCTGGAGAAGGTTCTAGAGGGTGCTGGTGCCTGATTGGACAGCAGGCAGGTTTGGGTCCTTTCACAAAAGGACATGGATAGGCTATATGAGCAACCTCTGACTCCATTATAGCCTACGGCAAAAAAAATGTATTTATTATTTATTGCTATTTTATGTACCGCGGGACTCCCACTTCGACGACGGGGATGATTCAAGCATGTGAATTTATGAAAGATACCAATACTGGATAACTGTAGTTACAGGTAAGTAACTTGTTTTCTTCTTTGTCAACTCGCCAGAAGGGTCAGGTAGGTCCTAAAAATAGCTTTCCATAGGGAGTGGGCTAGGAGAATTTTTTAGGCCTGTCTTATGTGGAAGTTTTCGCCTTTCTTCAGGAAGGCCTGTAAAGCCACTTAACAAGTGGACAGATAATGCAGCCTATCTACATAGGCTACGCTGGCTGAACTCTTCATCTTAAATCAAAGAAAGTGTCAGCACATTATAATTTTAGAGTAAATTGTCAATAGAATTAATCTCCCTCATAAACCCCTTTTGCATGACAGAGATGAAGGAGAGGAGGACACAGTAGCTCCCATAGGCTGGCATAATATGGCTAAAAAAAAGATTGTGCCTGTGACTCAGAGACCACCAGTATCCCATCATGTACAGCAGGTGGCAGTTGCTTCGGTTCTTTTTTTCGGCTCCTGCTGACAGGACCCCGGAGCATTGAGCTTGACCATTTTTTTGTTTTTTTCAGGAAAAATCACTTCTGATTTTCATTGACAATTCTTTAATTCGACGCCTTTGGTCTTTCTCCATCTTTTTCTTTCACTTTCTGACAGAAATCTGTGTTTTTATTATCAAAAATGAATCTCTTTTTGATCAGTGCCCAGACTGTGGGAGAAAAAGGCCAAGACTGATCCTCACAGAGTTTGTATGCTCTTTCTTCCAGATTCCCACATGTCTGACTTGTGCAAAATGTGCAAGACCTTTTCCAGGCACACCCTTCTTGTCAGGGAGAAGATTAGTCTGTAGGGTATGGAGGAGCGGCAAAAGTGGAAGACCCAATCTACAGGTGGGACCTCAGGGTGAGGAATGTAGGCACAGTCCTCTACCAGGGCTCGGTCATTGGCCTCTGGGGAGCTCTTCAGTCAAAAAAGGTCTGATAAACATTGTTAGTCCCGGTCGACAATGTCGACATCGAGAAAAGGTGCAGCGCCAAACTCTTCACCGTCTCTCCATGGGTCAACGTTGAAGAAAAACCACATATCAACATCAAAGAGAAGAAGACTGTTGCCGATGGCGACACCGTCGTCATACAGACGTGCATCAATGTCAAGGTGTCCTTTGACGTTGGGGCATTCTCACCGGTCGCCATCAAGATCCTTATTGGCATTGGCATGATCATTCACCGGCAAGGTCAAGATCAACGTACTTTGATGGCGTGACATACGATGTTGAGAAGTAGGTCGATGTCGAGGGGGAGAGAAAGACCAAAGTACACAGGGGTACTATCCTTAAAGGAGAGGCAAGGGCTCACCGTCTCCCAAGTTGGACAGCAGGCATAGAGGACCAAGGGGACCACTCCAGACCACCTGTGATGCAGGATCCTAGCAGTTCTCCAGTATTGGGATATCTTTCATAGATTCACATGCTTGAATCATTCCCCGTCTTCGAAGTGGGAGTCCCACGGTACAGAGAAAGCAGTAGATTACATTTTTACTATTGCAATCAATGTTAAAACATTCACTTTTACAGCTTATTAGTGCTATTATAAAAGACCCAAAGTCCCGCCAGTCATGCGAGAGCACCCTCTACAACCCGTCGCACAGAGGCTCAGTCTCTCAGATTTTCCAGAACGAGTGACATACAAAAGAGAGAAAGATGAGATGAGCCTCTATGGGGAGGAAGGTGGGTCGCATGTGAATCTATGAATGATACCAATACTGGAGAACCACAGTTACAGGTAAGTAATGTAATTTCTTCTCCAGTATTGGGGTATCTTTCATAGATTCACATGCTTGAATCAGAATAATTAGTAGTAAACATAAGATGTTAATATCTATATGTATAAATAAACATCTTCGTATACATAGCCACATAAATATAGATATATCTGCATATTCATCTATAAACATCAGTATTCGAGGATGGTGGGTAAAGAAAATTGTTGGCTCACCTTATGCAAATAAGTTATGCAAAACGGCTTGTCCTACCGCTGCGTCCATTCTATCTGCAGCATCTAGGCAGTAGTGCTGAGTAAAGGTGTGGTTGCTAGTCCACGTTACCGCTCTGCAAATCTGGTGTAGAGGCACTCCTGCGCAGAGAGCTGTGGAATGAGCTTTGACATTGGCTGTTAGCGGTTTTCCATCTAGCTGGTGACAAAATTGTATGGCGGTGGCTATCCACCGAGCTATGGACTGTTTGGTAACAGGATACCCTTTTCTGAGTTGTCCATAGCTCACAAACAATTGATTAGCTTTACGAAAGCTGCTGGTTCTTTGGATGTAGAATTTGAGATATCTTTTGATATTTAAGGAATGTAGTGCTCTTTCTGCTGGAGTTCAAGGGTTTTAAAAGAAAGCCTTTAATATTACTGGTTCGTTCAGATGAAAGTTTGAGGGAACTTTAAAAATAAGTTTTGGATTAGTTCTAAGAATGACTATATCTGATTTAAATTGAAGAAAAGGTGGTGAGATTGTGAATGCTTGGATGTCACTGACCCTCTTTGCAGAAGTAAGCGCTAGAAGAAGCGCTGTCTTCCAGGAAATATATTTCGATTCAGTTTTGTGAATAGGTTCAAAGGGATGCCTCATCAATTGCGACAGAACAATATTGAGATGCCTGGGAGGAGGAGAGAGTTTAATTGGAGGAAACAATCTGAATAATCCCTTTAGGAATTGTTTTATTATTCTGGAGGACCATAAAGATGGTAAAGCAGCAGTACGGTGGAATTGAGAGATGGCTGCCAGGTAAACCTTGATAGATGAGTGGGAGAGACCTGATTTTGCCAATTGTAGAAGATACAGAATTATCCGTTCAGTGGAAGATGTTAGGGGATGGATAATGAAAGTTTTACACCATATGCAAAATCTTTTCCACTTGAGTTTGTATGTCTTATTTGTAGACTGGGCTGGCAAGCACCTCTCGACAGCGCGGTGGAATATCTAGGTTAGCAAACTCATAGAATTCAGCAGCCAGGCAGATAATCGAAGAGAAGTTGGGTTGGGATGACGGACTTGGCCTCGAGTCATCGTTAACAAGTCTGGTATTGGTCTCAACCGAATGTGAGGTTGTTCCAAGAGGAGCAGGAGCTCCATGAACCAAAACTGGTGTGGCCATCTGGGAGCTATCAATAGTAGTCGGCAAGGTTCTCTGTTCATCATCTGAAGACTTCTCGGGATTAGCAGGAGCGGGGGAAAAGTGTAGGCATAGATGCCTGACCATTTGATCAAAAATGCATTCCCCTTCGACCCTCTTTGCGGTTGCCAGCTTGCAAAGTATTGGCATTTTTTGTTTTCTCTTGTCGCAAACAGGTCCAGACTGGGCTTGCCCCAGCGAAGAAAGAGGCGATCAAGAGTTGCCTGGTTGAGCTCCCACTCGTGGCAGGTCATTGATGATCTGCTTAATGAATCTGCCAAGGTGTTGGATATTCCTGGGACGTGTTCTGCTCTGAGAGTTATATGATGACGAGGCGCCCAATACCACAGCACCTGCGCTTGGAGAGACAGCGCCGGCTATCTTGTACCTCCCTGCTTGTTGAGGTAATGCATAACTGTGGTGTTGTGGGTTCGGATCAAAACTGATGAGCCTTTGATCTTGGTGAGGAAGGCTTTGAGCGCCAGGAACACTGCCTTCTGATGTATACAACTACCTGTGGATTCCTCACCTTATGAATTCGATCCTTGCGCCAGCATCCGACGGAAAGTCTTCTTCCTTAGCTGTCTACGTCGACGAGGACGTCATAATGGCACGGCTCCTCGTGACTCCGTCTGACGTCAAGGTGCCAATAAGAGGTCCTCGTCGGCGTACTGACGTCAGTTTTTCCTTTTTTCGTGCCTTCGACGCCAACAGTTTTTCTTCCTGGCTCGTTGTTAACTGTAACGATTTTTGAAGGTTACAATGTCGCCTCCGAAGAAGTCCGGTTTCAAGCCGTGTAGAGAATGCGGGGGTCGGATGTCAGTGACCGACCCCCACTCGGACTGTATTTGGTGCCTTAGTTCAGAACATGATGTAGAAGGTTGCTCTTCGTGTCAGAGCATGAATCCAAAAGCTCTGAAGGAGCGCGAGGCGAAGCTCTTCTTAGCTAAAGCAAAGAAGAAGGGCCATAAAAAGGATTCTTCCCATGCTTCTCCCAAAAAGCATAAGAAGCGGCGTCATCATGACTCTCGGTGCCGTCATGACTCTTGGCGCCGTTCGGAGCAGAGCAGATCGAGGAGCCGGTCGAGGAGCCGGTCGAGGTCGAGGTCTCGTTCTTCACGATGCCAGAAGACATGGGAGATGAGTCCCACTGTCACACCTCAGCAGGAGAGTCCGGAGTTGTCACCAGCGCCTTCAGTTTTTGAGGTCACTCGATGTAGCCCTCACTTTTCGCCGGCGCCGAGGGATCCAGATGTTTAGCAGACTTCTGCGCAACAGTACCCGGCTTTTCCGACGCCAGGGACGGATCCGGCCGCATTTTTGAATGCGATGTATACTATCTTTCAGTCCATGGCACCGGCGGGTCCCACGGGGCCTTTGGCGTTCAATTTGGGCTCACCGGCGTCATACAGGGCTACTCCATTCATGCCCTTTTGCCCTACAGAGGCTGGCGGTTCGGCGCCTAGGGTCTCCCCTAGCAGGAGTCCTCCACCTGTGACTGTGGATCCGCCTGCACGTCAATCGACTCCTTCTCCGCGCCATCCGGCGTCGTTGTCTCCGTCCAGACCGGCTCCATCACCTTCCGGCCATTCAATTTCGAGAAGGTCATCAGCCGACTTTGTGTCCGGGACAGGCGCCAGTGGAGCCGAAGAGCCTTCATGGCCCTGTTCGGGGTTCGAGATCGTCAGCGTCAATGGATTCTATGTCGACGCCGGCCTTGGAAACACATCTTAGATCTCGGAGGAAGGCATTGAGACTTCTGGAGGAGGAGGAATACAGACAGCTTGAGGAAGGCGAGATCGAGCCATCTGATGACTTCCAGGGTCTTGCCACTGCAAGTGGTTTGGATACTTCCCCGGAGTGGGACATTGCATCTCCGGGGGAGTTTACTGAAGAGGCCGCTTCCTTCCATGCAGTGGTGAGAAAGGCAGCTGAGTATCTGGATTTGCCTTTGTCTGTGGCAGAAGTAAAAACTAACCTGCTCACAGAGGTACTTCATCCCTCTTCGTCCAGTGCTGACCCTTTGCTGCCTTTCAATGAGGCTTTGACTGAGCCCATTTTGGACTTATGGAAAAAGCCAGTGACATCTCCTGCTGTGAACAGAGCAGTGGCGAGGAGACATAGAAGTGCCCCAGGAGATCCGGTTTTTCTGTCTCGTCATCCGACTCCTGAGAGGTTGGTAGTTCAGGTGTCATGTTCTGCAAAGTCTGCCCCTGGAACATTCCCGGGAGTTCCGACTGATAGGGAATCCAAGAGGATGGAGCAGTCTTCAAACAAGATTTTTTCATCTTGCAGCATGGCCCTTAAAGCTACTAATTCCACCTGTGTGCTAGGCAGATTCATCCATGCCCTAATGGATTCTGCCAAGGAAATGGCGAGGGATCTGCCACAGGAGATGCAGAAACCGTTTGGGTCCCTTTTCTTGGATGCTCAAGCTGCTGCACAGCAGATTATACAATCTGGCCTGGATACCTCGGATTCCGTTGCCAGGGCCATGGGAACATCGGTGGCTACAAGGAGGCATGCCTGGTTAAGGTCCTCTGGTTTCTCATCAGACGTGCAATCCACCTTAATGGACCTTCCATTTGATGGGGAAAAGCTGTTTGGGGACAAGGCAGACTCTGCCCTTGAACGGTTTAAGGACTGTCGGGCTACAGCTAAGTCCCTGGGATTACAGACCTCTACTACAACGCCTTATAGACCGTTTCGTAGGTTCCGAGGGTTCATTCGAGGCTCTACCTTTCGAAGGTCACAGTCTTACGCCCAGCAACCTGCCAATCCGCCCTATAGTGCCTTTAGAGGGCGGGGTAGGGGTAGGGCTAGAGGTCCAGCCCAGCAGCTCTCTTCTTCTTCTTCATCCTCCTCTGGTGGACAACAGCAGAAGCAGCCCTAGTTTTCCCCACTTTATCATCCATACTTCTCCTGTAGGGGGAAGATTGAGTCTTTTTCTGCAGAAATGGAGGTCAATTACAACAGACTTGTGGGTGCTAGGAATTGTAGAAAAGGGCTATGCTCACCCCTTTCAGGAGTTCCCTCCTCCCTTTCCCCCCGTCCCTCCTTTTGTTCAGAAGACCATCTTCTGTTGTTGCAACAGGAGGTTGTCACCATGTTGGCAAAGGGCGCTATAGAGTTGGTGCCGTTGCAGGAAAGGGGTCAGGGGTGTTATTCAAGATATTTCCTGAATCCCAAAGTGGACGGTCGGTTTCGGCCGATCCTAGACTTGAGGATTTTGAATGACCCTAGCGCAGGTTCTATTAGCGTTGAACGAAGGAGACTGGATGGTGTCTGTCGACTTGCAGGACGCATACTTTCATGTTCCCATAATCAAGTCGCACAGGAAGTATCTCCGTTTTGTGGTCGGATCGCAACGCTATCAGTTTGCTGTCCTTCCTTTTGGACTTACTTCAGCACCTCGGGTTTTCACGAAGGTGATGTCAGTTGTTGCAGCACATCTCAGAAGGAGGGAGGTAGCAGTTTTTCCCTACCTGGAAGATTGGTTGATCAAAGCCAAGTCTCCAGAGCTTGTGTTGTCTCATCTGCGAATGACAACCCAGTTGTTGTTCGATCTGGGTTTTTCTGTAAATGTGCCCAAATCTCACCTAGAGCCCTCTCAACGCCTCCTGTTCATAGGGGCAGTACTGGACACAACAATGTTTCGGGCCTACCCCCCGCCTCAGCGGGTTCGGGACATTCAGGCGCTGATTCCATTGTTTCAAATTGGAGCTGCAGTTCCAGCCCTCAAGGTCTTACGCCTGCTAGGTCTGTTTGCTTCTTGCATTCTGTTGGTCACTCATGCTCGCTGGCATATGAGGGCTCTTCAGTGGTGCCTCCGCAGACAGTGGTTCCAGCAAAAGGGGGATCTCAGGGATTAAATAAAGCTCTCCAAGGATGCTGTGGCGGATCTTCTTTGGTGGGCAGAGGACGGCAACCTTTCCCAAGGAAAACCGTTTTCACTGCCTCCTCCAGTGGCCACAGTGATTTCAGATGCTTCCACTCTAGGGTGGGGAGCTCATCTGGGGGACCTCGAGATCAAGGGTCTTTGGTCTCCAGCGGAACAGATGTTGCATATCAATCTGTTGGAATTGCGGGCAGTACGTTTGGCGCTCAAGGCCTTCCTCCCTTCCCTTCGCGGTCAGTCAGTTCAAATTCTGACGGACAACACTACCGCGATGTGGTATATAAACAAGCAGAGAGGAGTGGGGTCGTACCTTCTCTGCAGAGAAGCCCTGCGACTCTGGTCCTGGGCTCAGGACCATCAGATTTGCTTAATAGCAAATCATTTGGCCGGGGTGCTGAACGTACGAGCGGACGGTCTCAGTCGTCACTTCTCATTAGATCACGAGTGGCGTCTCCATCCGGATCTGGGGCCAGATGTACAAAAAAAGCAATTTGCGACTTGCAAATTGCGAGTCCCTGCGACTCGCAATTTGCAAGTCGCAAATTGCTATGCAGTACGGTGTCTGAGACACCGACTGCAACTCGCAATGGGGTCGCAATGACCCACTGCATGAATATTCATGAGGTGGGTCGCAAATTGCGGCCCCATTGCGAGTATAGGCACTCGCTAACATGGAGGCCTGCTGACGTCAGCAGGCCTCCATGTTAGCGACCTGCCTTTTAAATAAAGCATTTTTTTTTTTTTGAAGTGCAGCCCGTTTTCCTCACAGGAAAACGAGCTGCATTTCAAAAAAATCCGAAACCTTTAGTTTAGGATTTTTCAGGGCAGGGAGTGGTCCCTTGGACCACTCCCTGCCCTGAAAAAATAATATGGGGTCCAGTCACAAAGGGGAAGGGGTCCCATGGGGACCCCTTCCCGTTTGCGAGTGGGTTACCATCCACTTCAAGTGGATGGTAACTGCGACTCCATTTGCGACCGCGTGGAGTTGCACACCACTCCGACTCGCAAATAGGAAGGGAACACCCCTTCCTATTTGCGAGTCGCAAATGCATATTGCGAGTCGGTAACGACTCGCAATATGCATTTGTGAATTGCCAACCCACGTTTGCGAGTCGCAAACGGCGATTTTCGCCGTTTGCGACTCGCAAAAGGGTTGCTACATCTGGCCCCTGGTCCTCCACATCTTCGGGGTGTGGGGTACTCCTCAGGTGGATTTATTCGCCACTCAGGAGAACGCGCATTGCCCGTTATTCTGCAGCCTCCAGTATCCGATGCAAGGGGCGTTGGGGGATGCGTTTCAGATGTCCTGGAGCGGCCAGTTGCTTTACTCGTTTCCACCCATACCCTTGATTCCTCGGGTTTTGAGGAAGGTTCGTTAAGACCGGGCCCAAGTCATCTTGGTAGCACCGGACTGTCCGAGAAGGGTATGGTATACAGACCTGCTTCAACTCTCTCAGTGGCCTCCGCTCCGTCTCCCGCTCAGGGAAGACCTCCTCTCGCAGTCGCAGGGGCAGGTTCTACACCCCCACCTCCAGAGCCTGCACCTTCATGTCTGGAGATTGAACGGGGCAACCTGAGTTCTTTTTCTCTCCCACCGGATGTAGTGGATGTTATACTATCGTCCAGACGACACTCCACTAAATCGATTTATGCCGGTAGGTGGGCAAAATTTGTGCTTTGGTGTGGAGAGAACCAAAAACATCCCTTCAAAGCCCACCTTTCACATGCACTTTTTTTTGCTCTTAGTCTGGCTAAGAAAGGCTGTGCGATAGCTACAGTTAAGGGTTATTAGGCGGCTCTGTCGGCGTTTCTTTGCCTTCCGGACCAGCCATCTTTATTTAAGACTCCAGTTGTAAACAGGTTCCTTAAGGGTTTGGTGAATAGATTTCCTCCTACTCCCTTTCACATGCCTCAGTGGAACTTAAATCTTGTTCTGACATTCTTAATGGGTTCGCCTTTCAAGCCCATGCATTCATGTCCATTGAGATTTTTAGTCTTTAAGACTGTTTTCTTAATAGCATTCACTTCTGCCAGGAGGATTGGAGAGCTTCAGACACTTTCCGTCAAGCCTCCCTTTACCATGTTTTTCCCTGATAAAGTGGTTCTAAAAACCAGGGCTGCTTTTCTGCCGAAAGTTGTCACCCCTTTTCATATAGGGCAAACTATCACTCTGCCTGCGTTTTACCCTCCTCCCCACCCGTCTAAAGAGGAAGAGAGGCTCCATAGGTTGGACCCTAAGAGGGCCCTGAGTTTTTACCTAGAGAGAACTAAGGACTTTCGCTTAGATGATCAACTGTTTGTTGGGTATGCTGGACAGCGAAAGGGCAGAGCGGTCCAGAAAAGAACACTCTCAAGGTGGGTCATCTTCTGTATTAAGATTTGTTACTCTCTGGCGAACAAAGTCCATCCTGAAGGTATCAGGGCCCACTCTACTAGGGCTAAGTCTGCATCTTCGGCCTTAGCGAGAGGAGTTCCGTTAATAGACATATGTAAAGTGGCAACTTGGGCGTCCCTCCATACTTTCGTGAAACACTATTGTTTAGACTCTGAGATGAGGAGGGACGGTCATTTTGCTCACTCGGTATTGCAAGATTTCTTAGTGTAATCAGGCGGGCACCCTCCACCGAGTGCAGTACTGCTTGGGACTCTATTCATAAGGTGAGGAATCCACAGGTAGTTGTGTCCATCAGAAGAACAAGTTACTTACCTTCGGTAACGCTTTTTCTGGTGGATACACTAACTACCTGTGGATTCCTCACGGTCCCACCTGCCTCCCCGTTGCCTGCCTGGTTACACTCTTATCTTGCAGTTTTTGGATTAATATTTCTTCTTATAATTATATATTTGTATATATCTGTCTATATATTTTGGTATATTCATGTATTTGAGGTGATAATATGAATACATGGTTTCAATAGACAAGATTTTTGTGTTCGTATATACTTATATATTTCAGTTTTCATGGTCGGTTTACACCTGCTAGCCGTAAAGGCAC
Source organism: Pleurodeles waltl (assembly GCF_031143425.1). Lineage (NCBI taxonomy): Eukaryota > Metazoa > Chordata > Amphibia > Caudata > Salamandridae > Pleurodeles > Pleurodeles waltl. Next base: position 419,884,942 of record NC_090448.1, on the reverse strand, counting down.
GAAAAAAGTGAGGTGAAACTGACGTCAGTACGCCTACGAGGACCTCTTATTGGCACATTGACGTCAGACGGAGTCACGTGGAGCCGTGCCATTATGACGTCCTCGTCGACGTAGACAGCTAGGAAGAAGACTTTCCGTCCGATGCTGGTGCAAGGATCGAACTCATAAGGTGAGGAATCCACAGGTAGTTAGTGTATCCACCAGAAAAAGCGTTACCAAAGGTAAGTAACTTGTTCTTTAATTCCAACATGTTAATGTGTAGCACTGCTTCCTGTATGGTCCATCTCCCTCTCACTGTTAGGTCTTCGAGGTGCGCGCCCCCTCCCTCCAGAGACGCATCCGTTGTCAGAATATGTACTGGTTTCTCTTTCAGAAAAGAGAGACCCTGTGAGATGAGAGGGGTCTTCCTCCACCATTCTAAGGCTTGTTTCTTTGGTGGGGTTATTTGGACAATACCGGCGAAAGATCCGCTTATCTGCTTCCACTGACTGTCTAACTGTTGTTTAAGTGTTCTAATGTGAAGACATCAGTTTGATATCAACGGAATGCACGAGAAGAGCATCCCCAGAAAAGATTTGTAAGTCCGGACAGAAGTGGACTTTCTTTTGCTGAGGCGGAGTGCTAGACTTCGAATTCTCTTCTGCCTGTCCTGAAAGGCGAAAGCTTTTGCTCGCTCTGTATCTAATACGGCTCCCAGAAAGGTGATGTTGTTTGACGGTATTTAGTGATATTTTGGGTAGTTGACTGATAGGCCTAACCTCTGGAAGAGGGACAGGTACTTTGCTGTGGCTCTGGCTGCCCTGGACGCTGTTTGTGTCTTTATTAGCCAATTGTCCAAGTATGGAAACACCTGGATTCCCATTTGCCTGAGGTGGGCTGCCACCGGAGCTAAGACCTTGGTGAAAACTTGCGGGGCTGATCTGAGGCCAAAAGGTAACACTCTGAACTTGTAGTGGGTGCCTGCAACCTTGAGGCATAAGATTTTCCTGTGACTGGGATGCCTAGGGATGTGGAAGTAGGTGTCTCGTAGGTCCAAGGCCGTCATAAAATTTCCTTGGTTGAGTAATCGTAACACATCCTGGAGAGTGATCATCCGAAATGAGTGTTTTTTCAGGAATTTGTTTAAATATCGAAGGTCTAAGATAGGATGCCAGTCTCCTGTCTTTTTCCGTATGAGGAAGAAGCAAGAGTAGAAGCCGGTTCCCCTCTGAGACTTCGGTACGATCTCTTTTACTCCCTTGTCTATCATATTGGCAGTCTGTACCAGGAGCTCTTTTAGGTGAGCAGGTGGGGGTCCTTGTGGTGGTACCTCCGGAGGAGACTGTTGAAATTCCAGGGTATGCCCTCTGTTGATAATATCGAGGATCCATTGGTCTGATGTGATCTGGGACCATTGGTGGGAGAATGTGGAAATCCTGCCCCCTATCAGTGTTGGGATAGGGGTTGGTTGCAGGCAGCTGATGGAGGTCAGTTTTTTCTGGCCGTGTCCTTGCCTCTATAAGTAGACTTTCCCTTTGTGGTATGCCTGTAGGCTACAGATGTTGGCTGCCAATAGGGCTGCTGCTGACTGGTGGTTGGACGAAATTGACCTTGGTAAGGCTAATACTGCTGATACTGGTGCAGGCTGCCCCTGTAAGAGTACAGTTCCCTTCCTCTTGCCCCTCGAAAGGGCTGCCTTTTAAACTGCAGAGTACCCAGCGATCTAGCTGTGTCCGTATCTGCCTTTATCAATTGAAGGGCATCATCGACGTGCTTGCCAAATAGCAGTTCTCCGTTGTAAGGCATGTCTAGAACCTTCATTTCAACCTCTGGGCAGAAGGATGTGGCTTTTAGCCACCCCTAATGTCTTAATACTGTAGCCCCGGCAAACTGGCGGAAACCTGTAGATGACACATCTATAGCACAGTCTGTTATTTCAGCCGATATCTTTTCACCCTCCTGCAATATTTTACGAGCTTCGGCTCTAGCATTCTCCGGAAGGAGATCCATGAATTGGGAGATGTTCAACCACATTTGACCGTCGTATCTTCCTAAGATTGCCAAGGAGTTTGCTGCTCTGACTGTTGTGGCTGCCATTGTTGAAAACTTTTTCCCTATCGAATCCAAGCGCCTTCCTTCTCTATCTGGGGGTGCAGAAAGCAGGGAGGATGGATTCCTGGATCTGGCTGGGCTGCCTGAGATAACACTGAATCAGGTTTAGGGTGACCAATTAAACAGGTTGTTGAATTCTCTGGTGCTTTCTATTTTTTGTCCAGCCTAGGAAGCACCGCTGGAATGGAAGAAGGGGTCTGCATCACTTTAAGGCCCTCTTCCCAGATGAAGTCCACAATCAGGATCACACAAACCGGTTCCCTGGTGTCCTCCTTAAAGTCGTAAAGGAAACTATCCAACTGTTTAGACATGATGGGGCGCTGGAGCCTCTTTGCTGCTCTTTCCATTACACTATGGAATCCACCAATATCCTGTGGTGATGAATCTACTGGTGGTGGCGTAGAGGGGGATGGTGTTTGTGTTTGGTAATCATCCGATTCATTGAGGAGCGACTCAGTGTCCTGTATCTCGCCCTCTTCTTGTTCGTCTCAGCGGCATTTGTGGATGCTGCAATGGAGTGGTTGATCCCAGTGGTGGGAATTTGGAATAATAATCCTGCATCATATTTATTTTTAACAGATTTTATTGGTTTCTCATTACAAGTACACTGTTACATTAAATGTTGAGATGCCCCCTTTCTATGCAGCACACCTTAAGATGAACATCTTACATTAGGCAATTATCGTATAATATGAGTGTCACAACTTTAATATATCAACAAGAAGCAACCCAGTTATATCAAATACTGAATCTCCGTCCCAGCCCTGGCTATCTAGTGCAGATGACTAAGAAATCTGAATGTGAAGGCAGTGTCAAGTGCGTTACTGTGGAATAACTCGTAAGCTTCTGAACTATAATCCTGCATCATATGTTGCAAATTTGAAATTAATGATATTGATATCTGGACTGTTGGTTCGTGCTGTAGTTCTTGGGCGCCTGAGTGCTGCTATTCTCGCAATGAGTGCTGAACATATACCTGTTCACTCTCTTCTTCGTCTTCCTCTTGGCATTTTATTCTTAGGTCTGAAAGACTACGTGCCACTGGAAACAGACCATCGTCAGAGTAGTTTTCTCAATCTCCCTCATCGTCCTCATCAAAAAGATGTTGTGGAGGCGCAGTTGATACCCTACTAGGCGAGGTATGTGAAGGCAATTGAGTTTGTTGAGTGGACTTATGCCGTATTGCTAAAATTCTCAAGGGCAAAAAAGAAGATCTTCTGGAATCCACTGCAGTCGATGAAGAAAAATGTGCCGTCGACGGAATGTTCGTCGATGGTGTGCTCGTCGACGGTGTGCTCGTCGACAGTGTGGTCATTGACGGTGTGGTCGACGACGGTGTTATCGTCGTCGGAGTAGTCTTTTTTGTCGTAGTTGAGGAAGCTGACGTCGATGGGACCACCGTCAACAGGGTTCTTATCTGCGGCTTATCCGTCGACGCTGACGTCAGCGGTGTCGACGATACAGATTTTAATTTCTTACCTGTTGACAATGTTAACTTCTTTGAAATCTTTATTGCCTGGGTGGATAAAGAAGAGCCACACTTCAAACTCACCAACGTTATTGTCATTGATGACAACGGTGACAAAGTTACTATCATGGGCGACGATGGAGCTGTAAATGTCGCCGTCGCTGTGGTAGTAGATGACCACCTATTAGGAGATGTCTCTGAGGTCGCTTGCCTGACCTGGCCACTTAAATACTCCCAGGGGCCTCTGCACATCTTGGTTTCAAGATAGCAAAATCAAGTGGCCACCTGGAGGAGCTCTGGGGTGGTGATGGACAGGGGAGTGGTCACTCCCCTTTCCTTTGTCCAGTTTCGCCCCAGAGCAGTGGCTGGTGGTCCCTGGGCTGGTGAAAACCGGTTTATGAAAGGGGGGGGGCACCAAATGTGCCCTCAAAGCAAACCAGTGGCTTGGGGAGGCTACCCCTCCCAAGCCTCATACCACCTTTTTCCAAGGGAGAGGATGTTGCCCCCCTCTCCCACAGGAAATTCTTTGTTCTGCCTTCCTCTGCCTGAGCTGGTCAAGCAGCATGAGGGCAGAAAGCTGTCTGAAGGGCTGCAGCAGCGCAGGCTGCCAGGAAATTCCTGGAAGACTGGTAGAACCAATACTGGGGGGACCAAAAAGGAGCCTCCAGAGTACATGGAATCATGCAACCAATACTGGCAATAGTAATGGGTTATGATTCTGACATGTTTGATACCACACATGCCCAGGTTTGGAGTTACCATTATGTAGCTGGACACAGGTAGTGCCTGTGTCCAGTACATGGGTAAAATGGCTTCCCTGTAGTTATTAAGTCCAGTGCAATGGAACTGGAGTTGGTAGGGGCACTTCTGCTCAAGCAGGCCTCTCTCCAGCACTTATCTTAGAAAAATGCTTTCCTAGTGGCCATTACATCTGCCAGCAGAGTTAGTGAAATCCAGGCACCCTGTTCAAACGAACTGTACACCATATTTCATTCCAACAAGGTAGTCATGAGGACTCATCTGAAATTCCTCCCGAATGTAGTTTCGGATTTTCATGTCAACCAATCTATATCCTTGCCTATGTTTTTCCAGAAACCCTCCACTCCAGCAGAAAGATCGCTCCATTCCCTGGATGTAAAACGAGTTCTCAAATTCTACCTTGAGAACCCGAAGCATTTGCAAATCGGACCAATTGTTTATCAACTATGGTCCTCTCTGCACAGGTTTAGCCACCTCTAAGCAATCCATTTCACGATGGATAGTCTCATGTATTTTATTCTGCTATCAAAAAGCTATCAAATCACTCCCTTATAGACCAAAAGTGCACTCTACTGGAGGGAAAGCAGCTACTGCAGCTTTGCTGCACAATATTCCTATCCCAGAGATTTGCACAGCAGCAACCTGGAAATCAGTTCACACATCCCCTAACCACCACTGCCTAGATTCTGACACTAGAGCATACACTAGAGTGGGGCAGGCTTCTCTCAGAAATCTATTAGCTTAATTTTTTCCAGTTCATCCTCTGTCTCTTCCCCCGCTCTCCATAGGGATGGGCTTGCTATTCTGTTCAGTGCTTATGACTATACCTGGAAATCCCCTATGAGAGAAGGAATGGTTTCTTACCTGTAACTCCAATTCTCTTGTAAGGGAATCTCTGTTGAAGTCATAAGCAACCCTCCCTTCTTCCTGGGAGAATAGACAGAGGTATTGATGCACACTGTAGAAGTCTAATGTTGCCTTCAAAAGAACTGAAGTAACTGCCACCAGCTGTTCATGATGGGATACTTGTGGTCTCTGAGTTCTTAAAGGCAAAGTCTCTTTTTTAGCCATATAATGGCAGCCTATGGGACTACTCTGTCCTCTCCTTCATCTCTATCATGCAAAAGGGGTTTATGAGGGAAATTAATTCTGTGAACAAATTACTCTCAAATTATAATGTGCTGGCTCTTTCTTTGATTTAAGATTAAGAGTTCAGCCAGCGTAGCCTATGTAGATAGGCTGCATTATCTTTCCACTTCTTAAGTGGCTTTACAGACATTCCTGAAGAAAGGCAAAAACTTCCACTTAAGAAGATATTTTGAAGAAGTGCTCTGGATTTTGGGTGGTAAGTTGTTTGTTTGAGGGCATAGGATGTAAGGTGGGAATGTGTAGTGTTGGGTAAGAGTGGAACTTTGTGGCTAGGTGTGCAAAAATGAGGGATTTGGGCATGGTTTCAGAAGGCATTATCGCAGTCATAGGCTTGCATTGGGCCTAATGCAGTGAATGGGAAGGGGTGCCATAGAGGGTGTTTTAGGGTTCAGGCTGGCGGTTTGGGGTGGGCCAGGGTATGGTTTGGGGGTCAGGCTAGAGTTGTAGGTTGTTAGGGCTGGGGCCATGAATTAGGGCTCAGAGCTAGGTCTAGGGTAGTGTTTAGGGTTATTGTTGCCAGCTAGGGTTGGAAAGTAGGGTTAGGGTTGGAACTAGAGTTATGGCTGCAAACTAAGCTTGGTAACTAGGGTTACAGTGCGAACTAGGGTTGGGAGCTAGGGTTACGCTTTGATTTAAGATGAAGAGTTCAGCCAGCAATTCTATGTAGATAGGCTGCTCCACTTCGTAAGTGACTTTACAGGCCTTCTACAAGAAAGGTGAAAACTTCCACTTAAGAAGATATTTTGAAGGAGTGCTCCAGGGCCCCCGCATGTAGGCAGGACTATTCATTGCTTGTGTCTTATCATGGAAATTCCCCTACAGGAGAACTGGAGTTACAGGTAAGAAACACGTTCCTTTTTCCACCTCTTATTACAGTCACTTATAAAACTTCTTTGGAGGTCCAATCTCTTGTGCAGAATGTACGGTAATATCCCCCCACTCCCAGTCTTTTCATATCTAACGTTGACCACCAGAGTACCTGTATGGTGTGTTTGAAGAGACAATTCTGATGGATACAACTACCTGTGGATTCCTCACCTCATGAATACTCCCATGGCGCCAGCATTCGACGGAAATCTTCTTACTAGTCTCTGCACGTCGACGAGGACGTCACTGTCTCGCACGCGACGCCGTCTGACGTCATACAGGCAATAAGAGGTCCTCGACGACGTGCGGACGTCAGTTCCCTTTTTTCCGTGCATTCGAAACGGTTATCTTCGAGGGAGCAACTGTTACTCTTGCGGTTACAGTGTATATCTTGCTGCGTACTCTTTCTCTGTGGAAATAATGTCGCAGAGAAAGTCTGGATTTAAGCCTTGTCGTGAATGCGGAGGCAAAATGTCGGTGACGGATCCTCATTCCGATTGCCTTTGGTGTTTGAGCTCCGACCACGACGTCTCGACTTGTGATTCATGTCAGCACATGAATCCGAAGGCCCTTAAAGAACGTGAGGCGAAGCTGTTTATGGCCAAGTCAAAGGAGAAGCATCACAAGAAGTCTTCTCCAAGACATCGGCGTCATCGAGACTCCCGGCGCCGTAGAGAATCTCGGCGTCATTCAAGGGAGGCTCGTTCCAGGTCTCCGGATCGGCGCCGAAAGACATGGGAGGTCAGCCCCACGGTGACGCCGCATCCTTCGACGCCGTTGCCCTCTCCGGCGTCACCAACTTCGCCTGGACAGGCGTCGGTGATTGAGGTATTGGAGCCTCAAGTGTTTTCTCCGGCGCAGACGCCGAGGCCGGCGTCGGGGTCGCCTCCGAGACAGGCACCCCAGTATCCGGCTTTTCCCACCCCTGGAGCCGATAGTTCCGCATTCTTGAATGCGATGTATGCCATCTTCCAACAGATGGCTCCAGGGGGTGCTCCGGCTGGGCCTTTGGCCTTTTCTTTGGGTGATCCTGCGCCTCTTCGGCCGGCACCCTTTATGCCCTTTCTCCCGTTTGGGAACGTGGGCTCGGCGCCAGTGTCGGCGCCGGTGGCCGCTCCGGTGGCTTCGGAGGGATTGGCCCCAGGGATTTCCATCCCGTCGACGTCGAGATTTCGGCCTGTGACTCCGGTGGGTCCATCTGTTTCAGCTGCTCTTCAGTCGGCGCCGAAGTTACCCGTGGCGCCGGATGCGGCGTCGGTGGCTTCGGAAGATCGGCGCCGATCTCCGACTTCGGCAGAGGCATTGTCGACTCCGCGGATTGAGCAACGACTGCATTCAAGGAGGCGTGCTCTCCGGGTACTAGAAGAGCAGGAGTACCAACGAGCCCTAGAGGAAGGAGAGCTAGAGGACTCGGGTGATGGGCTGCGTGGACTGGAGTCGGCCAGTGGGCTGGACACTTCCCCTGAATGGGACCTTTCGTCCCCGGGGGAATATACTGAGGAAGCTGCTTCCTTTCATACAGTGGTACGGAAGGCAGCTAGTTTTTTGGACCTGCCTTTGCCGGTGGTGGAGGCAAAACAAAACCTTTTGACGGAGGTGTTGCATCCGGCCTCAGCCGCGGCGGAGCCTCTGTTACCTTTTAATGACGCTCTGCTGGATCCGGTTTTAGAGGTGTGGAAGAGGCCGGCATCTTCCCCAGCAGTTCACAGAGCCGTGGCCAGGAGGTATCGGACGGCTCCAACTGATCCTGGTTTCCTATCTAGGCACCCTACGCCGGAGAGCTTGGTAGTGCAGGCCTCCTGTTCGTCCAAGTCAGCGCCTGGTTCTTTCCCGACGGTGCCTGGGGACAGAGACTCAAAAAAGCTAGAGGGGCAGTCGAAGAAGATTTTTTCGTCCTGCAGTCTGGCGTTAAAAGCCACTAATGCGACCTGTATCCTGGGGAGGTATATTCATGCTCTGATGGATGACATCTCCTCTTCGTTTACAGAGCTTCCCCAGGGTCTTTTGGATCTTGTCTCTGATGCCCAGGCTGCTGCGACCCAAATTATCCAGACGGGACTGGATACCACCGACTCGGTAGCCAGAGCAATGGGCACAACTGTGGTGGAAAGGAGACAGGCCTGGCTCCGTAACTCGGGCTTTTCGGCAGATGTACAGTCCACATTGTTGGATCTCCCGTTTGATGGGGACAAACTGTTTGGGGCTAAGGCTGATTCGGCCTTGGAACGTTTTAAGGAGAGCAGGGCCACGGCTAAGTCGTTGGGACTCCAAGCTCCTTCTTCCACGGCCTCTTCCAGATTCTTCAGGAGGTTTCGTGGATTTGGGCGTGGCTCTTCCTCCTCTTCCTTTCGGGGAAGATATCAGCAACCTGCCTCTTCCCATCCCTATAGATCTTTTAGGGGGAGGGGTAGGGTCCGCACCAGGGGAGCCTCTCAGCAGCACTCTGCCTCTTCCTCATCCTCTGGCGGGGTGCAGCAGGGGAAGCAGCCTTAGGCTTCCACCATTTCCCACTCACTCCTCTCCTGTAGGGGGAAGATTACAGCATTTTCTCACCAAATGGGAGACTCTTACGTCGGACACTTGGGTTCTCAGTGTTGTGGGAAAAGGCTACACCCTTCCCTTTCGGGAGTTTCCGCCCCTCATCCCGCCCCGCCCTTCGTATTGTTCACAAGAACACCTCCTGTTGCTAGAACAGGAGGTAGAAGTCCTCCTTTTAAAGGGCGCGGTGGAGTTGGTCCCGGAGCAGGAAAGGGGTCAAGGAGTTTACTCAAGGTATTTCCTGATTCCCAAGAAGGATGGTCGTTTGAGACCAATTCTGGACCTGAGGATCTTGAATTGGTTCCTCAAGCAGGAAAAGTTCAAGATGCTGACCCTAGCACAGGTGCTTTTGGCGTTGAACATGGAAGACTGGATGGTGTCTGTCGACTTGCAGGATGCTTACTTTCATATCCCGATACTCAAGTCACACAGGAAGTATCTCCGGTTTGTGGTGGGATCGCAACACTACCAGTTTGCGGTCCTTCCGTTTGGTCTTACTTCAGCACCTCGAGTCTTCACGAAGGTGATGTCGGTGGTTGCGGCAGAGCTCAGAAGGAAGGGGATAGCAGTATTCCCTTACTTGGACGATTGGTTGATCAAAGCCAAGTCCCCGGAGCTTGTGTTGCGTCATCTGCAGTCAACAACCCAGTTGTTGTTCGACCTAGGCTTTTCGGTGAACGAGCCCAAATCTCACCTGGAGCCCTCTCAGCGCCTCCTGTTCATAGGGGCAGTACTGGATACAACATTGGGTCGGGCCTTTCCTCCGCCTCAGCGGATTCAAGATATTCAGGATTTGGTTCCAATGTTTCGAAATGGAGCGGTAGTTCCAGTCCTCAAGGTCCTTCGTCTGCTCGGTCTTTTTGCCTCCTGCATTCTGTTGGTCACGCATGCTCGCTGGCACATGAGGGCTCTTCAGTGGTGCCTCCGAAGGCAGTGGTCTCAACACAGAGGGGATCTAGAGGGTACTGTCAAGATCTCCAGAGATGCTGCTGTGGATTTGAAGTGGTGGATTGCAAGCAACAATCTTTCACAAGGAAAGCCGTTCCAGCAGTCGCCACCAGTGGCCACAGTCATAACGGATGCTTCCACTCTAGGGTGGGGAGCTCATCTGGGGGATCTGGAGATCAAAGGTCTTTGGTCTCCAGAGGAACAGATTTTTCACATCAATCTGTTAGAGTTACGGGCTGTACGTCTGGCTCTCAAGGCCTTCCTCCCTTCCCTTCGTGGTCAGTCGGTACAGGTCCTAACGGACAATACTACCACGATGTGGTACATAAACAAGCAGGGAGGAGTGGGGTCGTACCTTCTCTGCAGAGAAGCTCTTCGACTATGGTCCTGGGCAAAGGACCATCGGATTTGCTTGATAGCAAACCATCTGGCCGGAGTCTTGAACGTGCGTGCGGACAGTCTCAGTCGCCACTTCTCGGCAGACCACGAGTGACGTCTCCATCCAGATCAAGTCTGTTTAATCTTCCAGAAGTGGGGGTTTCCTCGGGTAGATCTGTTCGCCACTCGAGAGAACGCGCATTGTCCGTTGTTCTGCAGCCTTCAGTATCCGATGCAGGAAGCGTTGGGGGACGCGTTTCAAATGACCTGGTGCGGCCAGTTGCTTTACGCGTTTCCTCCCATACCCTTGATTCCTCGAGTATTGAGGAAGATTCGCCAAGACCGGGCTCTAGTAGTCTTAATAGCTCCGGATTGGCCAAGGAGGGTGTGGTACTCCGACCTTCTCCAACTCTCAACGTGCCCGCCGCTCCGTCTCCCTTTCAGGGCAGACCTCCTCTCACAGTCGCAGGGGCAGGTTCTACACCCCAACCTCCAGAGTCTGCACCTACATGCCTGGAGATTGAACGGGGCAACCTGAGTTCCTTCTCTCTCCCGCCTGAGGTAGTGGATGTTATATTAGCGGCCAGGCGACACTCCACTAAATCTATCTACGCTAACAGGTGGTCTAAATTTGTTGCGTGGTGTGGAGAGAGGCAGATTGATCCTTTACATGCTCATCTATCGGACGTTTTGTCTTTTGCTCTATCTCTGGCGCAGAAAGGTTGTGCAGTGGCTACCATTAAAGGTTATTTATCGGCCTTGTCAGCCTTCATATGTCTTCCAGACCAACCATCTTTATTTAAATCCCCTATTGTTATCAGATTCTTGAAAGGTCTTCTAAATCAATATCCTCCAAAGCCATTCGTTATGCCGCAATGGGATTTGTCCTTAGTCCTGACTTTCCTTATGGGGTCCCCTTTTGAACCTATGCATTCTTGCCCCTTGAGGTATTTGGTTTTAAAAACAGTCTTCCTGATAGCTATAACATCAGCAAGGAGAGTGAGTGAGTTGCAGGCCTTATCAGTAAAACCCCCTTATACAACTTTTTATGGGGATAAGGTGGTGTTGAGGACCAAGGCTGCTTTCCTCCCGAAGGTTGTTTCACCCTTCCATTTGGCTCAGGCAATTACTTTGTCCACGTTCTATCCTCCGCCTCATCCTTCCAAAGAGGAAGAAAGACTGCACCGTCTGGACCCAAAGAGAGCGTTGAGCTTCTTTATCGATAGAACAAAGGATTTCAGGCTGGAGGATCAGCTGTTTATTGGATACGTGGGCAAGAGGAGAGGAAAGGCAGTCCACAAGAGAACACTATCCAGGTGGGTTGTTCTTTGCATTAAAATATGTTACTCTTTGGCAAAGAAGGATCCTCCTGAGGGCATTAGAGCTCATTCCACCAGAGCTAAGTCGGCCACTTCGGCCTTAGCCAGAGGTGTTCCTGTGGTCGACATCTGCAAGGCCGCAACTTGGTCGTCCCTTCACACTTTTGCAAAACATTACTGTTTAGATTCTGAGGTTAGAAGGGACGGCCATTTTGCACGGTCAGTGCTGCAGGATTTCTTGGTTTGACCATTTAGGCACCCACCGCCGGGCGTGGTACTGCTTTGGGACTCTATTCATGAGGTGAGGAATCCACAGGTAGTTGTATCCATCAGAAGAACGAGTTACTTACCTTCGGTAACGACTTTTCTGGTGGATACATTAGCTACCTGTGGATTCCTCACGGTCCCACCCGCCTCCCCGTTGCCTTTATGGTCTTGCCAAGTAATCCTTGAGTGCGCTCCTCTTGGTCTTTGAGGGTGCAATAGATGTATATATATAATATATTTATATATATATAGGTATATGTGTATATATCTTTATGTATATACTTGGTGTGTGTATATATTTTAAAAGAGAGAGTTTTATATATATATATATATATATGTACATAAAAAGATTTACAGTTATTCATACAATGTGGTGTATTTTTACAATATAATGGATGTTGCTTTGTTCTTTCATTGCATTGCCTGGTTGTTTCTCATGCACGTAAAAAATGATTGGTACTGACGTCCGCACGTCGTCGAGGACCTCTTATTGCCTGTATGACGTCAGACGGCGTCGCGTGCGAGACAGTGACGTCCTCGTCGACGTGCAGAGACTAGTAAGAAGATTTCCGTCGAATGCTGGCGCCATGGGAGTATTCATGAGGTGAGGAATCCACAAGTAGCTAATGTATCCACCAGAAAAGTCGTTACCGAAGGTAAGTAACTCGTTCGTTTGCCTTAAATAATGCCACAAAGAGACAGAACTGCTATGCCTTCTGTATTTGACTACATTTGGCCTTCAGTTTTTCTCTGCAAAATAAAAAAGAAAAACACTTGATTGCCATAACTGCTTATCCCTTATGCAGTTCCCATGCATCTTCTTTCAGGATTCCTGTGGTTAAAAATGTTTTGCAATGTCTCAAGAATGTTTCTCCGCCCTATTCAGGAAAGCCTCACTTTTTTGTAAACTGAAAATATTAGTTCACCTCCCTTAGGTATATGCACCAGACAGATTTCCACAACTTGTCTAGGAAGATCACTTTGCTGTCACTACTCTAGCCAGGATGGTGAGTGAGTTAGATGTTCCATGTACTCATCCACCATACACTTTTTTTTCATGGTAACTCCGTGACATTGTCTTCCCGCCCTTGTGTGTCAAGCATTCCTGCCTAGCTTGCTTGCTAGACGATTAGCTGTATTTCTGATAGAGACGTCTGGCCACATATTCCTTGCTTTTTTAATATTCCCGATATGTCAACCTGGATTGAGAACATTTTCAGCAGTAAGCTCTGCATGCCGACAGGTAGCACCATGTGGCTTTGCACTGGCGCTGTTCTACTCTGGAGAGGACGTATGAGGCTACAAAGGCACCACTCCTGCATGCAGAAGTCAGTTTGTTTCTTCCTGCACTACCAGAAGCAGATTCAGAACTACCTCTCATCTCTTTGAGACCCGTATCTCATTTAAAAAAAAAAGATGTTTTCCAGGGTGTAAGGCCTGCAGTAACTGTGCAACAATGAAACTGAAGGCCACACAAGAGTATGAGTCGAAACTCTACATCATCAAGCACTGTAAGACTCCAAGACAAGACTGGTTCGAATTCAAAGTACAGTCACAGTCCCACTCGAGATCCAACAGTCGCAGGAGTTGCTCCAGAGGTCAGTCTTCATCTAAATCAAAGTCTTCAAGTAAGTCAAAGAAAACACACAAGATCTCCAAGTGGGACTCTGCCTCTTCCTGCCATTAACACTCCCCTGAGAGGGTGCACAGGGAAGCACCATACTCCTCGATTTATTAGACTTTGGAGTTCATCCTGCAACTTGTTCCAGGACACAACCTGAGTTTCGAGGGCCATCCGCTACCCCTAAACAGATCAAACAGCTCTGCAAACCCATGCTCCAATTCTGGATCCTTACCAACCCCTCTGGCATGACGGCAGGCCCCAAGGAGCTTGAGGGTTCTCCACCTGGATTTCAGCCGGCAGGTTTGCCCTCATCACCTGGACTGTCTGAGCTCCTAAGGGGTTTCCACCGGCTCCAGTCTCGTGTCTGACACCATGGTCACACCAGTTCCCAGTATGTCGACACCAGAAGATTAGGCCATCTATTGTCCTCTCTAACGCTGGGCTGGGGCCAGTCTGACCAAGGCCACGTTGAGCTGCTGTAGAGGCTCCAATTCATTTGCTAGATCTACATCTACCTAGATGAACTCACATCCTTCACTCCTGGTTTGGCATAGATTTGCACAATGATTACGATGCAGGTGATGAGTTTGGCCATCCTCATCATGAGGAGGATTTGTAAGATGTCCTTCAGGAGCACAGTGGCATTGCTACCATCCCTGAGTCTGGGCTGCTCTCAGCACCTGGTCCTGCTACTGGAGAGAGGTCTTCTTATGGCTTCATAATGCGTAGGGCATCTGAAGTCTTTGACCTCTAGCTCTCCATCAGGGTTCTTACAGATATCCTTCTGCTGGGGCAGTGTCAACCTAGCCCCGCTTGACTTCTAAAAAGCCCCTTACGGATGCTTTGTTGAGGGTGTGGGCCAAGCCTTGCTCTGCCCCCCACCACCCCTGGTCAACTGCTAGATTGCACAACGCCTCAGCCCGGCCCTGAGCGACCATGCATTTTTTTCTGAGCACTCCACTACTGAAATCTTGTTGGTGCAGACATCAGAAAGTAAAACTAACCCCAGTATGTTCCCTATTACTCTCTCCAATAGGAAGTCAAAACGGGTGGAGACATTTGGGAAACGCATCTTCTCCTCTACCAGATTGGCATTTCGATCAGTGAATGCCAGCTGCCTGCGACGGTGCTATTCCCACACACTTTGGAATTTGGTGGCTCAAGTCCTCCCAGGGTCCCTGAAAATCTTAGACCTGTCCTCGCCCAGGCCATACCAGATGGTTGTGATGCGGCCAAGTTCACAACTTAATGTGGCCTGGACGCTGAGCCAATCGGGCAAATGATTGGCATTAGTGTCACCACTCTCTACCTTGCTTGTCTACTGTCCACCGTTTTTCAGACATCTGTCATGGACGTTGAGTTTAACAGGACTTGCTTGTATGGCGCCAACCACATCAGCCCTACTGCTCCTTTCATGCCATTCAGCCGAGGTGCCCCATACTGCCAGCCAATCCAACCTTCACAAGGCACTCTGCAGTTTCTTAGTCGAGGCTGTGGTGCCTACAGTTCTTGCTGTCAAAGTCCATCGCCACTGCAATCCCACTGGCCAAACACCATTACCATGTCCTTAGCAGAGCACAACCACTCAGAGTGAGGCAGGATCTCACAATTTTTGATGGGTTGGCAGGCCATCGGAGAGGTGGGTGCTGAATATTGTTGGAAAGGGCTATGGCACACCTTCCACCGCCCTCTAGCAACTGATGGAGGACCGTTGCTGTGCTTTGCAGCAGGAAGTAAAGCCCTTTTGTCTAAGGGGGCTATTGAGAGGGTGCCTGTACCAGAAGTAGTACGTGGTTATTCCTGCTACTTTCTTCTGCCCAAAAAGAACAGAGACCTTTGTCCTATTTTAGACCTGCATGCTTTTAACAACTTCCGCCACAAGGATAAATTCAAAATGCTCACACCTGCCCAGGGCTTGTCTGCCCTCAATCCTGGAGACTGGATGGTGGTGTTGAACCTTCCGAACACCTAGTTCCATAGATCTGTCCTGCAGGTTCATCAGTGCTACCTACTGTTTGTGGTGGACAGGAGCATTTCCAGTTTGTTGTGCTCCCCTTTGATCTCACCCATGCCCCTTGGGTGCTCACGAAAGCGATGGTGGTGTTGGCAGCAAACCTTCTGAAATCAGGGATGTCATTCTTCCCCTACCTCATGACTGGCTGTTGAAGGTGGGCTCTTCCCAGGCAGTCGTCAGCCACTTCGATACTAAGCCCAACCTCCTGTCATCTTTGGGGTTCACTATCAACATGCCTAATTCACACCTCACTCTTTCTCAGACGTTCTTTTCCATTGTGGCCATTCTGGACACAGTTAGGTTTTGTGCCATTCCTGCGGGGAAGAGAGTCCAGGACATTCAGTCTGTGATCCCGATCTTTCAGCCTCGGTGCTGAATTTCAGTGATGCAGACTCTCAGGCTGCTGAGACTGATGACCTCTGAGTGGATCTCAGGATTCCTGTATGCCTTTCCGCCAATACGACTCCTGCCCTGAGTTCTCAAGTAAATCACTGCCGACCAGGCGCAAGTCATTCTAGTGGTTCTGGATTGGGGACGTGGAGCATGGTATCCAGAAGTCCTGGGTTTGAGCATCTGTCCTCCAAACAGGCTACTTCTCTGGAAGGGCCTGCTTTGACCTTCCAATGGAGGTGATTTATGTCATCTTGGTAGAAAAGCATCCCTCAACAAAACCTTTATAAGCCTGTTGGGATAAATTTCTGGCTTGATGTGGCACTCGGCAAGTAGAACCTCTCCAGAAAAGGTTATCTGATTTGTTTTATCCGTAGCCAGCCAAGGCTTAGTTCAGGACTCAGTTAAAAGTTAACTATCTGCTCTTTCACCTTTTTGTGGTTGACAGCTCAGCCCTTGTTGCTTAATTCTCCAGTTGTTATGGTCTTTTTGAAAAGTTTGCAACATTTTGTTTCCTTCCTCTCCCTTTGTCATGCCACAATGGGACCTTAACTTGATCCTTACATTTCTGATATGTACTCCCTTTGAGCTACTTCACAGCTGCTCCTTGCAACTTCCTATACTCAAGACAATCTTCCTTGTCGCCGTAACAACAGTGTGGCCTGTGAGTGAGCTTTAAGCTCTCTGTGTCCACTCGCTGTACATCACTTTCTTCCCTGGTGAGCTGGTTTGTGCATTGTGTTTGTCTAAAGGTGTGATGCCGTTCCGTGTCAATCAAAACATCACTTACCGGCGTTGTATGCTTCACCTCACCCCTCTAACAAGAAGGAGAGACTGTACCATTTGGACCCAAAAGAAAGCTCTAAGCTTTTATATTGATTGTACAAAAGAGCATGGAGTGGTCTTTGTGGGGTTCTCCAGGGCAATAAAATGCCTGTGCTGAAGAGAACCATCTCCCACTGGATTGTGCTTTGCATTTAAATCTGCTACGCATTGGCAAAGAAGCAGCCTCTGGAAACACTGTGTGCTCATTCTGCAGGGCCAAAGCTGCTACCACCACAATGGCATGTGGAGCCCCTTTCTTAAACATGTACCAGGCATATATGTGGGTTTCCCTCCATACCTTCACAAAGCACTATTTTCTGAGCAGTCAGGCATGTCAAGAGGAGCATTTTGCCTGCACAGTCTTGCAGGTCTTTCTGGTTTGAGTCCACCCACAGACCCACTTCTAGATAGGCATTGCATTGTTATCTATTCAAAAGGTGAGGAATGTGCAACTAGAAGTCTCTATCAGAAGAACAAGTTTCTTACCTTTGGTAACCCTCTTTCATTTAGAGACTCGGGACGTTAGTTTCTGATTCCTCACTGATCCTCCCATCCTACCCGTTCCGTGATTGGACTCCATCCAGTATAAAGATCCAGAGTGTATGAATCAGCATACTGGTCATATCAATTTGCTTTGGGGGCTCTGAGTCTGAGGGTATGGCGACTTTTGAAAACAACTGATGTCAGCGCACAGGAATGACGCCTATGTAGGCCCACCTGTCATTTCTGGAGCAGAACGGTGTCAGTGCAGGGCCACACAGTGCCACCTACCTGCGAGCAGACAAAGGGTTTCTGGATCCAGTCTGATACCTAGTTAATGTTCAAAAGGTGAGGAATCTGCTGCTAGATAGAGTCTCTGCCAAAAACAGCTTTTCCGTTCACTACATCAGTGGACTTTAAAACTGTAGGGCGTGCCCCCCTGGAAGGCGTGGAACCTCCTGAAGGAGGGCACAGCTCCACAGACCCCTACAGAGGTATGCAAGCCCCACAAGAAACTCGTTCACCGTTTTCATCATAATATTTATAGCCTATTCCCGTCTTTATGTATTTAATGCTTTTTGAAGTAGAACTCATTGCAGTAGTGCTGGAAGCTAGATAAGGAAGCAAGAGTGAGCACGAAGACTTTCAAAGTGATTACTGGCATACTGATAATTTCTCTTGTAGGGGATTTCCATGTATAATCATAAGCACTGAATAGTTCTGCATACCTGCGGGGACCCCCGAGCACTGTTCTGTAGTGTATTCTTAAGTGTAGATGTTTGCCTTTCTTGAAAAAGGCCTGTAAAGTCACTTAAGAATATCAATATGCAGCCTAGGTGAAAGGCTACAAAGGCCAAATTGTTAATTCTTTTGGTTGGTAAGAAAGGAAGCTGTAGTACAGATATACCTTTAAAACATATTTATTCTAGAAATGTAATAAAAAAACATGTTCTCCAACTTTATTTACAACTTGAAATGAGGATGAAACAATGCAGGGCAGTGTAGCCCATAGGCTGCCATTATACAGAATGTAAATAGAGCTGTGCCTTTAAGAAAATAAAGTTTTCCTGTATCCCATCATGCACAGCAAAAGGCAGTTGCCTCAGTTCTTTTTTCCGGCTCCTTCTGACAGGACCCTGAAGCATTGAGTTCCACCTTTCATAGCTTTTTTTGACTAAAACTCAACTAAAATCCTTTGGATTTCAATTTCACTCGACGTTTTTCATCTAGAGTGAAAATTTCCTAGCTTTTCCTGTCCAATTCTGACAGAAACTTGAGTTTTTTTTTTTTGCCACCAGAATGCCTTCTCTTTTTGATAAGTGCCCTAGCTGTGGCAGGAAAAAGGCCAAAACAGACCCACATCAAGTCTGTATTATTTGCCTACCGTCAAGTCATAAACCTGATGCCTGTGACATTTGTAAAACCTTCTCCAGGAGAACTCTTCGTGACAGGGAGAAAATCCGCCTTCAGGCAAAAGAGGACAGGAGACGAGGGCTCTCACTGTGTCCTCTGGAGCAGCTGCCAGATCTGCTCACAAGCGCCACAGTTCCCCGACGACGTCGAGAGCATCAACGTCGAGACCAGGAACGGCGCCGACATGCTCGCTGTCGAGAACCAGCTCGCCGTCGAGGAAGAGACATCGCTCAACGTCGACAGCCTTATCGACGTCGAGAAGGCGTAGACACTTGCCGTCGAGGAGTTCCCGGTCCAGGTCACCGTCGACGCGAAGGAGGAGATCGACGTCGGTGGACAGTACTCGTTGTCGGAGACGATTGCCGCCATCCCATCGACGTTGAGGGAGATCGCCGTCGAGGAGTTCTCAACGGCGAGAGGAGTCAACGCTGAGAGGTACTCGTCGGTGTCGTACTTCGAAGTCGAGAAGCGTGTCGACGTCGAGGAGGCACTCAAAAAGAGCAAGGAGGGTCTATACCACCTCAGAATCCTCGGCTTCTCTCATTCTCTTACCGCCTTCGCCTCAGCATTCTCCTCAGCCATCGCCTCTACCACAGACACCTCTGGCACCTACAGCTCCTCCGCCGGTACCTCTTTCAGAGTCCGCCCCAGTGACTCCTGCAGAATCCATAAGGCATTCTCGACATTCTTCGAGACGCTCTTCCTCATCTCAACATCATCATCGGCATGACTCAGAACGCAGGTTTCCTCGTTCACACCATAGACATTCCTCCTCATCCACAAGGGATTACTCTCTGACGTTATCTGACTCCCCGTCTCCGAGAGTTTCTCCCATAGACGATGTCAACACCTTTCAAGAGGTCCTAATTCGCGGTGCTACCAAGTTGAACATCCCTCTGGCAGTACCCGCTCCAACAACCTATGTCATTTTTGAGACACTACACCAGCGTTCTTCTTCTAGACCATTACTACCGCTGGTCCCAGGACTACCTGAACCGGCAATGGACATATTCTTAACACCGTCCACAACTAAAACTGCTCCTTCCAGACTCATAAAGAAATATCGTCCTCCGGAGCAGGACCCTTTGTTTCTGAGAGTGGATCCAGTGCCCGATTCGGTGGTAATCGTGGCTGCTAAGAAATTACATTCTACGTCTCCGTCTTCCTCTTCTCCACCGGACAAGGAGAGTAAAAAAAATTGATGCCGCAGGCCGTAAAGTTTGCTCCACCTCAGCCATCACTATGAAAGCGGCTAGTGCTACTGCCCTGTTAGGCAGGTATGATCGTGCCCTTTGGGATTCTGTGCTGCAATTTGCGGACCTCCTCCCTAAGGAGAAAAAGGAGGATTTCTTGGAGATTGTAAGTGAAGGTGCCATGGTCTCCAATCAAGTAATAAGCGTGGCTGCAGACTCCTCTGTGTTATCCGCCCATAATTATTCTCATGGAATTTCTTTGAGAAGACATGCCTGGCTACGCCTTACTTCACTTACGCCAGAGGCGCAACAGAGGATTCAAAATTTGCCCTTTTCAGGTTCCACTTTTTTTGGCTCTCATGCTGATGACGAAATGTCGAGGATGAAAACGGAACTGGACACTCTAAAGGCGGTGGGCATCGAGAAGCCAAGAGAGCAACAAAAAACATTCCGTCTCTACCACTGTAGACTCTTTACTCAAAGGTTTCAAACACCACAGTGGATGCCTTCAAGATCCCAGCAACAACAACATCAGAGAACCTTTTTTACGCAACGAAAACAAACAAGGGGTCGATCGATGCCACAAACTGCCCAAACAGCTCGTCAGGCATCAGCGTCTAAGCCCTGAATCCTCGCTTCCCCCTCCTCCGTTACCCACTCCGGAATGGCTACTGTCTCAGGTTCATAAGCCCCCCCCTTCTATTCCACCCAAACCGGTGAATCACCATCTTGACGCTCTCAAAGTGGAAGTTACAACCCTATTACAAAAGAAGGCGATAGAACCTGTCCCTATCAACCAGCAGGGAAAGGGAATCTATTTGAGGTACTTTCTGGTACCAAAGAAAGACAAACACGAGTTCCGACCCATTTTAGATCTAAGGGTAGCCAACAAATGGGTTCGCAGAGAGAAATTCAGGATGCTATCCCTACACCAAATCTATCCCCAACTTCGTCAAGGCGATTGGCTCTGTTCAATAGATCTCCGCGATGCTTACTTCCACATTCGTGTGATCAAAAAGCATCGGAAGTTTTTGAGATTCCTCGTCGGAAAAAGTAATTACCAATTTATGGTGCTACCTTTCGGCCTCAAATCGGCACTGAGGACGTTTTCCAAATGCATGGCGGTGGTGGCAGCCCATTTAAGGAAACATTGGATATTCGTCTATCCCTATCTAGATGATTGGCTCATAAAAGCATCCACTTACCTAGAGGCTCAACAGCACTTCAATTGGACTCACCAGCTACTCCAGAAGCTGGGCCTTCAGGTCAACCTCTCCAAGTCCACGGTAACACCTGTTCAGAGGTTGTATTACTTAGGCGCCATCATAGACACCACTCAAGGAAAGGTGTTTCCTTCGGAGGAACGACGGTTATCAATCCTCCAAAAGTGCCAGCAGCTCGAGAAAATGCCTCAGACCACTGCAAGAGCGATATCCTCTCCCCTGGGGTCGATGGCGTCTTGCATCTACCTCATTCCCAATGCTCGCCTCCATATGAGACCCTTACAGGAATGCCTAGAGAATCAACGGTATCAACTAGTGGACAATTGGGAGAACAGCATCCTTCTTTCTCCCCATGCCATTCAATCTCTCAAGTGGTGGTGTTCTCCGAACATTCCAAGGCTCGTGGTCGCAGAGAGAACGACTTTATCACATCAATCTTTTAGAACTTCGCGTAGTCCATCTTGCACTCAAAGCCTTCCTCCCCGCACTCAAGGCGAAAACTCTGCTTCTTCAGACAGACAACATGGCCATCATGTATTACTTGAACAAGCAAGGGGGTACCAGATCCAGGACTCTGTCGACGGATGCCCAAACAATTTGGCACTGGCTTCTAGCCAGGGACCTATCACTAGTGGCAACTCACCTTCCGGGCATACTGAATGTACAGGCGGATGCCCTCAGCCGAGCAATGGACGAAAACCACTAGTGGGTTTTGCACGACGACGTCCTCCGCTCCATTTTTTCCATGTGGGGTACCCCTTCTATAGACCTATTCGCAACCCCAGAAAACAAAAAATGCCAAGACTTCGCCTCCAGGTACTACCATCCAGGAACATTGGGGAATGCCCTGTGGATAAACTGGTCAGGAGCATTTCTTTACGCCTTTCCACCGCTTCCCCTGATACCGACAGTCCTCCTCAAGCTGTCCCACTCTCACACCAAGATAATTCTCATCGCCCCAGAATGGCCACGCTAGTGGTGGTTTCCAGACCTCCTTCACCGGTCACTCAGACCACACATCAGATTACCTTGCCGCCCCGACGGTCTCACGAAGTTTCGAGGCCAGATGACACATCCCAACCTCTCATTGTTGAATTTGGCAGCATGGCTCCTGAGCTAGTACAGTATGGTCACCTTAATCTCTTTGCGTAATTTATTCTTTCTTTATTGTTCTGTCTACTCCACCGCGGTTATTGGGATGGGCTTGCTAATCTATTCAGTGCTTATGACTATACATGGAAATCCCCTACGAGAGAAGGAATGGTTTCTTACCTGTAACTCCAGTTCTCTCGTAGGGGTATTTCCATGATAGTCATAAGCAACCCTCCCTCCTCCCCGGTGGAGTTGACATAAGGATATCCACAATAATAATAACGATATTGTTAATTAAAGAGATATTCAGGTTTCTTCATGTCATATTACAAGCCTACAAAAAGAACTGAGGCAACTGCCTTTTGCTGTGCATGATGGGATACAGGAAGACTTTCTTTTCTTAAAGGCACAGCTCTATTTACATTCCGTATAACGGCAGCCTATGGGCTACACTGCCCTGCATTGTTTCATCCTCATTTGAAGTTGTAAATAAAGTTGGAGAACATGTTTTTAACTACATTTCTAGAATAAATATGTTTTAAATGTATATCTGTACTACAGCTTCCTTTCTTACCAACCAAAAGAATGAACAATTTGGACTTTGTGGCCTTTCACCTAGGCTGCATATTGATATTCTTAAGTGACTTTACAGGCCTTTTTCAAGAAAGGCAAACATCTACACTTAAGAATGCACTACAGAACAGTGCTCCGGGGTCCCCGCAGGTGTGCGGAACTATTCAGTGCTTATGACTATCATGGAAATACCCCTACGTGAGAACTGGAGTTACAGGTAAGAAACCATTCCTTGCTTCAGCAGTCTGCAGAACATTTCGTCTGCTTGCTAGTAAAAACACAAAGCATTTTGGCATTTTATTACAATATTCACCTCCCACTGCAGCAGAATGCTCCAATATCGAGCTTGTACCTATAGTTTGCCATAAAGCACCAACATTTTATGCAATAAAATGTTATATTGTTTTACCTGTCTTAGGGCCAGATTTAAGAAAAGTGGTGTTGTTCCCAGTTCAGCGCCACTTTTCTTGCACCCCGCAGCGCTCCCCTAACGCCACCATGTGTGCACTGTATCCAAGATACGGCACACCATGGCAGTAGTTAGGGAACTAGTGTCAGAAATGTTGACACTATTTCTGAGCTTTGCGGGATTAGCTTCAAAACTTTTGACGCTAATCCTGCAAAACCCATTGAGGCCCATTGTAAACAATGGTGTGTCTCCTTTTAACGCCTGCTCTGAGTATGCGTTAAAAGTGCCGAAAAAAATGACGCAAAGGAATCTCCTAGATTTCTTGGCACCATTTTTTCAGCCCTCCTAATGGGGGAACACCCCCTTGCATACATTATGCCTGGCACAGGCATAATGTAGGGCAAAGAGTTACAAAGTGGCACAAAACTGCAGCACTTTGTAAATTTGGCACAGCGAATTTGGCCTCGTTGGGCCACATTAGCATGAAAATAATGGCGCTAATGTGGCTCAAGGAGGTGCTAGGGACTCTTAAATCTGCCCCTTAATTTTAATGTACTGCCTATTTGCCATTTTGTGCAATTCTAGATGGCGATATATGCATTTCTTCTGATTCAGTATTAGTTCTAGAGGAAAAAAATAAGTAAATGTGTACCTTTGAAGTCAGCCCTCTATGAGTGTGTCTGCTACTACCAGGAGGTCAACCAATACGTTCTGTGTTATTATCTTTGCACACTCATGTATGTGTCATACAATGCTAATGCCCAATTCTACTTTCCGCAAGTGCCAAATATCTGGTCCCAACCTAATCCCATTAACACTGAGGTCATTATAGTTCATCTTGATCTCAGAATTATGACATTCATTTCTATTGGAGTCTGTCCAAACCTATAATTGTATGTGAAAAGTAGCTTGTTTGCATTTTGAATCCCAGTTATTGCAAACTCCACAGGCT
Organism: Pleurodeles waltl; assembly: GCF_031143425.1. NCBI lineage: Eukaryota > Metazoa > Chordata > Amphibia > Caudata > Salamandridae > Pleurodeles > Pleurodeles waltl. Next base: position 419,860,970 of record NC_090448.1, on the reverse strand, counting down.
TCTGAGGTGTTAAATTTGTTTCAGCCGTATAGGATTCTAGACCAGCTCTTTCTGGAATTTGACTTCAGGGGTGTCTGGCCTTGTTTTGTGCATCCTTGACTATTTACATTAGTTTTATCTGTAGTTTCTGTAAAGTTCTCTTGCAGCCTGTGTTCTGCTTAAGAGCACCAGCTAGGGGATGTTGGGGATTGTATTGACAGTAAGGTTAACAGGCTCTGAGAAGGCATCAGTTAAGTATTGGTTAGCATGAGAAAGTGTGTGTTTCAGACATTTGGACTACTTTCCAAAGTCTGCCTTGTGTGCAAACAAGGGGTGGGCAATCCAGAGACCTTATTTAATAAATAAATATGTTTCTAGATTTATAAAGGCTTTGAAAATTGTTCTTTCTATTTTAAAGATGTATTGCTATTTGCAAATACAGCTCCTCATTGTTGTTTTATGATAGACCTCCTATAGACTTCAATGCTAAAACGATACACCCACAGCACACGTGCACTTGCTTGGATATAAAAAAGCCACCATTCCAATAGCAAACTATTTGCCGCCCAGTTACCTGCAGATTCTGCACATGCAACGGTCTGAGCAAGCATGGATGCTTGCCCCGTTCTCTTACCTATGCTTGAAAGTTTTCTCAAACTATATATGCAGTCCTGTTTATTATCCTCTTTATCCCTGTCTTGATCTACCCGTTCAAAGGATTGAGGTGGGTCTGATTCCAAAACATTTTTTCTCACGGGAGCCCAGAATAACATGAAGAGTACTTATCTACATTATGCTTCCGGTACCCTGCTTTGTGAGGATGAGCTCACTCCATGTTTGATGAAGGAGGAAAACTTCTCTTCCAGGGGAGCCACATAAATATTCATAAGCACTGAATATTCCCACCCACGTGCGGTGGGGCCCCCAGAGCACACATTAATATGTATGATTTAATATATATGTGTGTGTGTGTGTGTAACCCCATTAATGTACATATTACCATTAATACACACATGATAGTTATATAGGTGTGTGTGTGTGTGTGTGTTGGTGTGCGTGTGTGTGTGTGCAGCCTAAATATTATGCTACAAAAATGTCTGTAATGAAATTGAGTTTTCATTTATACCATTAATTTACATTAACATTTCTGTAATGTAAAAAAACAAGAGAGAAAAGTGGAATTGCATCCTTTATTCAACCTGAAAGCTACAATGGAATGAAAGGCATTGGAAGACAGTAGGTTGCATTTAAAGGCATACCAGAGAAAACTGTGCCTTCAGGGCTTCAGAGGACCCTCTATATACCATTGTGCCTCCACAGGTGGCAGTTAGGTCAGTTCTTTTTTCCGGCTCCTAGATCCTGGAGCACTGAGCTCTCCTATTTTTTAGCTTTTTTTGTCAAAAAAATCTCTTCAAAAGCTCCTGTTTTGACATCTATCAACACTTCTCACTACATACTGTACAGAATTTTACTTTATTGACAGAAAAGTGTGGCAAAAAGAAGGCACAGATAAATCCTCTCTCTGTCTATACTGTCTGTCTTCCTGGGAGTCATCTATCTGAAAAATGTCACCAGTGCCAGAAGCTGTCCAGGCGAGCTTTAAAGGACGGAGAAAAAATTAATCTGATTGGACTGCAGGAGAGAGGAAAAACAGCTGCAAGTGGCCTTGGAGGAACACCAACCAACTCCAAGAAGCCCTCCTCTCATCCCAAGAAGGTGCCCAGAGGAGGATCTACAGAAAGACATGAAAAATAGCGATCCCGGTTGATGTCTAGCGGTATGACATTGAGGTCGGGGCAGATTCCTGTTTGTGCGCCGTCAGCATTGACGTCAAGAGTACATACTCCCCGACGCCACTCGACTTCATGGAATTCCTTGCCGGTAAGACCTCTGTCAAAGTCAAAGCCTTGTCACCCGACGTCAAGGCACACATCACTGTCAAGGCCTCCATCGACGCCAAGGCATGCATCCTCAGGAGGCCTCTGTCGAGCAAGAAACACCACCACTCGACCTCGAGGCATCCTTCTACATCGCGGGCAACGTTGCAAAAGGCTAGCCTCTTGATGTCGAGGTACACATCTGATCGACGTCAACATCAAAATCTGTGGCATACTTCAGAGCCACAGTCAACATCAAAATAACCCTTGATGTCAAGAACAGGGAGAGATGAGAGGCATTCACCATGAAGCCTGAGGTTACAATCATCGGCACAAACAATACCCTCAACCCAAAGAGGGAGGTCTGTATCAACTGAGGCTCAGATTGTGATAGTGCAACCACTAAATATCACATCTCGTGCACAGACTGCGCCACCTGAAACCCCAAAAATATCTCTCCATGGTGGTTGGACGGTCTCCGCAAGCAGAGGGTACAACAGAGTCTGGGATCAGACTTTTCATGCACACACTCTCCATCCAGAGCTGCTTCGTGATCACCATTGCCGAAGCCAACAATGCCACCAGTGTCTCCTCTGGCTGCCACTTCACCTCCGGAGAGGAATGTCCCTGTACCTAGATCACCAAGGAGATCCAGAACACCTCTAAGGCATAGGTCGAGGTCCAGAACAACAAGGACCAGTTCCACTTCAAAGTCCTAGCAGTCTCACCGATCCCGGTCGTGGCATAGTCGACCCAGGTCTCCCACCTGGTCTACATCCTCTAGGTCCTCAGTGAGAGACTCTTTGCCAACACTGACAGACACTCCACCGGCAAGAGTATCTCTAATATATGACCTATCAATGTTTAATGACGTGTTGATTCGAGGCGCATCCAAGTTAAACATAGATGTAGGGAAATGCCACTGTTGGTATGGTTACCCCCTAACTTTTTGCCTTTTGTTGATGCCAGCTTTGATTGAAAGTGTGCTGGAACCCAGCTAACCAGGCCCAGCACCAGTGTTCTTTTCGTAAAACTGTACCTTTGTCTCCACAATTGGCACAGCCCTGGCACACAGTTAAGTCCCTTGCAAAATATACCCCTGGTACCAAGGGCCCTGTGGCCAGGGAAGGCCTCTAAGGGCTACAACATGTATTATGCTACCCTGGGGACCCCTCACTCAGCACATGCACACTGCCTGACAGCAGCTTGAGTGTGCTGGTGGGGAGAAAAAGACTAAGTCGGCATGGCACTCCCCTCAAAGTGCCAGGGCCACAACCCACTGCCTGTAGCATCAGTAAGTCACCCCTCTAGCAGGCGTTACAGCCCAAAGGCAGGGTGCACTATACCACAGGTGAGGGTATAGCTGCATGAGCACTATGCCCTACAGTGTCTAAGTCAATTCTTAGACATTGCAAGTGCAGGGTAGCCATACTGAGTATATGGTATGGTAGTTTGTCAAAAACAAACTCCACAGTTTCATAATGACTACACTGAATACTGAGAAGTTTGGTATCAAACTTCTTAGCACAATAAACCCACACTGATGCCAATCTGGGATTTATTGACAAATGCACACAGAAAGCATTTTAGAGGTGCCCCTTGTATGCCAGCTCTACTGTTAGTGTGTGACTGATTGGTCTGTTCCAGCCTGCCACATCCAGATGAGTTTCTGACCACATGGGGTGAGTGCCTTTGTGCACTCTGTGGTCAGAAACAAAGCCTATCCTGGGTGGAGGTACTTCACACCTACCCCTGCAGGAACTGTAACACCTGGCGGTGAGCCCCAAAGGCTCAAGCCTGGTGTTCCAATCTCCAGGGCACTCCAGCTAGTGGAGATGCCCGCCCCTCCGACACAGCCCCCACTTTTGGTGGCAAGTCCAGGGAGATAATGAGAAAAACAAGGAGTTGTCACACCCTCAGCCAGGTCCACCCCTAAGTTGACCAGAGCTGAAGTGACCCCCTCCTTGGAAAATCCTCCATCTTGGTTTGGAGGATTTAGCCCAATAGGGATAGGGATGTGCTCCCCTCCCCAAAGGGAGGGAGTGCAAGGAGGGTGTAGCCATCCTCAAAGACAGTAGCCATTGGCTACTGCCCTGTGACCCTAACACACCCCTAAATTCAATATTTAGGGGCAACCCTGAATCCAGGATTTCAGATTCCTGATGACCTACAAACAAGGAGGACTGCCTAGCTGAAAAACCCCGCAGAGAAGAAGGAAGACGACAACTGGTTTGGGCCCAGCCCTACCGGCCTGTCTCCAGCTTCAGAGAACCTGCACCAGCAACGCATCCTGTGGTCCCAGCGACCTCTGTCGACTCCGACGACTGCCCTGCACCTAAGAATTATCAAGAACTCCTGTGGACAGCGAACCTGTCCAACCAAGAAAGGAGAAACCATCTTTAAAGGTACTCCCATCTCACTCCAGAAGCGTGAGTCCCCAACACTCTGCACCCGACACCCTTGGCCCATGTTCAGAGAAACCAATGACCCAGAGAGGACCCCCAGGCGACTCCGACGATGTGTCCACCCTGGGCTGACCTCCCTGCACCCCCACGACGACGGCTGCAGAGGGAATCCTGACTACCCCCCTGACCGCGACTGCCCAGATGAAGTTATCCGACCCCTGGAGAAGCACAGCGCTGCAGCCCCCAGGCCCGTGAGAAACGGACCACCGGTGCAGCAGTGACCAGCAGGCGGCCCTTGCCCAGTCTGTAGCTTACCCGAGAAGCCCCCCTGTGCCCTGCCTGCAACGTCTGAGTGACCCCCGGGTCCCTCCATTGAATCCTATTGCAAACCCAACACCCTGTTTGCCCACTGCACCCGGCCCGCCCCTGTGCTGCTGAGGGTGTGTTTTGTGTGCCTACTTGGGGCCCCCCCGTGCTCTACTTAACCCCCCTGGTCTGTCTCCTAAGGACGTGGGTACTTAGCTGCCAGCAGACCGGAACCGGAGCACCTCCTGTCTCCTTAGGCGCCCATGTTATTTTGGCTCCTCTTTGACCTCAGCACCTGACTGGCCCTGTGTTGCTAGTGCTGCATTTTTGTGGTTGACTTGAACCCCCAATGGTGGGCTACCTATGCCCATAGAGACTGAACTTGTAAGTGCTTTACTTACCGTATTAACCAAACTGTACTTACCTCCCCCTGGAACTGTTGAAAATTGCACAAGAGAAAAACTTTTAAAATAGCTTATTGCCATTTTATGAAAAACTGTGTACATTACTGTTTTGGTTCAAAGTTCTAAGTATGACTATGCAAAGTACCTTTCATTTAATGTACTTACCTTCAAATTGAATCTTGCTGTTCTAAAAATAAATTAACAAAATAATATTTTTCTATATAAAAACCTATTGGCCAGAAGTTAAGTAATCAAGTGTGTGTTCTCACTTATTGCTTGTGTTTGTGCAACAAATGTTTAACACTACCCTCTGATAAGCCTTACTGCTCGACCACACTACCACAAATAGAGTATTTTAGTATTATCTATTATTGTCTCTGTCAAGCTTCTTAGGGAACCCCTGGACTCTGTGCACACTATGGCCCTCATTATGAACTTGGTGGAAAATACCGCCGCCGGCATGGCGGTGTCACCCGCCACATAATGAACACAGTGGGGACCGCCACCGGCAGGCCTTCCACTACCGCCAGGCTTCCGCCGACGGGTAGCCTGACGATGGTGGAATTCTTCATCCGAAAGTGCAGCACCACAAGCAGCGCTGCCCTCCGGATGAAGAAACCTTGTTCTGCCAGCCATTCCCTGGAGGTTTCACCCGCCAGGGAAAGCTGGCGGAAGGGTTGCTTTGGGCCCCCCTGGGGGCCCCTGCACTGCCCATGCACTTGGCATGGGTAGTGCAGGGACCCCTGTGCAGAGCTGTGTCTCGCAGGTCACAGCCCGATTTACGGGAAGTGATCTGCGTGACCTGTGCTGCTGCACCTGCTACACAGGGGCATTGATGACTGCTCCGTGTGAAGCCGTCGGCAATGTCCCGGCCCAGCATTCCGCTGGGCCGGCTGTCGGAAACATTGTTTCCGCCCGCCAGCCCAGTGGAATGTTAATTATTCAGCCGGCGGGGTCTCAAGGGGGCTGGCGGCCTGTGATAAGACTGCCAGCATGAACACGACGGGGATTCGCTCCGTGTTCATAATGACCCCCTATATCTCATTTTGATATAGTATATAAAGAGACAGTTTCCTGTAATAGACATTCCTGCCTCCCCAACATCATCATCGGTAATCTTTGAGACCTTGCACAATCAGGTTCAAGACCATTGCTTCCTCTGGCCCAATGCCTTCTCCAATCGGCTATGGACCTCTTTCTCACTCCAGCATCTCTGCAAGCAGTTCCATAGCGGATTCTTAAGAAATGCAAAGCACCTGACCAGGATCTGTTATTCTTGAGGTCTGATCTACCTCCAGACTCAGTAATTATAGCCACGGCAAAGAAGACCTATTCTGTGGCTGCTTCATCTTCTGTGCCTCCAGAAAAGGACAGCAAGCAGATAAACGCTTTGGGAAAGAAAATGTGTGGTACCTCTGCTTCCTTCATAAAGGTAGCTAGCACATCTGCCTTGTTGGGGAGATACAATAGATCTCTCTGGGACTCTCTTTCTTGCCTCACAGAACAACCACCAAGGAAGACATGTTTCCAGGAGATGCTATAGGAAGGGGGTCTAGTATCCAACCAGAATATCAGTGCGGCGACAGATGCCTCTGATCTGGCTGCTCATGGGTATTCATATGGAATAGGTGCTAGAAGATACTCCTGGCTTCGCCTTACAGTCCTCAAACCAGAGGCACAACAGTGAATTGTGAATTTGCAGTTCACTGGAAACTCAATTTTTTAATCACATGCAAGTGACAAAATGGCCAAAATGAACGCAGAGCTTGAACCAAAGCTGTAGGCCTAGAAAAGAGAAAAGATTTCCGTTGAAGATACAGGCCACATGATCGAACATATTTTCACCAGAAAGTTCAAATCCCTCAGTGGGCTCTGCACCAACAACAACTGCAGTCTCATTATCACTTTTGAAGACCGGCTAAAGAAAAAGGAGCTAGCCATCAACCACCAGCTTCCTCTAAGACACCAGCCAAACAATGAGCCCACGTTTCCTCCTTCTCTGTCAAACACTCCGGTGAGGGGGAAGTATGACCAAACATCTGCACAAGTGGCAATCCATTGCAAATGACAACTGGATCTTGAATTTTGTACAGAGTTGTTATTCAGTGTGAATCAAGTCTCCCCTCCCGCTGTACCACCTACAAGAACATCATGTCCTTTGCGAGCACTCCTACAGGAAGAAAGCACCAGTCTACTCCAAAAGAAGGCCATAGAGGAGGTCCCACGCTCTCAAAGGGGGCTGGGAATATACTCCTAGTAAGGAAAAAAGGCCCAAACAAAGAATTCAGACCCATTCTGGGCTTACAACTACTAAACAAGTTCATATGCAAAAAGTTATTCAGAATCCTGGCCCTTCACCAGATACAACCCTAGCCCCATCTGAGTGACTGCATGTGTTCCATCGACCTTCAGGGCGTGTATTTCCACATTCCGATCTCACCAAAACACCAGAAGTTTCTACGCTTCTCAGTGGCATCCAAACATTACCAATACAAGATACTACCATTCAGCCCCAAATCTGCACCTCACAGTGCATGACCATAATAGCAGCATCTTTGCAGAGAAAAAGGATATTCATCTATCCATATCTAGACGATTGCCTTATAAAAAGTTCCTCCGAGTCATAAACAAAACAACATTTTGAGCATGCACAAACACTATGCAAAGGTTGGGTCTCCAAGTCAATTTGGCAAAATCCATACAAACACCAACACCAAGACTCCACTACCTGGGTGCAACCCTGGACACGAAGGCCACAAGAGTGTGTCCTTCAGAGGAGAGATTATCCTCAATAAAACTGAAGTGTCACAATGTCCTACCCACTCTGCATCCATCAGCTAGACAAGTGGCATCTCCCCTGGGATCGATGGCCTCTGGCATCTTCATCGTCCCCCATGCCAGGCCGGACATGAGATCTCTACAGCAAAATCTGGAGGATCAGTGGTCACTTCTCAGACCACTGGGAGGACAAATTGGCTTTGTCGCAAGAGGCAAAAGAATCACTAACGTAGTGGTCCTAATGTAAAAATCTACTGGTATGGGTCCCTTCCCATCAGGATTCTTCAGACAGTCTCTCATCACAGATGCCTCCCTCCAGGGGTGGAGTGCTCACATGGACCCTCTACAGACGCAAGGCATGTGGTCGGACAAAGAGCAACAATATCACATCAACATGCTGGAGCTGTGGGCGGTCCATCTAGCCATCAAGTCGTTCTACCCATCGATACAGACAAACTCCCTCCTGGTCCAGACTGACAGCACAACCACAATTAACTACTTGAACAAACAAGGGCCACTCATTCTCGTCCCCTGTCCCTGGAAGCACAGATGATCTGGAAGTGGCTAGTTGCCAGGTACTTGACAATTTCCCCTATTCAAATACCAGGAGTCAAAAACACTCAGGAGGACTCCCTCAGCCACAACTTCACTGAAATGCATGGCTAGATTCTGCACAACGACTTTGACGAGGGCATTTTGAGAATGGGGGCATCTGCAAATCAACCAGTTTGCAGATGAAAACAACAAAAAAAGCAGAGACTTTGCATCCTTTTTCTCCTGACCAGGCACAAAAGGCAATGCCCTTTTGATAAATTGGTCCCCGATTCCCCTGATCCCAGGAGTGATCAATAAACTACGGATCCAGGACATGGATGATCCTCATAGCACCGGAATGGCCTCACCAGTGGTGGTTCCTAAACCTCCTCCACCTATTAGGAACACCACACAGGAGGCATCCATGTAGACAGGATCTCTTGTACAAGCTTGAAGGGTAGATGTTCCACCCCAGCCTTCCCTTTCTGAGCTTGACAGCGTAGCTCTTGAATTCCTCTATTATGGGCATCTAGGCTTCTCACAGGAATGCATGAACATTTTTAAGGAGTCTAAAAGACCCTCTACCAGATGATCTTATGCATTCAAGTGAAAAGGTTCAATGTCTGGTGTATCCAGAATAACTTTCATACAACTCTGGGACAAGAGGGTGTCATATTGCCTTATCTCTTCCACTTAGCAAAGTATGGACTACAATTGTCGATTAGAGAGTAACTAGCAGCTATCACTGTTTACAAAAAATCTAACACTCAGGTTTCTTTCTTTCAGATACCTGTAGTAAAAGATTTTCTGGAAGGTTTGAGAAAGGTTTTCCCACTTGTGTTTTCCCTCTCTCTCCGAGGGAACGTAATGTGGAGCTCTCTAAACCCAAGGGTCCGCCTTCTGAACCTATACATAAGGCATCTTTGCACCTCACATGGAAAACTGCTTTTCTAGTATCAATTACTTAGGCACGTAGAATCAGTGAGATATTAGCAAGTGCTAAAAAAAACCTTACACTATGTTTCATACTAACAAAGTTATCATGAGAACCCATCTGAGTTTCCTTCCTAAGGTGGTTTCCGATTTTCACATTAACCAGACTATTTTTCTTCCCACATTCTTTCATAACCCTTCCACACCAGCAGAAAGAGCTTTACACTTGTTAGATCTCAAACGGGTCCTCAAATTTTACTTAGATAATATCAAAGACATCAGACAATTTGACCATCTATTTGTCAATTACGGTCCAATAAGAACAGGTATAGCATCCTCCAAACAGACCATCTTTAGATGGGTAGTCTCCTGTATAGCACTTTACTACTAGCTATCCAACAAACACTCACCTGTTAGACCTAGGCACTCGCTACGAGAAGTAAGGTAGCAACAGCTGCTCTACTGAGAAACGTACCCATTGCCGAAATTTGCGAGGCCCCTACATGGAGATCAATACACACTCTCTCCAGGTATTACTGTCTAGACTCAGACACCCAGAAGGATACTCAAGTAGGGCCGGTATCTTTAAGAAATCTGTTTCAAAATTTTGTAACAGCTGCTTTTGTCTGTTCTAGATTCGTCTGCAGAATTGTGGGATGGGCTTGCTACTCTATTCAGTTCCTCGCCATGCACTGCTACTTACCCCATAAATAACGGCACTCATGACATCTTTGATAACATCATTGATAACATCAATGTAATATTTGCAGTAAAAGTTTTGACAAAAAACTGTGCATGGAGGGGGCGCAGGTTATAGTTACCTTAGGGCAGGAGTTAGAATTACTCCAGTATTGGAACTTTCATAGATTCACATGCTTGAATCCTTCTCCGTCGTCCAGATGAGAGTCCCCGGTGTAATACAGAAGTTATGCCCAAGTGCATATAAAGATGAAGTGCATTAGGTCTTAAAATTACAAACATATCACAGTCTTTTTGTAAAAAAGGACCAAACTCTAATGTCAACCATTCAGATCACACCACCCTCTAGAACCCTCCTGGACTAGCTGACTTTCCTCAGATTTTCCACCGTACGTGGTGCTTAGGAGTCTCCTTTGAGCTCTGCTCAGTTTTTCTCTCAGATATTCTCTTCTGAGGCAATTTGGATTATTGTTTTTCTTCAGAAATTCTTACATTTGGGTGCTTCAAACTGACAACCATGTCAGAGACACCTAAGAAAGGGCTTTTTAGAGCCTGTGCTACCTGCATGAAGAAGAGGCTACATGTGGATGACCAGCATAAGAAATACATATACTGTCTCTATCCTAACCATAAAACCAGAGACTACAAGATATGTAGGACATTTTCTACTAAGACCCTAAAGGACAGAGAGGGTTGTCTTCTCATTTGGCTGGAAAAATTAAAATCTAGACACAATCCAGTGTCTGATGAGGACAGTGCCTCCTCTTCTGTGTCTGTCGTCAAGACACCCATGAAGAGACTTGCTGAGAAAATGTCAGCCACTCACGAACCACCTAAAAAAGTCATCTGAGGCTTCCTCAAAAATATGTAGCCCCAAATGCCGCCTCTCAGAATAAAACATATCTTCAAAAAGCCAGCCTCTGCACCGTCGATGGGACCATTGTTGGCGGTATCTCCATTGACGGCCCATACCTCAATGACGACATCTACCGTTGTCACAATGTCTATGTCCTCGTCAGCAGTCTGGTCATCCTCGTCAATGGCGTGCCCAATTTCCTCACCGCCACTACAGTCATCGTCGACGCTGCTCGTCCCGTCGACGATACCCCGTCTACGCTTCTGTCGACAGGACACTTGTCGACACCTCCACCGACAATGGCTACCTTACCCATGACGGCCTCATCGACGATTCTTCAACCGTCGACGCTCCCACCATCGACGGCGCTCGTGTTGACGGCACTCTCGAGATGATCAAGATAACAGCAGAGAGACAGAGACCATCTACCTTAGCTCTTTTCTCATCGACGGAGCAGGTTATTCAAAGAAAGGTCAAAAAGCATGACGTGACCCCCTCAATTACATCTCCTCGTAAGGTGTCAAGCCTACTACCTTTGCACCTTTTGGATGAAGACGACTTAGAGGAGGATGGCCTCTATGGGGTGGCCAGCAGTCCCTCTCAATTATGGGTCAAATGTCAGGAGTACTCGGATGATGATGACTCTTACTATGGCCAGCAATATTCCGAACAACAACAAAAAGGGGCTCGTAGGTCTCCCTCTAGGCTTAGTGTCGGACTTGCAAGCAATGTTAGCAGATTATAGGGAGCGTTTTCTGCCAATGCCTACATGGGTGCATCAGCCGAGGATTCCCACTATACCACTAACCCCTCAGCAGTTTCAGCAACCGCAGGTTATAACTCCTCCTAGGCCTCAAGCTTCTCCTCGATCTATACCTGAGCAGGGACAAGCCTCTGCGGATGAAGATGGTGAAGAAGAAGAAATCCATACACTGAATGATAAATGGTATGATTATATCATTCCAGCACCTGCCTCCTGCGACACCTATTGTGGAATCTCCTCTGGAGGATATTGGTGGCTTTCGCAACCTGCTAGAAAGAGCAGCCATGCGATTTGATCTACTGATGTCTGCGACTCAGCAGGATTGTTTCCTGTACGATTTTAAGGAACGTCACAGGAAAATGGTTAGGGCTATCCCAATAATTGACCATGTTTGGAACCAGGGTTTGAAGATAATGCAGAACCCTGCAAGGGTACCTGCAGTGCTGCCTAAGTTAGACAAAAAATATAAGGCCACAGATTATGCTCCTGCTTGCCTCACAGGCCACCCAAAACCAGACTCTGTCATCTCACAGGCAGTGCAATGGCGTTCCAGGAATCCTTTTACACCACCAGATAAAGAGGGGAGATGCCTGGATAACATTGGAAATAGTTTTTCCTCAATGTCTGCCATTGTATTACGAGCTGCCAATTCTCTAGCGCTCATTGGCAGATACGACAGACAGCTCTGGTTAGACGTGCCTCACTGTTTGGAAGAACTCTCGGAGGGTTTCAAGATTGAGGCAAGAAAGGTGCTCGTGGAGGGACAATATTCCTTGGCTGAAATCATCAACTGCGCACTTGACATCGCCACCATGGACTTTAGGCTGCTCGCTGGATCGGCTGTTTTATGATGTCAGGGGTGGCTCAAAGCCACAAATTTTCGACCGGAAGTTCAGATAAAAATCTTTGATCTTCTCTACTACGGAGAGGGGCTCTTTAGGAAGCATGTCGATGACGAGCTTCAGACTATAAAGTCAGGCACTGAGACAGCCAGATCGTTAGGCACTCTGCAGTATAGGAAAGTACCTTTTCATAGAGCCAGGGGCAGGGGACAACCTTTATTACGTGGAGGATATCAGCACTATAGATTTCTATCGTACTCCACCACTTCCACAATTCTAGACCTCAGCATCAGCAGAGACAACCGCCCCAGCAGCTTAAACCAGACCCTATCACAAAGGCAACCCTGGCTGACAAACTAAAGAAACGGCCCATAGACAATGACTGCCTTCAGCCTGTTCTCTCCCCCTCTTCCATTATAGTCTTTCACGGAATATTAAAACATCATATTCAGTGCTGGCGACAAAAAGCCAAAGACAAATGGGTCCTAAATGTAATTCAATTTGGACACCTCTTAGAGTTCATTCAGATTCCCCCAGCAACGCCTCCACCCCAGGTTCGACAAAGACATCTTCGTCTGCTCAGCTTAGAAGTGAAGGCCATGTTGAGCAAAGGAGCAGTAGAAGTTGTACCATATTCCCAGAGAGGGAAAGGTTTCTACTCCGGCTTCTTTCTCATTTGGAAAACATCTTGCTTATGGAGGCCAATGCTGGACTTGTGAGAGCTAAACAAATATCTAAAAAAACAAACATTCCGGATGGTCACGCTACAAAACATCCTACAACTTCTGAACAGAGCAGACTATATGGCTTCCTTGGACCTTCAAGACGTGTACATCGATATTCCCATATCCCACTACACAGGAAGTTCCTAAGATTTGTGGTGAATGGCAGACACTTTCAATTCAAGGTCCTTCCCTTTGGACTACGATTGGTACCACAAATCTTCATGTTTGGCTCCAGTTGCAGCCTACCTGAGAAGAAAAATGTAGGAAGTTTGGGCCAGATGTAGCAAAGGGTTTTTCCCATTCTGTGTCAATGGGAAAATGTGTTCGTACATATGGCCCTTGGTTCTGTATATACTAGCTCAAAGTGCGAGATAGTGTGCACAGAGTCCAAGGGTTCCCCTTAGAGGTTGATAGTGGCAACATTAGATAATACTAATGCTCTATTTTGTAGTACTGTGGTCGAGCAGTAGGCTTATCAGAGGGTAATGTTAAGCATTTGTTGTACACACACAGGCAATAAATGAGGAACACACACTCAAAGACTTAACTCCAGGCCTATAGGTTTTTATATAGAAAAATGTATTTTCTTAATTTATTTTAGAAACACAAGATTCAAATTTAAGGTAAATATATAAAATGCAAGGTACTTCACACAGGTAAGTATAGAACTTTGATTTAAAACAGTAGTACACACAGTTTTGGTTAAAATGGCAAGTAGCTATTTTAAAAGTGGACACTGCAAAAATCAACAGTTCCTGGGGGAGGTAAGTTTTGGTTAATTTCTCACGGTGTAAGAAAAGCACTTACACCGTCAGTCTCCTGGACGCAGGCAGCCCACTGTTGGGGGTTCAAGGCAACCCCAAAGCCACAGCACCAGCAACAAAGGGCCGGTCAGGTGCAGAGGTCAAAGGAGGGCCAAAAACACATAGGTGCCTATGGAGAACACGGGTGCTCTGGTTCCAGTCTGCTAGCAGGTAAGTACATGCGTCCTCGGGGAGCAGACCAGGGGGGTTTTGTAGAGCACTGGGGAGGACACATACAACCACACAAAACACACCCTCAGCGTCACAGGGGCAGCCGGGTGCAGCGTGCAAAGTATGTGACAGGTTTGCTGTAGAAATCAATGGAGAGACCCGGGGGTCACTCTAGCGATGCAGGCCAGGCACAGGGGGGCTTATCAGGCCAGCCACTGACTGGGCTAGGATGAGGGCTGCATGCTGGTCACTCCTGCACCGGTAGGTGGTTCCTCTCGGTCCTAGGGGCTGCGGGTGCAGTGCTTGGTCCAGGCGTCGGGTTCCTTTGTTACCAGGCAGTCGCGGTCAGGGGGAGCCTCTAGATCCTCAATGCAGCCGTCACTGTGGGGGTGCAGGGAGGTTGACTCAGGGTGTCTATGTCTTTGGAGTCGCCTGGGATCCTCTCTGCTGTGTTGGTTTCTCCAAACCCGAGCTGGGGGCGTCGGGTGCAGAGCGTGAAGACTCACGCTTCTGGCGGGATGTGAGAGTCTCTTTAAAGTTGCTTCTGTGTTGCAATTTTGTTGCTGTTTCTGGACAGAGCTGCTGTCCTCTGGAGGTTCTTGGTCCTTTAGGTGCAAGTCAGTCCTCTGAGTCCTCAGAGGTCGCTGGTCCGGCTGGATGCATCGCTGTGCAGGTTCTTTGAGTCTGGAGACAGGCCGGTAGGGCTGGGGCCAAGTCATTTGTCATCTCTGCGGGGCTTTCAGGTCAGCAGTCCTTCTTGTTGTAGGTTGCAGGAATCTGATTTCCTGGGTTCAGGGTAGCCCCTAAATACTGAATTTAGGGGGGTGTTTAGGTCTGGGGGCCAATGGCTACTGTCCTGGAGGGTGGCTACACCCTCTTTGTGCCTCCTTCCTGAGGGTAGGGGGGCACATCCCTATTCCTGTTGGGAGAATCCTCCAAAACCAAGATGGAGGATTTCTAAAGGCAGGGGTCACCTCAGCTCAGGGCACCTTAGGGTCTGTCCTGGCTGGTAGGTGACTCCTCCTTGCCAAAAGTGGGGGCTGTGTCCGAAGGGGCGGGCATCTCCACTAGCTGGGATGCCCTGGGGCGCTGTAACAACAGGCATGAGCCTTTGAGGCTCACCGCCAGGTGTTAGAGTTCATGCAGGGGGAGGTGAGAAGCACCTCCACCCAGTGCAGGCTTTGTTCCTGGCCACAGAGTGACAAAGGCACTCACCCCATGTGGCCAGAAACTCGTCTGGTTGTGGCATGCTGGCAGGAACTGGTCAGCTTAACACTAGGAGTCGTACTGGTATACAGGGGGCATCTCTAAAAATGCCCACTGTGTGCATTTTTCAATAAATCCCACACTGGCATCAGTGTGCATTTATTGTGCTGAGAAGTTTGATACCAAACTTCCTAGATTTCAGTGTAGCCATTATGGAACTGTGGAGTTTGTAATTGACAGACTCCCAGACCATATACTCTTTATGGCTACCCTGCACTTACAATGTCTAAGGTTTGGCTTAGACACTGTATGGGCATAGTGCTCATACATCTATGCCCTCACCTGTGGTATAGTGCACTCTGCCTTAGGGCTGTAAGGCCTGCTGGAGGGGTAACTTACCTAGGCCACAGGCAGTTGGTGGAGGGCATGGCACCCTGAGGGGAGTGCCATGTCGACTTAGTAATTTTCTCCCCACCAGCACACAAGTTGTGAGGCAGTGTGCATGTGCTGAGTGAGGGGTCCCCAAGGTGGCATAATACATGTTGCAGCCCTTAGAGACTTTCCCTGGCCACAGGGCCCTTGGTGCCACGGCTGTACCAATTGTGGGAACAAAAGTACAGTTTAGGGAAGAACACTGGCCTGGTTAGCAGGGTCCCAGCAAACTTTCAATCATAACTAGCATCAACAAAAGGCAAAAAGTTAGGGGGTAACCATGCCAAGGGAGGCATTTCCCTACAAAAGAGGCACCAGATTTTTCCTAATCTAGACGACTGGCTAGTGAAAACTCCCGACGTCCAGTCAGCACTCTAGTCCGCCAAGGAGACCCCACCACTTTTTGAGGACTTGGGCCCCACTATCAACCAGGAAATATCAATACTCCAACCTTCGACTCAGATAGCCTTCCTGCAGGCTGTATTGGACTCACAACAAACCAAAGCCTACCCAACAGTGGACAGGCAAAACAAGAATGAATACAAAGAAAAAAGTATTTTTCAGTTCAACAGTACAAATCTTTACTAGGGATGATGTCATCTTGTATAAGCCTCATTCCCCACTGTCGACTTCACATGCGTCCGATTCAAGAGGAGCTAGACTGGCAATGGAAGCAAGCACTAGGATCCTTCGAGGACATGATCTGCATCACTCCGCTCATGATAGCTTTTCTCGATTGGTGGACAGTTCCCGAAAACATTTCACGAGGTCTGCACTTCTTACCACAGATTCCTCCATTAACCGTAATAACGGACGCATCAATGACCGGATGGGGTGCATGCATGCAGGACCTTCGAGTGAACGGCAAATGGCTCCCCTTTCACCACCAACCTTCTCAAGTTGAGAGCAGTGTATTATGCTTTGATAGTCTTCCTCCCAAGAATTTGAGGATCGGCAATACCACCACAATGCACTATCTCAACAAACAAGGAGGAACGCATTCCCACCCACTATCTCGAGAAGCGCAGACCATATGGAGTTGGTGTATTCAACACTCAGTGCACATAACAGCGGAGCATGTCCCAGGCCTGCAAAATACTATTGCAGATTCGTTGAGCAAGTTGACAACATCTCCTCACGAGTGGGAGTTTGACCAGCGGACACTGGATGGAATATTCGACCAGTGGGGAAAACCTAATCTAGATCTTTTTGCAACCTCCCAGAACGCCAAATGCCAATATTACGCAAGTTGGCGTCACCAGCAAGGATCGTGGGGGGATGCATTTTCGATTGCATGGTCAGGGATTTATGCCTACGCCTTTCCTACAGTTCTTCTCCTCACAAGGTTAATCAGGAAAATAATGTTGGAACCCTGCTAGATAATTCTGATAGCTCCAGCGTGCCACATCAACCTTGGTACTCGGAGTTACTTCTACTATCCTCATGTCCACCAATCAGGATGAAACCAATTTCGGAGTTGCTCACCATCAACTAGGGACAAGTAAGACACCCGGATCCCAAGTTTCTGAGCTAATCGGCATGGCTCCTGAATTCAACAAATTCGGCCGCTTAGACATACCAAGTGATTGCAAAGACATACTAGCTAAAGCACGGGCAGATAGCACAAATAAAACGTACCGCCTGAAGTGTAACCGATTTTGTTTGTGGTGCAAAGCCATGAATATACCACCTCTCTCCTCCGCCCCAGAAAAAGTTTTACCATACTTCTTACAACTAGCACGCTCAGGGCTCGCCCATGCGTCCATCAGAGTCCATCTGGCAGCTATTTCTTGACATAGGAGAATGCCAGGCTAACCATCTTTATGTTCCCTGAGGTTAATAAAGTAATTCTTGAAAGGTCTCTTCAGATCCTTTCCTCCGGTGAAAGCCCCACCTCCAGCATGGCAACTTAACATCGTCCTCAGCCAGCTAATGAAGGAGCCCTTTGACCCATTCATAGGGCGGACATCAAGTACCTGACATGGAAGGTGGCCCTCCCCTCTCCTCCCTTACTTCTGCACTACACATGCGAAATGGGGGGGGGGGCTCACATGCTTTCTCTCAGTAGTACCTATATTACAGCACTAATGCTTGGAAAATCTGAGGGAAGTCAGCTCCTCACAGGAGGGTTCTAGAGGGTGGTGTGATCTGATTGGTTGACCTTAGAGTTTGGTCCTTTTTTACAAAACGACTGTGATATGTTTCTAATTTTAAGGTATAATGCACTTAATCTTTAAATGCACTTAGGCATAACTTCTGTATTACACTGGGAAACCCCATCTCGACGACGGGGAAGGATTCAAGCATGTGAATCTATGAAAGTGTCCAATACTGGGGAACTACAATTACAGGTAAGTAACTTAGTTCTTACTTGAGATAAAACTAACTAAAGCAGGTGAATTTCTATGGTTTGGTACATTTAAATTGTGAGCCTAACTACAACATCCCCGTAACCCTTGTTTTTTTAAGTGAATTTCTATGTTCTGTCGTAGGGGACATCCGTGTACAGTCAAAAACGTTGAATAGATCTGCCCGCCTGCGGGGAACCCAGAGCACTTTTTCCAATATACCCTCTTAAGTGTAGATGTTCGCCTTACCTCAGGAAGGCCTGAAAAGTCGCTTAAGAATGTCAATATGCAACCTAAAGGAAAACCTAAAGTGGCCGAAATTCTTCATCTTCTTTGCTTTAAAAAGGACCAATAGCTAAGGCACATTCATTCAAATGCATGAAAAAGTTGAAAACTTGGCAGAAAAAATCCCTCACAAACCTTTTTGTAATGCAAAATAAGGATAAAGTAGTGTAGGGCAGCCAATACAATGGAGAAAAAGGAGATTGTGTCTTTCAGAACAGCTGATCCTCCAGTATGCCATCATACCTAGAGAGAAGCAGTTACTCAGTTCTTTTTTCCAGCTCCTGCTCACAGGACCTTGGAGCATTGAGCTCAACCTTTTTTTGTTTTTTTTCAAAAATTAAAAGTATCTCAGTGACAAATGTTTCACTCGACGTCTTTTGACTTTTCTTCTTGATTTGTGTCTTTTTCTGACAGAAATTAAGGCATTTTTCCCAGATAAAATGCCTTCTCTGTTTGACAAATGCCCACGTTGTGGCAGAAAAAAGGCCAGAACAGACACTCATGATGTCTGTATCATCTGCCTGCTGTCTTCACACCTTCCTGCCTCCTGCAGCATCTGCAAGTCACACCCTGTGTGACAGGGAGAGGATTCGCCTGAAAGGGAGAGCAGAGAGACGATGCCAGCAACAAGCCAGTGGGACGTCTGAGCGAGGGGAAGGTCAGTTTTCCACCAGAGCTCTTCCGTCAACCTCCAGGGGACGTGGAAGGTCTGAGAGGCGTTTTTCAGGAAGAAAACGCTTTTGGTCCTGGTTGACATGGAGGAGATCAACATTGAGCGGAGGAACAGCGCCAACGTGTTAACTGTCGAAGACTGGCTCGATGTTGCACAAACATCGCCACTCGGCGTCAAGATGACACACGATGTCTAGGACTCTGGTTTCTCAGTGCACAATGTTGAGGAGTATTTCGAAGTGGTTGAACAAGACGTCGCGGTGAAGGAAGCGCAGATGTTGCAATTTGACATTGCAGTGACTTTGTTTGGAATAGGTAAATTGTGCAGTTTAGGAATAAATGGCAATAATCTGTTTTAAAACTTGACACTTCAATTTTCAGAAACTGTTCCAGGGGGAAGAAAAGTTAGTACACTTTACAGGTAAGTACTTGACTTACAGTTCCAGTCTCCAGGGGTTAGAAAGTCCACAGGTTGGGTTTCAAGTTAACCCCAAACACCCACCACCAGCAACACGGGGTCGGCCGGGTGCAGAGGTCAAAATTGAGGTAAATTTAAAATGGGCTCCTATGGAGACTGGGGGCACTTGGTTTCAGATCCACTGGCAGGTAAGTACCCGTGTCTTCAGAGGGCAGACCTGGGGGGTTTTGAGGAGCACTGGGGGGGCCACAGATAGGCACCAAACACACACCCTCACAACCCGCTCGACGTCGATACCGAGACATCGGAGAGAGAGAGAGAGAGAGAGAGATGTTGAGGAGGCAGAAATCTGCAAAACAAAGAAGGATCTATTCCTCATCTGAGTTGCACCATTCCAGAGAAGTGTCTCCTTTGCTGGTGCTCCTTCTTTCGTCACCTTCTCTGCCTCACACCACCTCTCCTCCGCCGCCTGCTGTGCCTCTTCCTCAGCCGCCACCTCAAGGTCTGACTCCGCTGCTGCCAGCTGCTCCAATTCTCCCAGCATCTGTACTGCCTCCGCCTCCAGTGCTGCAAGTGCCTAGCACTGCTCCAGCTCCCATACCATGCTCAAGATCGCGTTATCATCCCCATCATGGCCATCAGGCATCTGGACGTTCATCAACAAGGTCAAGACACTCCCACCACAGGTCACGACAAAGATCAAGATCACATTCCTACCAACATAGAGATCCCTCATCGTCCACCAGAGACTATTCACCCACACTAACGGATTCACCCCAACCTTATTCCTCACAAGTGGACGATATCAACACCTTTCAAGAAGTTCTAGTTTGAGGTGCTGCGAAACTAAACATTCTTCTGGCTGTTCCAAATCCATACACTTTGGTCATATTCAAGACTCTCCAGCAGCGCACAGCCTTCAGACCTTTGCTACCACTAATGCTGGGTCTTTTGGACCCCACCATGGAAGTCTTCCTTACACAGGCTACGACTAAGTCTGCTCCTTCCAGGCTACTAAAAAAGTATCATCCTCAGGAACAAGACCTTTTGTTTCTGCGCTCCGATCCTACACCTGATTCAGTCGTGATCCTGGCTGCCCGCAAATCTCATGCCACATCTCCGTCTACCACCTCTCTTTCTGACAAAGAGAGAAAAAAGGTGGATTTGACAGGCTGCAAAGTCTGTAGTTCAGTTGCAACATCCATGAAGACCCTCTTGGGCAGATATGATAGGGCCCTGTGGGACTCCCTACTCCATTTTGCGGACCACTTCCGAGAGATCAGAAGGAGGATGTAGGAAGCTGGCTCTGTATATACTATATTAAAATGAGATATAGGGGGTGATTCTGATTCTGGCGGGCGGCGGAGGCCGCCCGCCAGAATTCCGCCCCCATTATACCGCTCCGCGGTCAGAAGACCGCGGAGGGTATTATGAGTTTTTCCCTGGGCTGGCGGGCGGTCTCCAAAAGACCGCCCGCCAGCCCAGGGAAAAACTCCCTTCCCACGAGGATGCCGGCTCGTAATCGAGCCGGCGGAGTGGGAAGGTGCGACGGGTGCATTTGCACCCGTCGCGTATTTCACTGTCTGCCAAGCAGACAGTGAAATACTTGTAGGGGCCCTCTTACGGGGGCCCCTGCAGTGCCCATGCCAGTGGCATGGGCACTGCAGGGGCCCCCAGGGGCCCCGCGACCCCCCCTACCGCCATCCGGTTCCCGGCGGGCGGACCGCCGGGAACTGGATGGCGGTAGGGGGGGTCGGAATCCCCTCGGCGGCGCAGCTAGCTGCGCCGCCTTGGAGGATTCAACAGGGCAGCGGTACACTGGCGGGAGCCCGCCAGTGTTGCCGGTCTGACCGCGGCTTTACCGCCGCGGTCAGAATGCCCTGCGGGGCACCGCCGGCCTGTCGGCGGTGCTCCCGCCGACCCTGGCCCCGGCGGTCTAAGACCGCCGGGGTCAGAATCACCCCCATAGTGTGCACAGAGTCCAGGGGTTCCCCAGAGGCTTAGCAGAGGCTAAAGTAGAAAATACTAATGCTCTCTTTTGTGGTAGTGTGTTCGACCAGTTAGGCTTATCAGAGGGTAGTGCAAAGCATTTGTTGTGCACACACAGACAAAAGAGGAACACACACTCAATGACTTAACTCCAGACCAATGGTTTTTATGTATATTTTCTTAATTTATTTCTAGAACCACAAGATTCAAGATGCAGGTAACTGCATTCATAAATACATATTTCACATATAAATCTATTTGGCTTTGTTTGGAATAGGTAAGTTGTGCAGTTTAAGAATAAGTGGCAATAATCTGTTTTAAAAGTTGACACTTCAATTTTCAGAAACAGTTCCGGGGGGGGGGAGGAGAAATGTTAGCATGATTTACAAATAAGTACTTGACTTACAGTTCCAGTTTGTAGGGATTAGGGAGCCCCCAGGTTGGGGTTCAAGTTAACCCCAAACACTCACCACCAGCAACACGGGGCCGACCGGGTGCAGAGGTCAAAGTTGAGGTATATTTATCATGGGCTCCCATGGAGACGGGGGGCATTCAGTTGCAGATCTGCTGGAAGGTAAGTACCTTTGTCTTCGGAGGGCAGACCTGAGGGGTTTTGAGGAGCACCAGGGGGGCACAAGTAGGCACCAAACACACACCCTCAGCAGCACAGGGGCCGCTGGGTGCAGGGTGCAAACAGAGCGTCGGGCTCCTAATGCTTTCCTATGAGGGGAACCTGGGGGTCACTTAGATGCTGCAGGCTGGGTCCAGGGGGTTGAATCGGGAAAACCACAGGCTGGACAAGTAGGAGGGCCGCTGAACGTTGCTGCACCGGTGGTCGGGTTCTCCAAGGTCTGGGGGTGCAGTGTATCTTTAGGTGTCAGATATCTTCGTCCGGAGCTTTCGTTGTCAGGGGGGTCCTCTGAATTCACACTGCAGGAGTCACCGTGAGGGGCAGGACAAGTCAGCCCAGGGTGAGCACATACTCAGAATCGCCTGGAGATCCTCTCTAGCCGGTTGGGCCACCTGGACTCTGGGCGTCGGGTACAGAGTGGTCAGGACTCACGGATCCGGGGAGGCTCTGGAGTCCTTAGTAGTAGTTTCTTCTTGGACAGGACCACTGTCCATGGGAGTTCTTGGTCCTTGGTGATGCAGGGCAGTCCTCTGGAGCTTGGCAGAGGTCACTGGTCCCGCAGGATGCGTCGATTTCTTGTTGCAGGTTCTTTGAAGCAAGAGACAGGCTGGTAGGACTGGGGCCAAGTCAGTTTGCGTCTTCCTTCTTCTCTGCTAGGGATTCAGCTTAGCAGTTCTTCTTTCTTGTTAGGTCGCCAGGAATCTGATTTAGGGCTGTTACAGGGGTCAGAGGGCAGTAGCCAATGGCTACTGTCCCTGAGGGTGGCTACATCCTTCTTATGTTTAATCCCTTTGGGAAGGGGGACACAAACCTAAGCCTATTGGTCCCTGTCCTCCAAACTAAGATAGAAAATTCTGCAGGGATGGGGTCACCTCAGCTCTGGACACCCTAGGGGTGGTCCCAGCTCAGTGGTTACTCCTCCCTGTTTTTCCTAGTTTTCCCACTGGAATTGCTGCCAAAAGTGGGACTTTGTCTGGGGGGCGGGCAACTCCACTAACTGGGCTGCCCTGGGGCACTGTAACATGATGTTTTAGCCTTTGAGGCACACCACCAGGTGTTACAGTTCCTGCAGGGGGGAGGTGGGAAGAACCTCCACCCAGGGCAGGCTTTGTTTCTGGCCACAGGGAGCACAAAGGCTCCCACCCCATGTGGTCAGAAACTCAAATGAAAGTGGCAGGCTGGCACAGACAGGTCAGTCCTGCACTTGGCTAACATACAGGCGGCATCCCTAAGATGCCCTCTCGGTGCGTTTTTCAATAAATCCCACACTTGCATCACTGTGGGTTTATTGTGCTGAGAAGTTTGATACCAAACTTCCCAGTATTCAGTGACGCCATTATGGAGCTGTGGAGTTCCTAATGACAATCTCCCAGACCATATACTCAATACGGCTACACTGCACATAGGGCCAGATGTAGGTAGATTCTGAATTGCGACCCGCAAATTACAAGTCTGAGCGACTTGCAATTTGCAAGTCACAATTCAGAATGTTGGATGGTGTCCCTGACACCATCTGCGACTTGCAAGGAGGTCGCAAAGGCCCACCTCTTTAATATTCATGAGGTGGGTCGCAATTTGCGACCCCGTTGCGAGAGGCGGCATTCACAGGGATGGTGGCCTGCTGCGGACAGCAGACCACCATGTCTGTGACTGCTTTTTAATAAAGAAGGGTTTTTTTTTTGTAATGCAGCCCGTCTTCCTTAAAGGAATACGAGATGCATTACAAAATCGAAAAATGAAACGTTTTTGTTTCATTTTTTCAGAGCAGGCAGTGGTCCATAGGACCACTGCCTTATCTGGCAAAATGTTTGCAATTGCATTCACAAAGGGAAAGGGGTCCCATGGGGACCCCTTTCCCTTTGCGAATGGGTTACCACCCATTTCAAATGGGTGCAAACTGCGATCGGTTTGCGAACTCGTTCGCGGTCACAAAGCAATCCTGCCTTGCACTGCGACTCGCAATTAGGAAGGGGACTCCCCTTCCTAATTGGGACTCGCAAACCCGTTTCGCGATTCGGTAACTAGGTTACTGAATCGCAAAACTGGTTTTGTGCATTGCGAAGTGCATTTTGCACGTCGCAAACAGCGATGTTCGCTGTTTGCGATGTGCAAAATGCTTCCTACATCTGGCCCTTAGTGTCTAAGAATGCACTTAGACACTGTAGATGCATATTGCTCATGCAGCTATGCCCTCAACTGTGGTATAGTGTACTCTGCCTTAGGGCTGTAAGGCCTGCTAGAAAAGTGACTTACCTATGCCACAGGGTGCCATGTCTACTTTGCCTTTTTCTCCCCTCCAGTACACACAGGCTGCAAAGACAGTGTGCAAGTGCTTGGTGAGGAGTCCCCAAGGTGACATAATACATGCTGCAGCCCTTGGGGACCTTCCCTGGCCACAGGGCCCATGGTACCATGGGTACCTTGTACAAGGGACTTAACTGTGTGCCAGGGGTGTGCCAATTGGGGAAACAAAGGTAAAGATTTTGGAATACAACACTGGTGCTGGGGCCTGGTTAGCAGGATCCCAGCACACTCTCAATCAACATTGGTATCTATTCTAGGCAAAAAGTCGGGAGTAACCATGCCAACAAAGGCACTTTCCTACAGAGGATTTTTTAGAGATCGTCCAAGAAGGTGCCATGGTCTCTGACCAGATCATTAGTGCAGCGGCAAACTCATCCTTAATCTCAGCACATACATACTGCCATGGGGTAACCTTAAGGAGGCATTTCTAGCTGCATCTAACGTCGCTGAAACCGAACTTTACTCCAGTATTGAAACTTTCATAGATTCACTTGCTTGAATCATTCCCCGTCGTCGAGATGGGAGCCCCCGGTACAAATTACACAAATAGTGTTGAAATATATTAACAAAAGGGCCCTAGGCCTCTTCAATTTAACAGTCTATCACAGTCATTTTAGGAAAAGGACCAAATTTGAGCATCCACCAATCAGACGACACCGCCCTCTAGAATCCTCCTGAGAGAAGCTCCAGCACCTCAGATTTTCTGCTGCACGTCGTGCTAGGGAGTCTCCTCAGAGCTCTGCTCTTTATTCACACCTTTTGGACTAGCTTCAACATATTTTTCTCTGAGAAAAACTTCTCTGAACTGATTGGAAAAACATCTTGAACATGTCTGATAAAGAAAAGAAAGGTTTATTCAGAAATTGCAAAACTTGTGGTAAGAAGAGACTACATTCTGAAGACCCTCATCAGGATTGTATATACTGCCTCTATCCAGACCACTCATCCAAGGACTGTAAGGTTTGTCATACCTTTTCCTCTAAGACTCATAAGGATAGAGAAGGCAGATTATTGTTTTGGCTGCAAAAACTTAAATACAGAGAGGATCCAGTCTCTGACTCTGATAGTGATGACTCTTCAATATCTAAAAAGTCATCAAGATCATACACAAGATCTACCTCCCAACAATCAAGAAAAGCCCACAAAAAGACTGTCTCAGGGTCTTACAAGGGCCGCAGCCCATCTACTTCACCTCAAAAATCTTCCAGAAAAGGGGAGAGAGGTCATGCCAGCAGTTCTGAGAGGCATAAGAAGTCATCCTCTGTACCTCCATCTGTGCCTTTCAAGAGACCTTCCTCTACTTCTACAAAAAAGGCACCGTTGACAACGGACTCATCGTCGACGAGACCATCGGTGAGTGCTTTTTCACCGCCAACGACGACTGGCACCCTTCCACCGTCGACGACTGTTCTGACGACAACAGCGTCGATGACGAGTACTCCACCGTCGACGAGAGCGGCATCGACGACCTCATCGTCGATGAACGTCTACACCTCATCATCGTCGACGGCTTTACCATTGTCGACGGCCTCGTCGACGGTAGACTCGTCGGTGAGCCTGTCATCCATCAAAATCTCCATGCGTTTGTCATTGACGACACCACTATCGACGAAGACTATGTATGCGCCGTCGACGACACCATCGACGACATCGACGACGAGGGAAAAACATCATAAAACACATGAGAAGCTGCCCCCAAAGCACACCTCACCTAGTAAGGTGACCTCCCTCATTCCAATGCATTTGTCAGAGGGAGATGAAGACTCGGACGACGAGGGGCCATTTGGAGCAGCCCATAGCCCATCGCAATTAAACGTCAAATATCAGGACGAAGATGAATTTGATGAATCTTATGACCCTCAATTTTTTAGAGTAGACCAACAATATCAAGAAGGGGCATACATTTCATCCTCCTTATTGTCTGACCTCAGAGCAATGCTGGCTGATTACAGCAGGCGTTTTCCTCCTCAAGGAGAGCAACCTCCTCCATCGCCCGTCTCTGGGGTTACCACTCCACGTCAGAGACCGGTTTCTTTACCTCTCACAAATGTGGCTACTCCGGATATGACTCTACCTCAGGACACTGACATGTCAGAAGGTGATCACAAAGAAGGGGAGCTCCTGGACACTCATTCCGAGTGGGATGAATACATCATCCCTGCTCCTCCTTCTCCTTCCCAGTCAAAGGTGGAGTCCCCACCAGACGACATCAGAGGATTTCACAATCTTCTAGAAAGAGCAGCTAAGCGTTTCGTTTTGCCAATGCTATCAAAACAGACAGACTGTTTTCTATATGATTTTAAAGAGCCGTTAAAAAGATCTGTGCGCTCTATTCCGCTGGTCAGTTACTTATGGGAAGAAGGCCTAAAAGTGATGCACAATCCTGCTACTGTCACAGCAGTGCTGGCTCGTTTAGACAAGAAATACAAGGCACCGGACGATGCACCAGCATGTCTAACTGGTCATCCTCATCCGGACTCAGTGGTGGCACAGAGGAAGTCCAAGAATCCGTCTGCTCTGATTTCTTCACCCCCAGACAAAGAGGGTAGACAACTAGACAACACTGGAAAGAGGTTTTCCTCGATGGCTAGCCTAGTGATAAGAGCTGCTAACTCACTAGCGGTGTTAGCCAGGTTTGACAGACAGCTATGGGCAGACATCGCCCCACATATTAACCAGTTGCCAGAGGATGGAAAATCAAAGGCAAAGAAGACATTGCAAGAAGGTCAGCGCACGTCAGCAGAACTCATAGACTGTGTAATGGACATAGCCACAACTGCATTTCGACAGCTCGCAGGGGCAGCTGTTCTTCGGAGACAAGGTTTGCTAAAGGCTACATCATTCCGGCCTGAGGTACAGAATAAGATTTTAGACTTACCTTTCGATGGCCAGGCATTGTTCAGCAAACATATTGACAAGGCTTTACAATCTATAAAATCTGACAGTGATACGGCAAGATCATTAGGGACTCTCCAATATCGAAAGCCTTCCTTTCGAGCTAGAGAACGTGGCCAACCTTCATATAGAGGAGGATATCAGCAGTATAGATATTCCACCTATCCTTCCTCTTCTCAACAGTTCCGTCAATATTACCCACAAAGGCAGCCCCCGCAAGCAGCTTATGGTAGATCTGGAAATAGGGGACGCTCAACTAGCCCTGCTAAAGACTCAGCTCGTAGAGCCTGATACATCCGAGGCGCCAGCTAAACCCAACTCTCCTCCTCTGGTTCTAGGCAGAAGGATATCCCTCTTTCTCAAACAATGGCAAGTCATCACATCAGACAAGTGGGTCCTCCAATTAGTGAAACAGGGCCACACTCTAGAATTTACCCAACTGTCTCCCTTCAATCCTCCTCGCAGGACTCCTTCAATGTACCCAGAACAACTCAACCGGGAGATCAACAAGATTCTCCTCAAAAGAGCCATAGAGAAGGTACCTCAGTCACAGCGAGGAAGAGGGTTTTATTCCAGGTTCTTCCTCATTCACAAAAAATTGAAAGATTGGAGGCTGATCCTCGACTTACGGGAACTAAACATCTACTTAAAAAAGGAATCGTTCCGCATGATCAGCCTGCAAGATGTCCTCCTGCGTCTGAACCAGGGAGATTTCATGTCTACACTAGACCTAAAAGACGCATATTTCCACATTCCCATCCATCCTGCCCACAGACAATACCTGAGATTCACTGTAGCCGGAAGCCATTTTCAATTTCGTGTCCTTCCCTTTGGCCTAAAATCAGCTCCCAGGATATTCACCAAATGCCTAGCACCAATCGCAGCCTTCCTCAGGAGGAGGAAACACCAAATGTTTCCATATCTAGACAATTGGCTGATAAAAGCAAGTACCTAGGCAGGAACGCGCAGATCAACAAGAAGGTGCGTTTCCTTGCTAAACAGTTTAGGCCTCACCGTCAACTGGGAGAAGTCCAAGCCTCTGCCAGCACGCAGTATCACCTTTTTAGGGGCAAACCTAGACACGCAATCCACCATGGCGTGTACCACAGTAGACAGGCAACAAAAGTTACTGACACTAACAAAGTCAATACAGAGAAGAAGCTGTGTTTCTGTCCATCTGTTCAAATCCCTGTTGGGCATGATGTCATCATGCATACCTCTGGTTCCTCTCTGCAGACTAAAAATGCGTCCGTTACAGGCGCAACGAAACCGTCAATGGCTCCAGGTTTCGGGAAGCTTCGAAGATCGAATAGACATAACCCCAGCAATAGCCAAAGCCCTGACATGGTGGTCTCAGAAGCATCATCTGTACATCGGCCTTTCTTTTTAAAATCATCTGGCTCCGTGGACCATCACTACAGACGCATCTCTGGAGGGATGGGCAGCCGTGTTGGAGGATCTTCAAGTAAGTGGCAAGTAGCCACTAGAGTTGAGAGTGATGCACATCAATCTGCTAGAGCTCAGAGCAGCATATCTCACTTTGCAGGCTTTTCTCCCGAAAATAGCAGGATCACACATAGTAATAAGAACAGACAACACCACTACGATGCATTACCTCAACAAACAAGGAGGCACCAGATCTCTCACCCTCTCCAAAGATGGCCAAAGAATTTGGAATTGGGCCTCGCAGCAAGGCCTCACACTCACAGCTGTGCATTTGCCGGGGATAGAGAACAAGATAGCGGACTCGCTCAGCAGACAAAGATCAAGCTGCCACGAGTGGGAGCTGGACCAGTTGATAGTGGACTACGGGGGTTATTCTAACTTTGGAGGAGTGTTAATCCGTCCCAAAAGTGACGGTAAAGTGACGAATATACCACCAGCCGTATTACGAGTTCCATAGGATATAATGGACTCGTAATACGGCTGGTGGTAAATCCGTCACTTTTCCGTCACTTTTGGGACGGATTAACACCTCCTCCAAAGTTAGAATAACCCCCTCCATCTTTTCCCAGTGGGGACCCCAACAATAGACCTATTTGCCAACAAGTGGAACTCCAAATGCCAGTACTTCGCAAGCTGGCATCAACAGAAGAGATCTTGGGGGAATACGTTTTCCATAGTCTGGTCAGACATCTTTGCTTACGCCTTTCCTCCAATTCCATTGATCCCAAGAGTCCTCACGAAGATGAAGGCAGGGCCGTGCACCCTGATATTGATAGCTCCGTACTGGCCACGTCAACACTGGTTTGCGGAGCTTCTTCTTCTATCAATCAAGCCTCACATTCCACTGAAACTGTTTCCACAATTGCTAACAATGAACAAAGGACAAGTATTGCACCCGGATCCTCAGTCGATGCGATTGTCAGCATGGCTCCTGGGCAAAGGGAGTTCGCACATCTGAATATCCCACAGGAATGTAGGAACATTTTGTCCAGAGCTAGAGTGGATAGCACTAATAAGGCTTACTCTTGCAAATGGAAACAATTTTGTGTCTGGTGTCATCAGCGGCAGATTGACCCACTATCTTCACCGCCGGAACAAATATTGCCGTATTTATTGCAATTAGCGCAAGCAGGCCTGGCACATTCCTCCATTAAAGTACATTTGGCGGCAATAGCATCATACAGTCGCTTCACCCTCGCTGTATTCCTCTTGTTTAATCAAACGGTTTCTGAAAGGACTTTTCAGGGTTTTTCCTCCATTCAGACCACCTCCTCCCTCGTGGAACCTGAATATTGTTTTGGCACAGTTGATGAAGCATCCGTTTGAACCGATTCATCGTGCTTCTCTGAAATTCCTTTCTTGGAAGGTTGCTTTATTGGTGGCTCTCACATCAGCCAGACGTGTCAGTGAGGTGCAGGCCCTCTCTATACAAGAGCCATTCTTACAGATTAAACAAGACAGGCTACTGCTGCGTACTAATCCGCATTTCATACCGAAGGTCCCTTCGGACTTCCACATCAACGAGCCCTTAGTTTTCAAAACCTTCTTTCCACATCCTTCTACTCCTGCGGAAAGAGCATTACACTCCTTAGACGTTAAGAGATGTGTTCAATTCTACTTGGACAGAACTAAGGGCCAGATGTACCAAAGGATTTTACCCATTCTATGTCTATGGGAAAAAACTTTCGTACATATGGCCCTAAGTCCTTTCGACGCTCTAATCAATTGTTCGTAGCATACAGTGCACCTAGACGAGGCCAACCACTCTCCAAGGAGAGTATATCCAGATGGATCGCCTCAGCCATTCGATTCTGCCATCAAGCAGCTGGTAAACCTCTGCATTCATCAGTACACGCTCGTTCTACGAGGGCAGTTTCTTCATCAGCAGCGCAGTTTGCTGGGGTTTCCCTGCAAGACATTTGCAGACCAGTGACATGGAAGAGCTGTCATACCTTTACAAGGCACTAATGCTTGGAATCACTATCTCAAGGAGAGATAGCAGTGGGTCAAGCGGTCCTCAGGAACCTGTTCAGGTGAAGGTGAGCCATCACTTTCATCCCTTCATCCTAGAACAGGTATGCACATTGTTTATGTCTCTTATGTTCGGATGGAGAATTAGAACTTAAAAAAAAAAGTGAGAACAGAGAAAAGTGAAGACAAGTAACGAAAGTATTGACATACGGTATTTTGTTTGAAGTATTCCTTGATATATATATATATATATATATGTATATGGAGAGAGAGAGAGAGAGAGATGTATATACATATGTTTTATTTATGCATGTGTTTTGTATCATACTTGTTTACAATGGTACAATGTGCATAAGTACTGCTCACTACTCTGATTCAAGCATGTGACTCTATGAAAGTTCCAATACTGGAGTAAGAAAATTAGTTACTTACCTGTAATTGTAGTTCTCCAGTATTGGGGTATCTTTCATAGATTCACATGCTTGAATCATTCCCCGTCGTCGAAGCGGGAGCCCCACGGTACATAGAAAGCAATAAATAAAGAAAAACTTTTTTTTTTTTTTTCATTGAAGTCAATAGGAAAAAACACTTTCAATTGTAGAACTATCAGCTTCTTTAGAAAGAGCCCAAATTTCAGCCAATCAGGCGTGACCACCCCTTTAGAACCCTCAGCACAGAGGCTCAGTCTCTCAGATTTCTCCGCACTCGAGATTTTCTACCGCACGTCGTGTGTAAGGGAGTCTCCCTGAGCTCTGCTCAGTTTTCTATTTCTTCAAGAGAAATTCTTGGAAATTTTCACTTGACTTTTTCTACAGAAGTTTTTTCCATCATGTCTACAAGAAAAGGTCTCTTTAGGCCCTGCAGGACCTGTGGAAAATTGAGACTTCACTGTGAGGATCCTCACAAGGAATGTATCTACTGCTTACATCCAGAGCACAAGGTCAAGGACTGTAAGATCTGCAGGACCTTTCCCAACAAGACTCTGAGGGACAGAGAAGCCAGGCTCCTGCTTTGGCTCCAGAAAAGAAAGGCAAGAGAAGCTCTTTCTGAGGAGGAGAGTGACACCTCTGTCACCTCAAAGAAAAGGAGGAGGTTGGTGGAGAGCCTATCCCCTTCAAGCAGTAAGTCGGCCAAAAAGCTGCATGCTTTTAAGGACAAGCCAGGGGATCTACCTTCAACATCCAAGGTAGCATGTGGCAAGGTTCACTCAGAGCCATCCACACCTGCTGCTTCATCAAAGAAGCTTAAGAAGCCTTCAAGCTCACTGCCTCCGTCGACGTCCAGAAAATCTACACCGTCGATGACACCGTCGACGAGCGCTCCATCGACGACAGGTCTTCCTTCGACGACGACTACAGTGATGACCACGTTTACGGCTCCTCCATCACCGATGATAGTAACTTCGTCTCCACTATCATCTACGGTGATAACGTCGGTGAGTCTGAAGTATGGTCCGTCGTCGTCGCACACCTTGAAAATAAAGAAGCCGTTGACGGGTAAGAAGCTGAAATCTTTGCCGTCGACGCATTCATCGACGAGAAAATTCAGAAGATCACCGTCAGTTTCACCGACGAAAATACCGACGACGCCGCACCTGTCGACGACAGCCCCGTCGGCGGCAACCCCATCGACGGAGGGCGTAGCAATATTGACTTCGTCGACGACACCTTCGTCGACACTGGCAGCACCGAGGCCGACTACACCGACGACAGCTCCGTCGACGCCTACACCGTCGACGAGAACACCATCGACGACTGCTCCGTCGACGACTCATTATCCTCACTTTGGAACATCTCCTTATTTACCGCAGAGAATTTTGCCTGTAAAGAGCAAGTCTTCTTTATTGCTTCCATCTCATACATCGCCCAGCAAGGTTGCACCAATTCCTCCGCAGCATCTATTTGCTGATGAAGATGATGACGGTGATGTTTATTCAAATGACGGCTTTTTTTCCGGTGGCACGTAGTCCATCTGAACTACGCATTAAGTGCCAAGAGGACGATGAGGAGGAGGATCTTCACCATTATTCGGACCAGCAGGACCAAAGTCATCTACAACAACAAGAGCAGACAGTCCAGATGCCGGTCTCGTTGATAAACAACCTTCAACAGATGATGCAAGATTATTATTCGATATTTCCTCCAGCTGGTTCTTCTACACCGGTACAACCTCCACAGACGCCAGTGTCCACTCCGGCTAGACCTTCAGAATTTCTGGGCACTACCACAGCACCTTCATCGGTTCAGGGTGTTGCTTCATCTTCAACCGAGGAGGAGCAAGAAGAAGGGGAGATCCAAGACTCGGATTCTCTCATTCCGGAGTGGGATGAGTATCAAATCCAAACTCCATCTCCGTCTACACCACCGCCAGTGGACTCTCCGCCGCAGGACATTGGGAGTTTCCATAGTGTCATGGAAAGAGCTGCGAAAAGATTCCAGCTGCCAATTACTTCGAAACAGTCGGACTGCTTTCTTTATGACTTTAAAGAAGACACTAGGAAATCGGTAAGGGCCATACCCATTGATGATTTCGTTTGGGAGGAGGGCCTAAAGGTAATGCAGACTCCGTCCTCCATTCCCGCATTCTTACCGAGACTAGAGAAGAAGTATAAGGCACCAGACAACTCCCCAGCATGTTTGATCAGCCATCCTAAACCAGATTCGGTTATTTCGCAGGCAGCTCAGAGGAGGTCCAGGAATCCATCGGCATCTCTTACTGCTCCTCCAGACAAGGAAGGACGACGTTTGGATTCCTTAGGCAAGAAGTTTTCAACTATGGCTGCCACCACTGTGAGAGCAGCTAACCCTCTAGCAATACTGGGGAGATACGATCGCCAGATGTGGTCTGACATGTCACAATTCATAGATATGTTGCCTGAGAGCAGTAGAGTAGAAGCACGTAGAATTCTGCAAGAAGGAGAAAGGATTTCGACTGAAATCATAGACTCTGCAATTGATGTTTCCTCTACAGGATTTCGACAGTTGGCCGGAGCGGCCGTACTTAGACGCCAGGGGTGGCTTAAGGCTACCTCGTTTAGGCCTGAAGTTCAATTGAAAATTCTGGACATGCCGTATGATGGCGAGCTTTTGTTTGGCAAGCATGTTGATGATGCATTACAGTCGATTAAGGCAGACACTGAGACAGCCAGATCATTGGCAACGCTACAGTACAAGAGGCAACCCTTTCGGGGAGCGAGAGGGAGAGGAACCTTTTCATATAGAGGAGGCTCTCAACAATATCGGCATTACTCCTCTTACCAAGGTCAATTTCGTTCAACCTTCGGCCAGCAACAACCGCATTCCTTTCGTCAGCAGTCATCCGCTCGCTTCAGGCAACAAGCGAAAGGAAAGTCGGCGTTCAGGGCAAAAGAAACAGCAAGAAAGCAGTGACCCTCATCAAGTGTCTGCACCCAGCCCCTATATCAACACTCTTATAGGGGGAAGAATTTCCAGATTTCTACACCAGTGGTCCACTATAACTACAGACAAATGGGTATTGGATATTATCAACCGGGGGCATACCCTAGAATTCAACCAACCTCCCCCTCAAGTACCACCAAGAGGTCCCCCGCCAGCCCATCTCAACGAGCTTATGGAACAGATTGCTATTTTAATGAGGAAGGGAGCAATAGAGATCATACCAAGGAGCCAGAGGGGAACAGGTTTTTTCTCCCGTTTCTTCCTTATCCGGAAGAAGACCGGGGACTGGAGGCCTATTCTAGACCTTCGTTCGCTCAACAAATACCTCAAGAAACAATCTTTTCTCATGATCTCTCTTCAAGACGTCCTGCGCCTGCTCAACCGAGGGGATTTTATGACGTCGTTAGATCTTCAGGACGCATATTTCCACATTCCCATTCACCCCAATCATCGGAAATTCTTGCGGTTCAGGGTTGCAGGCATTCATTTCCAGTTCAGAGTGTTACCTTTTGGCCTCAGGTCGGCCCCAAGAGTGTTCACCAAGGTTTTGGCGCCAGTGGCGGCCCACCTCAGACAATTAGGGGTACAGGTGTTCCCGCACTTAGACGACTGGCTAATAAAAGCACGTACAACATCGAAGGCTGCCAGGGACACGGAGACATGTCTCTCCCTTTTCGGAGCTTTGAGCTTGACAGTCAATTATCCCAAGTCTCACCTAGAACCTACCCAGAACATCACGTTTCTAGGAGCCATCTTGGACACTGTGCAAGCGAAAGCGTTTGCTTCGCAGGACAGAAGAAAGAAACTTCGAGACTTAGCAACACGTCTCAGCAAAAGAAAGTCCGCTTCAGTGCGGACTTACAAGTCTTTTCTGGGGATCCTATCGTCTTGCATTCCATTGATAAAGAACTGTCGTCTACACATGAGGACTCTTCAACAACAATTAGACAATCAATGGAAGCAGATAGAAGGCTCTTTCGACGATGTAATTTGAATAACCCCTTCAGCAAAGCAGGCTTTCAAGTGGTGGAAGGAAACTCCCCTTGTTTCCGACGGTCTGTCATTTCTGAAAGACAGGACCATACACGTAGTAACAACGGATGCATCCCTAGAGGGATGGGGTGCTCATTTGCAGGATCTTTCTGTGAGGGGAAAATGGTCCACTCAAGAATCAACGCTCCACATAAATGTATTGGAATTGAGAGCGGTTGCCTTGGCACTCAAATCCTTCCTCACGAACATCAGAGATTCTTCAGTTTTGATAAGAACAGACAATACCACGGTCATGCATTACATCAACAAGCAGGGAGGCACAAGATCTCGGGCATTATCTCTGGAGGCGCAGAAACTGTGGCATTGGGTAATTCAACATCGAATTTCCATCAGGGCAGAATATCTCCCAGGGATCACCAATACCTGGGCAGATGCCTTAAGCAGGACTCGAACCAGCTGTCACGAGTGGGAACTCAATCAGTCAGTTCTCGACAGTCTCTTTCGTCGTTGGGGCAAACCCAGTCTAGATCTGTTCGCGACCAGAGACAACAAGAAATGCCAACACTTCGCAAGCTGGCGTCCACAGAGGGGATCAAAGGGGAATGCGTTTTTGATCAGATGGTCAGGGATTTATGCATACGCTTTTCCCCCGCTTCCACTCATCCCGAGGCTTCTGCAAAAGATGAAGAGGGAACAATGCAGGATTCTACTAACCGCTCCCAGATGGCCACGCCAGTTCTGGTTCACAGAACTTCTATTACTTTCGGAACAACCTCACATTCGGCTGAAGGCAATACCGGATTTGTTAACAATGAGCCAGGGTCAGGTTCGTCATCCCAACCCGACATCTCTTCGTTTATCAGCCTGGCTCCTGAATTCTATGAATTCGATGGATTAAATATCCCTCCGGATTGCAGGGAGGTACTTGCCTGCGCCAGAGCTCAGTCTACAAACCGAACATGCAAGTTTAAGTGGAAGAGGTTTTGCTTATGGTGCTCAACGTTCACCCTCTAACGTCATCTCCTGAGCAAATTTTGCCATATTTATTGCATTTGGCTAAATCCGGCCTGTCACATTCATCTATTAGGGTGCATCTGGCAGCCATATCCCGTTTCCGACGGACGTCTCAGTCACCCTCACTATGGTCGTCCAGAATAATAAAACAATTTCTTAAAGGTTTATTTAGGATGTTTCCACCAGTTCATCGTCCTGCACCGCAATGGCATTTGAACATTGTGCTCTCCCAATTAATGAAACATCCGTTCGAACCCATTCATAAAGTGGATCTCAAGTTCATCTCTTTTAAAACAGCTCTACTTCTGGCCTTGACGTCGGCAAAAAGAGTCAGCGATATCCAAGCCTTCACAATTTCTCCACCTTTCCTCCAATTCAAGCCAGAGGTGGTCATTTTGAGAACTAATCCAAAATTGATACCTAAAGTCCCATCATCTTTTTACCTAAATGAACCGGTGATTCTCAGAACATTTTTTCCAAATCCGCAAACGGCAGCGGAACGAGCTCTACATTCTTTAGACATTAAACGCTGTTTAAAATTTTATATTCAAAGGACAAGTGGCTTCCGTAAATCTGAACAATTATTTATCAGCTATGGAAAGTTCAATAAGGTTAAAGCAGTCACTAAACAGACTATAGCGCGCTGGATCTCTTCCGCCATTCAGTTGTGCCACCAGTTGGCAGGGAAGCCATTAACATCCAGTGTCAGAGCGCATTCCACTAGAGCGGTATCCACTTCAACAGCTCTATTCGCTGGAGTCCCTCTAAATCAGATCTGCAGGGCGGCAACATGGACACGTTCTCACACTTTCACCCAGCATTACTGCCTAGAAGCTTCTGACAAGGTGGATGCTGCGGTAGGACAAGCGGTATTGCGTAATTTATTTGCATAAGGTGAGCCAATAACCTCTTACCCTCCATCCTCTCTGTATTGTTTGAAGAGTAATTTAAAGTATATAGTTTCATGTTTGTTGGGATAGGTATATGTAATATGTATATAGATGTGTATATATATATATATATATATATAGATGGTTTATATAGCTAATATGGTTAGCGCTTAATTTGCAAATGTTAATTGCCTATATAGATTTAGATAGCATGCATTATACATAGGCGTACTATTGGTGTTACAGGATTCAAACTTTTGTTCTTACTGCTGGCTATTCTGATTCAAGCATGTGAATCTATGAAAGATACCCCAATACTGGAGAAGAAAATGAGTTACTTACCTGTAACTGTGGTTCTCCAGTATTGGTATCTTTCATAGATTCACATGCGACCCACCCTCCTCCCCAGAGAGGCTCACCTCCTTTGGTTTTTTCCTGTAATCTCGAGTGCGGAGAAATCTGAGAGACTAAGCCTCTGTGCTGAGGGTTCTAAAGGGGTGGTCACGCCTGATTGGCTGAAATTTGGGCTCTTTCTAAAGAGGCTGATAGTTCTACAATTGAAGGTGTTTTTTCCTATTGACTTCAATGAAAAAAAAAAAAAAAAACATTTTTCTTTATTCATTGCTTTCTATGTACCGTGGGGCTCCCGCTTCGACGACGGGGAATGATTCAAGCATGTGAATCTATGAAAGATACCAATACTGGAGAACCACAGTTACAGGTAAGTAACTCATTTTCTTCTCCAGTATTGGAATCTTTCATGGATTCACCTGCAACCCACCCACCTCCCTGGAGAAGCTCACTTTCACCTTCCTCTCTCTCTCTCTTTTTTTCTCTCTCTTTTTTCCTCTCTTTAACGCACTTGTGCTTGGAAAATCTGAGGTGCTGGAGCTTCTCTCAGGAGGATTCTAGAGAGTGGTGTCGTCTGATTGGTGGATGCTCAAGTTTGGTCCTTTTCCTAAAATGACTGATAGACTGTTACATTGAAGAGGCCCAGGGCCCTTTTGTTAATATATTTCAACACTACTTGTGTAATTTGTACCGGGGGCTCCCATCTCGACGACCGGGAATGATTCAAGCATGTGAATCTATGAAATATTCCAATACTGGAGAACTGCAGTTACAGGTAAGTAACTAATTTTCTTCAGCAACGCGTTCAGAACTTGCCATTATCAGGATCCTATCTGTTCGTCTCTCACGGCGACGATAAAATGGCAAGGATGAAGGCTGAGGTAGACACATTGAAGGTGGTAGGCCTTGAAAAACTCAAAGAGCAACGAAGATCTTTCCGACCCTTTCACCATTTCTATTCTTCTCAGAGGGTTCAAACCCCTCAGTGGTTGCCTGGTAGAACTCAGAAGCAATTCCAAAGATCTTTCTAGCCTCAGCGGAAACCACAAAGAGGACGGGCGGCACACCAGCCCAATCAGGGTTCTCGACAACCTCCAGCCTCAAAACCCTGAAACATTTCTTCCCCCGTGTCCATTACCCACTCTGTGGGGGGAAGCATCACCAATTGCCAGACAGAGTGGCAATGAATTACAATAGACACTTGGGTCTTGAACAATGTGCAAAATGGGTATGGTCTCAAGTTTTCCACCCCACCACCAAGTATTCCGCCGAGGTCGACCACCTTTCATCTTGGCCTTTTAAAGGCAGAAGGTTCCATCCTGCTGAAAAAGAAAGCGGTAGAACCTGTTCCCCTCAACCAGCGGGGAAAAGACATTTACTCAAGGTACTTAAGGTACTTCTTTGACCCAAAAAAGAGTTCAGGCCCATTCTATACGCTTAAGGTTGCCAACAAATGGATCCTAAAGGAAAAGTTCACGATGCTGGCCTTACACCAAATATATCTCCAGATTTTCCAGGGGGACTAGCTTTTCTCAGTAAACCTACACAATGCCTACTTTCATATCCCCATCGTGAAAAAGCATCAGAGGTTCCTGAGATTTGTTGTGGGACA
Organism: Pleurodeles waltl; assembly: GCF_031143425.1. Taxonomy (NCBI): domain Eukaryota; kingdom Metazoa; phylum Chordata; class Amphibia; order Caudata; family Salamandridae; genus Pleurodeles; species Pleurodeles waltl. The sequence continues at coordinate 419,822,019 of NC_090448.1, read as the reverse complement.
AGAACACTTCCAATACACCATCCTACCATTAGGTCTCACATCAGCACCCAAAACTTTCTCCAAGTGCATGTTGTGGTGGCAGCACATCTTCGAAGGCACCGAATCTGTGTCTACCCATGTCTGGACGACTGGCTAATCAGGGCATCCACCTTTCCAAAAGCCCAGCTGCACTTCAAATGGGCATGCAAGCTCCTTTATTGGCTAGGGCTTCATGTAAACTTTCTCAAGTCCACGACAACTCCAGTCCAGAAGTTGCACTACTTAGGAACTACCATAGACACGCTGCAGGGAAAAATGTGTCCTTCGGAGGAACGGCGCTTATCCATTCTCCACAAGCATTGTGCACTCAAAACTATGCATCGCCCAACAAATGTGCACAGTCTTCTCACTTCTAGGCTCCTTGGCCTCCTGCATTTTTGTGACACCCAACACTCACCTCCACATGCGACCTCTTCAGGAGTGCCTGGAGGACCAATAGAATCAACTGTCTGGAAACTGGGAAGACAAAATCGTTCTGTCCACTCACCAATCAGAACCCTCAGTTGGTGGTGTTGTTCAAACAATCTCCTACTAGGGAGCCATTTCATACATAGTCACCATCGTGATGGATGCCTCTCTCCTCACCTGGGGAATTCATATGGGTCACCTACAAACACAAGGCCTCTGGTATCTGAAGGAGACGTTATACCACATCAATCTCCTCGAGCTCCGTGCGGTGCACATTGCTCTTAACACGTTTCTCCCGTCGTTTAACACCGACACCCTGCTTGTCCAGACGGACAATACAACCACCATGTATTACCTAAACAAGCAAGGGGGAACGAAATACAGAATCTTGGCTCAAGAGGCCCAGACGATATGGCACTGGCTCCTTGCGTGGAAGTTGAAGATACAACTCACCTTCCAGGTGTTCAAAATGTACAAGCGGATGCCCTCAGCAGAGATTCAAAGAGAACCACGAGTAGGAACTCAACAAAGATATCTTTCAAGATATCTTCCATTTGTGGGGCACACCTTCTATCAACCTCTTTGCCACAGCAGAAAACAGAAAATGCTGCGGCTTCGACGCCAGGTTTTCCATCCAGAACCGTTGGGGAATACCCTGTGGATAGACTGGTCCTACAAATTCCTGTAACCTTTCCACCAATTCCCCTCATCCCAGCAATCCTACTCAAACTCTCAATTACGTCAGCCAGAATGATCTGAGTGGCTGAGGCAATGGTGGTTCCCAGGCCTTCCTCACCGGTCGCTCCAACCACATCTCAGGCTACCATGCAGGCCAGACCTCCACACAAAATTTGGATGCCAGATGAGACACCCCAACCTCTCCTCCTTGAGTTTAGCAGCATGACTTATGAGCGAGTACAATATGGGCACTTAAATCTTCCACAGGATTGTATGGAGATCATAAAAGAGGCAAAACAGCAATCCACCCGAGCTGCATATGCCATTGAATGGAAGAGATTCTGCACCTGGTGTACCTGCAAAAAGATAGACCCTACATATTGCCAGGAGGGTGTCATTCTACCTTTTTTGTTACACCTGGCTAAATCTGGTCTGCAGCTCTCTTCTATAAAAGCCCATCTGGCAGCTCTTACTGCATACAGAAAAGGTCTTTCGAAAATCTCTTTCTCTAGGATACCAGTCATCAAAGATTTCCAAGAGGGGTTAAAGAAGGTCTTTCCTCCAGTTAGGCACCCTTCTCCACCATGGGAGCTTAATGTGATCCTTTCACACTTCAGGCAACATCCATTTGTGCCCATACACAAGCCATCTCTCCAACACCTAACTTGGAAAACTGTTTTCCTTGTGGCAATTACATCAACACTTAGGGTAAGCGAGATTCGGGCTCTCTGTGCTCACGAACCTTATACAGTATTCCACTCCTCCAAAGTAGTGATGCGAACACATCCTAAATTCCTGCTAAAGGTCATCTCTGACTTTCATGTCAACCAGTTGATTTCTTTGCCAACTTTCTTTCAAAACCCATCTACTCCAGCTGAAAGGGCACTCCACTCTCTAGACATAAAAGGGGGTTTTAAAATTCTACTTAAATAAAACCAAATCTATTCGAAAATCTCAACAATTATTTGTTAATTATGGGCCAGTTCACACTGGTCTGCCCACCTTGAAACAATCAATCTCTAGGTAGATTGTGTCCTGTATTCTATATTGCTATCAACAAGCTAACAAAATACTAGCTGGCAGGCCAAGAGCACACTCTACCAGAGGCAAGTCTGCCACGATTACCTTGATGAGGAATGTTCCCTTAGCAGATATCTGCAGATATGCTACCTATAGGTCCGTCCACACGTTTACTAAGCATTACTGTCTTGACTCTGAAGTGAGGATAGATGCTCAACTGGGACAGGCTTCTCTCAGGAAACTCTTTGCTTGATGTCAAATTTCTTTATTGTTCTGTTTACTCCATTGCTGTCTGTGGGATGGGCTTGCTACTCTATTCAACGCTTATGACTATACATGGAAATCCCCTACGAGACAAGGAATGGTTTCTTATCTGTAACTCCAGTTCTCTCGTAGGGGTATTTCCATGATAGTCATAAGCAACCCTCCCTGCCCCCGGTGGAGTAGGCAAAATCATATGTCAGTTATATAATATCTGAGCTAGGTCTGCCTACAAAAAGAACTGAGGTAACTGCCTCTCTCTCTAGGTATGATGGGATACTGGAGGACCAGCTGTTCTTAAAGACGCAGTTTCCTTTTTCTTCATTATAATGGCAGCCTATGAGCTACACTGCCCTACACTACTTCATCCTTGTTTTGCATTACAAAAATGTTTGTGAAGGATTTTTTCTGCTAAGTTTTCAAATTATTTATGCATTTAAATGCATGTGCCTTAGCTATTGGTCCTTTTTAAAGCAAACAAGGTGAAGAATTTCGGCCACTGTAGCTTTTCCATTAGGCTGCATATTGACATTCTAAAGTGACTTTGCAGGCCTTCCTGAAGAAAGGCGAACATCTTCACTTAAGAAGATATTTTGGAAAAAAAGCTCTGCGGTCCCCGCAGGTGGGCGAAACTATTCAACGCTTTTGACTGTCATGGAAATACCCCTACGGGAGAACTGGAGTTACAGGTAAGAAACTATTCCTTTTTTTTAAATTCTATTTCCTAACTATAACGTCCCTGTAACCTTTGCCGATCGTTGTTTTTTTTTTTCAGTGAACGTATATATAATATATAAATATATATATATATATATATATATATATATATATATATACACTGTAGGAAGTTGGATCTGTATATACTTTCGCAAACTGAGAGATAGGGGGTCATTCCAACCCTGGCGGTCGGTGTTAAAGCGGCGGCCAACCCGCCAACAGGCAGGCGGTAAAAAAAATGGAATTCTGACCCTGGCGGAAACCTCCAACACAGACCGCCACTTTAACACTCCGACCGCCACGGCGGAACAAACAAACAGCGCGGCGGTCACCGCCAACAGACAGGCGGCAGACAATGTACCGCCCACCCTATCACAACTCACCAATCCGCCACCTTTTCCGGGGCGGGAGCCCCCCGATAAAAACACGGCGGAAACAGACTACGGGAAAACGCTCACCTCTACACACTCCACGAGGAATCTGGACAGCATGGAACCCGAACTACACATCCTACCAGCAATTGTCTACCTGCTCCTCTACCAGGAGCACGAACGCCGGTGCAGAAGACAACGGTGAGTGCTGCACCTACGACACAGGGGAGGGGGGATGGAAAAAATTACGGGCACACACATACGCGACCCCCACCCCCAACTACCTACACACCATTGCAGAGCAACGACTCAGAGTGACACCCCCCAAACCCCCCGGAAGAATGCAAAGACAAAATAATATGATATTGAAATTCAAATCTATTGTAAGGCTAAGTAAATAAGTAATTCGAACATCCTATAACTATATACACATATGTAAATTGTCCCGTCAAAATTGGCTTTCAGTCATTGTACGCGGGCCAATGGTCCTCAACACATGGGCAAAGCCCACACAGGAGACCCGAATCCATTGGAGAGAACACTGCAGGGGCATCAGATAGGAAAACTACAGGCACCTCAGGGGGAAGGGAAGGGGGGGCACCTCAGCCAGATGAATCCACGACGCCAGATCCACAAGGGGTCTCCATGGCCACTGTTCAATCCTGGGGAGTGCAAAGCCACAGTCTCTCAAGTCTCTCCAGTGGGTGGTTTGCCCACCGCTTTATCCTGGGGAGTGCAAAGCCACAGTCTCTCAAGTCTCTCCAGTGGGTGGATTGCCCACTGTGCCATCCTGGGGAGTGCAAAGCCACAGTCTCTCAAGTCTCTCCAGTGGGTGGTTTGCCCTCTGTGCCATCCTGGGGAGTGTAAAGCCACAGTCTCTCAAGTCTCTGCAGTGGGTGGTTTGCCCACCGCTTTATCCTGGGGAGTGCAAAGCCACAGTCTCTCAAGTCTCTCCAGTGGGTGGTTTGCCCACTGTGCCATCCTGGGGAGTGCAAAGCCACAGTCTCTCAAGTCCTCAAGTCTCTGCAGTGGGTGGTTTGCCCACCGCTTTATCCTGGGGAGTGCAAAGCCACAGTCTCTCAAGTCTCTACAGTGGGTGGATTGCCCACTGTGCCATCCTGGGGAGTGCAAAGCCACAGTCTCTCAAGTCTCTCCAGTGGGTGGTTTGCCCACTGTGCCATCCTGGGGAGTGCAAAGCCACAGTCTCTCAAGTCTCTCCAGTGGGTGGTTTGCCCTCTGTGCCATCCTGGGGAGTGCAAAGCCACAGTCTCTCAAGTCTCTCCAGTGGGTGGTTTGCCCACTGTGCCATCCTGGGGAGTGCAAAGCCACAGTCTCTCAAGTCTCTACAGTGGGTGGATTGCCCACTGTGCCATCCTGGGGAGTGCAAAGCCACAGTCTCTCAAGTCTCTCCAGTGGGTGGTTTGCCCACTGTGCCATCCTGGGGAGTGCAAAGCCACAGTCTCTCAAGTCTCTCCAGTGGGTGGTTTGCCCTCTGTGCCATCCTGGGGAGTGTAAAGCCACAGTCTCTCAAGTCTCTCCAGTGGGTGGTTTGCCCACTGTGCCATCCTGGGGAGTGCAAAGCCACAGTCTCTCAAGTCTCTGCAGTGGGTGGTTTGCCCTCCGCTTTATCCTGGGGAGTGCAAAGCCACAGTCTCTCAAGTGGATAACAGTCTCCACTGGTACTGGAGGAGTCTTGGTGCCCAGAGTGTATCGTGCAGCCCTGCCCGACACTGATCCGGGCCTGCCCCTTCTGCCAATGGGCCAGCGGTGCTTGAGATGAAGGGCCCAGCGGAGCGGTGCTTGAGAGGAAGGGCCCAGCGGAGCGGTGCTTGAGATGAAGGGCCCAGCGGAGCGGTGCTTGAGATGAAGGGCCCAGCGGAGCGGTGCTTGAGAGGAAGGGCCCAGCGGAGCGGTGCAGAGACGGCGGTGCCCAGCGGAGCGGTGCTTGAGATGAAGGGCCCAGCGGAGCGGTGCTTGAGATGAAGGACTCAGCGGAGCGATGCAGAGATGGCGGTGCCCAGCGGAGCGGTGCTTGAGATGAAGGGCCCAGCGGAGCGGTGCTTGAGATGAAGGGCCCAGCGGAGCGGTGCTTGAGATGAAGGGCCCAGCGGAGCGGTGCAGAGACGGCGGTGCCCAGCGGAGCGGTGCTTGAGATGAAGGGCCCAGCGGAGCGGTGCTTGAGATGAAGGGCCCAGCGGAGCGGTGCAGAGACAGCGGTGCCCAGCGGAGCGGTGCTTGAGATGAAGGGCCCAGCGGAGCGGTGCTTGAGAGGAAGGGCCCAGTGGAGCGGTGCAGAGACGGCGGTGCCCAGCGGAGCGGTGCTTGAGATGAAGGTCCCAGCGGAGCGGTGCAGAGACGGCGGTGCCCAGCGGAGCGGTGCTTGAGATGAAGGGCCCAGCGTAGCGGTGTTGAGAGGAAGGGCGGAGCGGTGCTTGAGAGGAAGGGCCCTGTTCAGCGGTTCTTGAGACGGCGGTGCCCTGTTCAGCGGTGCTTGTCTTGAAGGGCCCTGTTCAGCGGTTCTTGAGACGGCGGTGCCCTGTTCAGCGGTGCTTGTCTTGAAGGGCCCTGTTCAGCGGTTCTTGAGACGACGGTGCCCTGTTCAGCGGTGCTTGTCTTGAAGGGCCCTGTTCAGCGGTGCTTGTCTTGAAGGGCCCTGTTCAGCGGTTCTTGTCTTGAAGGGCCCTGTTCAGCGGTTCTTGAGACGGCGGTGCCCTGTTCAGCGGTGCTTGTCTTGAAGGGCCCTGTTCAGCGGTGCTTCTCTTGAAGGGCCCTGTTCAGCGGTTCTTGAGACGGCGGTGCCCTGTTCAGCGGTACTTGTCTTGAAGGGCCCTTTTCAGCGGTTCTTGAGACGGCGGTGCCCTGTTCAGCGGTGCTTGTCTTGAAGGGCCCTGTTCAGCGGTTCTTGTCTTGAAGGGCCCTGTTCAGCGGTTCTTCACATGTGTCTCCAGGGCACCACATCCGGCCAATATATGGTGTTCACTCGCCATCCGACTTCTCGCTTGCGGGGCCCTCCTATGCTGGTGTCCTGTGCCCGTGGGTGTCCTCCTTCACCCCCGGAATGGGGCTGGTTGGGCCCTCCTGGGCAGCTCGCCTGCTGCCGGACTTGTCGGCCGTGCTGCCCTTGCCATCCTTACGTGAGTCTCTGTGGCCCTTGCCTCCCTTTGTAGATGTGCCAGGTGGCACCCCACTTCCTGACGGTGCCAGGGTGGTGGCTGTGGAGGCTGCCGTCTCTGTCCTCTCGCGCCGGGCCTTGCCTTTTTTGGATTTTTTCCCAGGGGGTGGGCTGGCTGTCCCTTTGCTGCTGGCCGATGTAGCTGCCCTCGAAGGTGGTGGACTCCAATATCCCTGGACTATGGTCCTTGTTGGTCCAGGGGTTGTGGTGGCTGAGGTGCTGATTGGACTTTTACGAGATGGAGGGGGTGGGTCAGGTGATGGAAAGAGGTTAATTTTTGAGAGGAAAAACTTTTTAGGAGCCATGGTAAGGGTTGGTGCAGTGGGTATGGGATTGGAGGAAGAGGATGTGGTTGTAGGAGAGTCAAGTGTGCTGTCTTTGGGTGCAGGTGCTTGGGCTGGAGGCTGTCGTGAGGTGGATGGCTGCCTGCGTTTGTGTGGTTTGGAAGAGGGGGTGACAGACACAGTGGGAGAGGACACAGGGGACGTGTAAATGGCAGTGGGGGTGGTGACTGCACGTGTGCGGAGTGTTCTGGTGGGTGTGCTGGTGATGGACGTAGTGGCTGATGATGTTTTGCATGCAAGTGTGAGTGGAGACGTCACAGAGAGGGAGGAGGGAGACGACGAGGAGGGGGACACAGAGGAGGCAGTGGTTGTTGGCATGTCTGCATGTGGATGTTGCTTGTGTGAATGCTTGTGGGATGTGTGGTGCTTATGTCTGGATGAGCTGACCTTGGGTGTTGAGGTGTGTGCAGGCTGGTCTGTAGGTGTGTCTGGGATAGGCAGAGGAACAGGGGAGTGGGACTGGGTGGAGGGAGTTGGCGGAGGGAGGCTAGAGACAGGGACAATGGCTGCCGTCAGTGCTGAGGCCAGAGTGTTGAACGATCGCTGATGGGCAGCCTTACGGAGGGGACTAGCCTACAGAAAGCGCCCTGGCCTAGGGATACCCACATCCCTCCTCCCCCACCCAGACACCTCCACTGCGCGCAAAGATAGCAGAATGTGCTTGTACTCACCCCCTTGTGTCTGCTGTGATGTCCTCACGCGCCCATCCAAATCTGGGTAGGCCACCGCCAGGATCCGAGACATCAGGGGGGTCAATTGACGAGTGGCACCCCTCCTACGTTGGGAGGCCATCCCCAGCAGAGCCTCTGCGGTCTTTCTGCTCCTGCGGCGGATGTCCTCCCACCTCTTGCGGCAGTGGGTGCCCCGTCTGTTGTGGACCCCCAGGGTCCGGACGTCCTAGGCGATGGCACGCCAAATGTCGATTTTCTGATGGGCGCTGACCTATGTGACACGTACAGGGAGAGAAAATAAAATATCATCATTTTCTGCATGCTCGATGTGAGTGGCCCCCTATCCCCACCCTTGCCATGTGGCACATGCTCTCATCTGTTGTTTGATGCATGCCTCATTCGCTCCCCTCCGCACCATCGTTCATTCACCCCACTCAACCCAGGCATTGCCCACAAAGCATGGTCCCAGTGTACTAACCTGTTGGTCTGGAGGACCGTAGAGTAGCGCATACTGGGGGAGGACCCCATCCACGAGTTTTTCCAATTCTTCAGAAGTGAAGGCAGGGGCCCTTTCCCCAGTCGCAGCAGCCATTGTCTCTTCCAGACCGAGGTCACAGCAGCACTTGCAGTATAGGTCCTCTCCTGTGGATGATCAGGTCTCGAGTGATTAAGCAGATAGAAAATGGCGGTCACGCCCGGGGCGGTGCGTACCGCGGCAGTGCGTACCGCGACCGCCGGCGCACTTCGTCATTGGCTCCTGAAATCCATAGGGTTCAATGTTAACCAATGCGGCTTTGCACCGCGGTCTTCGACCGCCTACCGCCACAGTGTGCCACGCCAGCGCATTGACCTCACATCCCATTGTCACACTTCACAGGTCAGGCAGTCGCCATTTCAAGGGCCCATATGGCTTAATTTCTACTGCGTCACACAGGCCTAGGCCTTGCATTGCCACTCATACAAGCCATTCAATGCATAGAGAATTGTGTACTGTGCAAGCTGTGGGAACGTACCTGTGGGTTGCTTGACTCTGTGCTCCATGTTGTCCTTCCTAGGCACCGTCCGCTGGGACTTGCGAGGAGATGGAGGAATGTTCCCGTGTACAGACCGCTGGTGGACCTGTCGACAATGGAAGAAAGACATGTCATATTGACATACAGACTTGACCGAGCCACTATACAGGAACTGTGTGCCCAGCTGGAGCCAGACCTGATGTCACCCATCCGCCAACCCACAGGGATTCCCCCTCTAGTGCAGGTTCTGTCAGTACTTCATTTTTTGGCAAGTGGGTCATTTCAAACAACAGTGGCCATTTCATCAGGGATGTCTCAGCCCATGTTTTCAAAGGTGTTGTCCAGAGTGTTGTCTGCCCTGATGAAATACATGCGGAGCTACATTGTTTTCCCTGAGGTGGGCGATTTGGCTACAGTGAAGGGTGATTTCTATGCCCTTGGACATATTCCCAACATCATTGGTGCCATTGATGGGACCCATGTGGCTTTGTTTCCCCCCAGAGAAAGTGAACAGGTGTACAGGAACAGAAAAAGTTATCATTCCATGAATGTCCAGGTGGTCTGTTTGGCTGACCAGTACATCTCCCATGTAAATGCCAAGTTCCCTGGGTCAGTGCATGACGCGTACATCATGCGAAATAGCAGCATCCCTTATGTGATGGAACAGCTACAGAGACACCGTGTGTGGCTAATTGGTGACTCTGGTTACCCCAACCTGTCCTGGCTACTGACCCCAGTGAGGAATCCCCGGACCAGGGCAGAGGAACGGTACAATGAGGCCCATGGGCGTACTAGGAGGGTGATTGAGCGGACCTTCGGCCTCCTGAAGGCCAGGTTTAGGTGCCTGCATATGACAGGTGGATCCCTAATGTACTCACCGAAGAAGGTGTGCCAGATCATCGTGGCCTGCTGTATGCTTCACAACCTGGCTTTGCGACGCCAGGTGCCTTTCCTGCAGGAGGATGGTCCAGATGGTGGTGTTGTGGCAGCTGTGGAGCCTGTGGAGAGTGAAGAGGAGGAAGACGACGAGGACGACACAGACAACAGGGACACAGTGATACTACAGTATTTTCAATAACACACAGGTAAGAATCAACACCGGCATTTTACAATTACTTACAGTCTCCTGCCTCTCTACTGTCTGTCCTATTCCCCCAGTGTATGGTAACTGAGTTGTGACTTTCCCTTCCAATTTCAGAGATGTGGGCCCCACTGCGTGACCTCTGCTTTGTTTCCCCATGGACTACAGCTGTGTGACAGTGGTATGTTATCATCACAATGTAACTGGACATTTTTGCACCGTTATGTCTAATACATTTGTTCACAATACAGGCAGACTCCTGATTATTTTTGTGCAATAAGTGATTTTATTAAAGTGCTGAATTTAGGGACATGGTTGAAAATCGGTGATGGGTGATGGTGGAGGAATGTCCATGGCAGAGTCCAAATTTTCAGTCTCGCAGGTGCATTGTCCCTATGCCTGTGGAAGGATGGAGCAGGGGCAGTTTAAGGTTGGACAGGGTGACAATGTGGGACAGTGGGATGACATCAGGGGGTATCCTTTGCTGGCGGGGGTCTTGGCATCCTACTCTGTCTTCTTCCGAGATCTCAGGCCCCGCTTGCGGGGTGGTTCTTCTTCTGCAGGGGGTGGGGTTCTGGTGGCCTGTTGTTGTGTGGGGGCCTCCTGTCCACTAGCGCCGGCGGAGGTGGTAGCCTGTTCTTGGTCCATGCTAGTGACAGGGGCCCTTTGTGGAGCCACATGCGGAACTGATGCTTCGGAGTTCTTCCCTGAACCCCATGTACTGTTGCTCCTGCAGTACCTGGATCTCCTGGAACCTGGCCAGGACTGTCGCCATTGTCTCCTGGGAGTGGTGGTATGCTTCCATGATGGAGGAGAGGGCCTCGTGGAGAGTGGGTTCCCTGGGCCTGTCCCCACCCTGTCGCACAGCAGCCCTCCCAGTTCCCCTGTTTCCCTGGGCCTCTGTCCCCTGGACCGTGTGCCCACTACCACTGCCCCCAGGTCCCTGTTGTTGTTGGGGTGGTGGGTTACCCTGGGTGCCCTGTAGTGGTGGACACACCGCTGATTGACGTATCCTGGAGACAGAGGCATGGGCCCGCTGGGTGGGAGCTGTGCTGGTGTTCCCAGAGGGGGTTAGGTCTGCTGTGGCCTGTGGCTGTGTGAGGGGAACCGACTGTCCCGAGGTCCCCGATGGGCCGGGCTGGTCATCTGGGTCCAGGGAGACAGAGCTGCTGTCATCACTGGTGGCCTCTTCTGGGGGTGGGATGGACATTTCTGGACCCTCCTGGGCGGTGTGGTGGCATTCGGGTCCTGCAGGGGTATAGGAGTATGGTTATAGCTTCTGTGTGTGCCATATCATGCAATGGGTGGGTGCCCGTGTACCCCAGTGCTTGCATTCCTGTGTGGGCGCTTTTGTGACGGTGGCTTGTGGGGGAGATGTGTATGTGCAGTGGGCATGCTTTGGTGATGGGTGTCCATGCTTTGTTGACGCATGCAGGGCTAGGTGTTGGGATGGGTGGGTTGTGATGGTGAGCCATTTGCAAGGAGTTGGGGTGATAGGGGTGGGGGTGAGGGTGGGGGTATGATTTGGCATGAAGGTGGGGTGGGGGGGATGAAGTAGTGAAGATGAGACTTACCAGAGTCCATTCCTCCAGCTACTCCTGCGAGGCCTTCAGGATGCAGGATGTGCAAGACTTGCTCCTCCCATGCTGTAAATTCTGGTGGAGTAGGTGGGGGTCCGCCGCCAGTCTTCTGCACCGCGATGTTGTGCCTTGATACCATGGATCGCACCTTCCCCCGTAGGTCGTTCCACCGCTTCCTGATGTCGTCACGATTTCGTGGATGCTGTCCCACAGCGTTGACCCTGTCGACTATCCTTTGCCATAGCTCCATCTTCCTGGCAATGGTGGTGTGCTGCACCTGTGTCCCGAAGAGCTGGGGCTCTACCCGAACTATTTCCTCCACCATGACCCGGAGTTCAGCGTCTGAAAACCGGGAGTGTCTTTGGGGTGCCATGGGGTGGTGTGGATGAAGTGTGGGGTGGTGTATGTGTTGTAGAGTGTGGTGAGTGTGGTGGTGTGTGGTGTTTTGTGCGTGGATATTGTGTGGGTGATGGTGTGGTTTGCCTCTGTGTGATGGTGTTCTCTATTCTGTGCTGTCTCTCTCTGGCCTTCTGTCGTTTTTTTTGGTCGTAAGGGTTTGTGGGTGATGTGGGTGTGTGTTTTATATTGTATTGGGTGTGTGGGAGTGTTGTGTGTATGTGTATCAGGTGTGTGTATTTTAAATTGTCCAATGTGGCTGTGTTTTGTAAATGTGTGTGTATTTTGACCGCAGCGGTGTGTACCGCCAATGGAATACCGCGGTTGAAAGACCGCCGCGTGAATTCGTGGGTCGGAATGGAATGGGCGTATTTCTGTTGGCGTGACGGTGGAGGTTTGGTCATCGCCAGTTTTACGCTGGCCTTTGGTGTGGCGGACTTTTGTGGATGTCGGGTTTTTGGCGGTTTGCCAGTTGCGGGTCAGAATGAGCGTGGCGGTTTACCGCGCCCGCGGCGGTGTTATGGCGGTCTTCTGACCGGCGGTAAGCGCCTTTTACCGCCGAGGTCAGAATGACCCCCATAGTGTGCACAGAGTCCAAGGGTTCCCCTTAAAGGTTGATAATGGCAAAATTAGATTTTATATAATACTAATGCTCTATTTTGTGGTAGGGTGGTCAAGCAGTAGGCTTATCAGAGGGTAGTGTTAAGCATTTGTTTTACACACACCGGCAATAAATAAGGAACACACACTCAAAGACTTAACTCCGGGCCAATATGTTTTTATATAGAAAAATATATTTTCTTAATTTATTTTAGAACCACAAGATTCAAGATTTGATGTAAGTACATAAAATGCAAGGTACTTCACACAGGTAAGTATAGAACTTTGAATTAAAACAGTAGTACACACAGTTTTGGTTAAAATGACAATAAGCTATTTTAAAAGTGGACACTGCAAAAATCAACAGTTCCTGGGGGAGGTACGTTTGGTTAGTTTTCTCAGGTAAGTAAAGCATTTACACAGTCAGTCTCCTGGGCATAAGCAGCCCACCTTTGGGGGTTCAAGGCAACCCCAAAGCCACCGCATCAGCAACACAGGGCCGATCAGGTGCTGAGGTCAAAGGAGGGCCCAAAACACATAGGCGCCTATGAAGAACAGGGGTGCTCCGATTCCAGTCTGCTAGCAGGTAAGTACCTGCTTCCTCAGGGAGCAGATCAGGGGGGTTTTGTAGAGCACTGAGGGGGACACACACAAGCACAGAAAACACCCTCAGCGGCTCAGAGGCGGCCGGTGCAGTGTGCAAAGTAGGTGTCGGGTTTGCTATGGAAAGCAATGGAGGGACCCGGAGGTCACTCTGGCGATGCAGGCAGGGCACATGGGGGTTTCTCTGGCCAGCCACCGACTGGGCTAGGATGAGGGCCGCCTGCTGGTAATCCTGCGCTGGTAGGTGGTTCCTCTCGGACCTGAGGGCTGTGGGTTCAGTGCTTGGTCCAGGCGTCAGGTTCCTTTCTTACCAGGCAGTCGCAGTCAAGGGGAGCCTCTGGATCCTCTCTGCAGGTGTCGCTGTGGGGTTGCAGGGAGGTCGACTCAGGGTGTCCACATCATTGGAGTCACCCGGGAGTCCTCTCTGTGGTGTTGGTTTTTCCAAATTCGAGCCGGGGGCGTCGAGTGCAGTGTGAAGACTCACGCTTCTGGCGGGAAGTGAGTGTCTCTTTAAAGTTGCTGTTTTGTTGCTGTTTCTGGACAGAGCCGCTGTCCTCGTGACGTTCTTGGTCCTTTAGGTGCAGGTCAGCCCTCTTAGTCCTCAAAGGTCGCTGGTCTCGCTGGATGCGTTGCTGTGCAGGTTCTTTGAGTCTGAAGACAGGCCGGTAGGGCTTGGGCCAAGTCAGTTGTCGTCTCTGTCATCTCTGCAGGGCTTTCAGGTCACCAGTCCTTCTTGTTGTTGTAGGTTGCAGGAATCTGATTTCCTGGGTTCAGGGTCGCCCCTAAATACTCAATTTAGAGGTGTGTTTAGGTCGGGGGGCAGTAGCCAATGGCTACTGTCCCTGAGTGTGGCTACATCCTCCTTGTGCCTCCTCCCTGAGGGGAGGGGGGAACATCCCTATTCCTTCTGGGGGAATCCTCCAAAACCAAGATGGAGGATTTCTAAAGGCAGGGGTCACCTCAGCTCAGGGGCTGTTCTGACTGGTAGGTGACTCCTCCTTGTTTTTCTCATTATCTCCTCCGGACTTGCTGCCAAAAGAGAGGGCTGTGTCCGGAGGAACGGGCATCTCCACTAGCTGGGATGCCCTGCGGTGCTGTAACAACAGGCATGAGCCTTTGAGGCTCACCGCCAGGTGTTAGAGTTCCTGCAGGGGGAGGTGAGAAGCACCTCCACCCAGTGCAGGCTTTGTTCCTGGCCACAGAGTGACAAAGGCACTCACCCATTGTGGCCAGAAACTCATCTGGTTGTGGCAGGCTGGAAGAAACTGGTCAGCCTAGCACTAGGAGTCGGACTGGTATTCAAAGGGCATCTCTAAGATGCCCACTGGGTGTATTTTTCATTAAATGCAGCACTGGATTTATTGTGCTGAGAAGTTTGATACCAAACTTCCCAGATTTCAGTGTAGCCATTATGGAACTGTGGAGTTTGTAATTGACAGACTCCCAGACCATATACTCTTTATGGCTACCCAGCACTTACAATGTCCAAGGTTTGGCTTAGACACTGTAGGGGCATAGTGCTCATGCAACTATGACCTCACCTGTGGTATAGTGCACCCTGCCTTAGGGCTGTAAGGCCTGTTAGAGGGGTGACCTACCTATGCCACAGGCAGCGGGTTGAGGGCATTGCACTCTGAGGGGAGTGCCAGGTCGACTTAGTCATTATCTCACCACCAGCACACACAAGCTGGGAGGCAGTGTGCATGTGCTGAGTGAGGGGTTCCCAGGGTAGCATAATACATTCTGCTGCCCTTAGAGACCTTCTGTGGCTTCAACCTCTGCTCTGGTGTGGTTACATATTCCGGACCGGTCGTACCCAGGCAACCTTCTCCGGCCCTGGTCCATACGCGATACTCCCAATGCTACTGGCACCCTCCGATGGCTTCAGCCCCATTCTGATTCCGGATGATCCAGGGCTGGAACGGCATTGCACGACACCGATTCCAGAGCAGACAGCACCCACAGTTGCCAGATCATTGCCCGAGCATTATGTTTCACAGCCAGGCATGGTAGAAGCAGTAAAGGATGGGAGGGGCGCAGCCAAGTTCACCATTCGGTGTGGTTTGGATACAACTGACTCGCTAGGCAGAGAGGTTGCGTCGATGGTGACCTTATGGTGCCACACCTGGCTGAGAAAATATGTATTTTTGGGGGATGTCCAAGCAAAGCTGAAAGACATGCCCTTTGTTGGGGCTCACTTGTTTGGTGAGAATGCAGACTCAGCATTGGATCGCTATAAGGACTCTTGAGCTACGGCCAAGTCCTTGGGCCTCTCAGCGACCCCTTGTCCACCTTTTGCCTTTCGCCCCTTACGTGGATACGGGAGGGGCACAACACTGCACCAGCCCTATGCCAGCGGCAATCCTACGCAACCACCCCAGGCTATGGAAGGACATGGGCACCATCATCTCCTCCACTGGCAGTCCATCACATTGACTGCATGGATACTGCAGATCATCAGGAAGGGCGGTGCCCTGTCTTTCTAATCCTTTCCTCTCAAAATACTGCCAGCTGGCGGAGGATCATTTGTCTCTACTCCGAGAGGAAGTTACGGCTTTCTTGGCCAAGGAAGCCATAGAAAAAGTCCAGATATCTGAAGTACGCAGTGGTTAATATTCCCACTACTTTCTGATACCCAAGAAAGAACAAGGGTCTTCGCCCTATTCTAGAACTAAGGATTATACATCTCTTCCTCAACCAGAAGTTCAAGATGCTCTAGGGGGCTCAGGTCTTCTCTGCCCCAGACCTAGAAGACTGGTTGGTAGCGCTGGATTTACAGGATGCATTTTGCATATTCCCAGATAGTCCATGAACACTTTCAGTTCACCATGCTGCCATTTGGCCTTACCAGTGCCGGTTCGGGTGTTCACTAAGGTGATTGGGTGGTCGGAGCTCATCTGCGAAGGTGTGGGGTGTCAGTCTTCCCCTACCTCCACGGCTTGCTGCTAAAGGCAGGTTCACCCCAGTCAATCGTCTCCCACCTCCAGACTACAGCGAACCTTCCACATTCATTGGGGTTCACTGTAAACATGCCGAAGTCACACCTGATTCCCTCTCAGACGCTCTTATTTATAGTAGCTGCTCAGGACATGGTGCAGTTTTGGGCTTATCCTCCCAAGCAGAGAGTCCAGGATATTCAGGCTATGATACTGATGTTTCGGCCTCTATCCTGGGTTCGGGGAGACTGACTCTGAGGCCTCATGCCTTCTTCCTCCTGCTGGTAAATCATGTCAGATGGTAGATGTGGGCTCTGCAGTGGGACCTGAAGTTCCCATGGGTGTAGCATCAGAAAAATCTCTCCGACATGCTCCAGATCTCTACAGTGGTGGATTATGAACCACGATTGGGTCAGAGGCAGACTCCTCTCCCTTTCCCAAGCAGGTCTTAGATGCGTCCCTTCTGGGATGGGGGTGGGGTAGTGGGGGAATCTGGGAGAGGTGTAGATTAGGGGACTCTGGTCTCAGGTGGAATCCAGACATGTTGGAGCTCCAGGCAATCCAGCTAACATTAAAGGCAGTCCTTTCCTCTGTCAAGGGGAGGCTAGTGCAGGTGTTCACAGACTACACCACTGCCATGTGGAGCTGCAACAGGCAGGCTATGGTGGGGTCGTGGATCCTTCGATAAGAGGCCCTGGATCTCAGGACATCACTGGAATATCAGGGCATTACCCTGGTGGTTCAACATCTGGCGG
The DNA here is from genome assembly GCF_031143425.1 of Pleurodeles waltl. Taxonomy (NCBI): domain Eukaryota; kingdom Metazoa; phylum Chordata; class Amphibia; order Caudata; family Salamandridae; genus Pleurodeles; species Pleurodeles waltl. Next base: position 419,805,374 of record NC_090448.1, on the reverse strand, counting down.
GTTCTCTCAACGCCAGAGCGGACGAACTCAGCTGTCGATGCACAGCCGATCACGAATAGCTTCTCCATCCAGAGGTGGCGCAAGGTCTCTTTTGGCAGTGGGAAGAGCCTTGGTTAGATCTGTTCACCCCGCAGGGAACACGCAATATCAGCTGTTTTGCACATTGGAGTTTCCAAGGCGGCACTCGCTCGGAGACGCTTTTCGTCTTTAGTGGCTCTCCGGCCTCTGCCCAGAGTTCTCAAGAAGATCAGGAAAGAACGTGCCGAGTCATCTTGGTGGCTCTGGACTGGGCGCGAAGAGTACGGTATCCAGATCTATTGAGCATGACCACCGATCCTCCACTCGGACTGCCTCTTCGGGAGGATCTTCTGTCACAGCAATAGGGGATGGTTCTCCACCCAAACCTGTCCAATCTCTGCCTTCATGCGTGGAGATTGAGCGGCGGCAGTTGACGACTTTTAATCTTTCGCCCGAAGTCTGCGATGTTATCTTGGCAGCCAGGCGTCCCTCCACCAAAACGGTATACGCCTGTTGTTGGCATAAATTTGTGGCATGGTGTACCAAAAAGTCTGTTGATCCCCTCTCTGCTATGCTATCTGAGGTTCTTTTGTTCATTCTTTCTTTGGCCCAGCAGGGCTCTGCTTTGGGCACCCTTAAAGGGTATTTATCTGCCATTTCGGCCTTTCTGAGGCTACCTGATCAGGCCTCACTCTTTAAATCTCCTATTGTGAATAGATTCCTTAAATGTCTCACCCATTTATTTCCTCCTACTCCATTTATCATGCCTCAGTGGGACCTTATTCTTGTCCTTACTTACTTAATGTGTACTCCCTTGAGCCGATGCACAATTGCCCTTTACGGCTCCTCACTTTCAAGACTGTCTTTCTTGTTGCCATCACTTCTGCTGGCAGAGTGAGTGAGCTTCAAGCTCTTTCTTCCAAGCCTCCATTCTTGTCTGTGCACCCTGACAAAGTGGTGTTGCACACTAAGGCTTCCTTCCTTCCCAAGGTTGTTACGCCTTATCATGTAGGCCAGTCCATCACCTTGCCTACTTTTTACGCATCCCCTCATCCTTCCCAGGAGGAGGAGAGACACCACCGCCTGGACCCAAAAAGAGCGTTGGCATTCTATCTTAATTGTTCTAAAGATTTCCAGGTGGATGATGAACTCTGTCAGGTATGTGGGTGTGAAGAAAGTGAAGGTGGTGCAAAAACATACCATCTCTTAATGGGTGCTTCTTTGCATCAAGATGTGCTATGCTTTGGCCAAGAAGCAACCCCCTGAGGGCATGCACGCTCATTCCACCGGAGCAACTGCTGCTTCCACTGTGTTAGCACGCGGAGTTCCTGTCCTGGATATCTGTCAGGCAGCTATGTGGGCATTCCTGCACAGTTTACTAAACATTACTGCCTGGACAGTCCGGTCCGTCAGGACGGCTACTTTGGTCGTTCAGTCCTGCAGGACTTTCTATTGTGATTCGCAGCCCACCTCCGAGGATGGCATTGCTTGGGTATCTATTCTAAGGTAAGGAATCTACAACTAGAAGTCTCTATCAGATGTACAAGTTACTTACCTTTGGTAATAAAATATCTGGTAGAGACATATTCTAGTTGCAGATTCCTTACCGACCCACCTATCCTCCCCACTTGCAAACTGATTTCTAGGGACAGGGACTCCCCCTTCAGGTCCTTAGCTCTGGTGCACCAATCTCAGTGTTGGCGTGGAAAGTCATTAAAAGAAACTGACGTCACTACGCTGAGGCGGCATCTATGTACTACTCCTGGCGTCATCACGTCGATTACGACACCAACGATGCCCCCGGAGTCGACAGACGCCAACTACTGACGCGCAAGAGTATTGCTCGAATAAAAAATCTCGGGATCCAGTCTGGTGCCTGGGGGAAAATTCTAAGGTAAGGAATCTGCAACTAGAATATGTCTACCAGATATTTCATTACCAAAGATAAGTAACATGTACATCTCCCCCTACGCACTTTATTGTGCCTCAGTGGGATCTTAATCTAGTTCTCACATACCTCATGTGTGCTCCTTCCGAGCCACTGCACAGTTGTCCACTCAGGTTGCTCACCATCAAAACAGTCTTTCTTGTGGCCATAACATCTGCCCCAAGGGTGAGTGAGATACAGGGCATGTCTTCCAGGCCTCCATATCCCACAGTATTTCCTGATAAGGTAGTGCTTCACACCTGTGCCTCTTTCCTCCTGAAGGTAATGACCCCATTTTATTTGGGACAAACTGTCACCCTGCCTGGCTTCTATGCTCCTCCACACCCCTCTAAGGAAGAGGAGTGACTCCACCGACTGGACCCAAAAAGAGTGTTGTCCCTCTACCTTGACCACACAAAAGAGTTCTGGGTGGACGTCCAACTCTTTGTGGGGTAGAAGGGAGCAAAGAAAGGTCGGGCAGTAGAAAAACTAACCATTTTACGCTGGGTTGTTCTCTGGATAAAGATCTGCTATGCTTCCTGTGGGCTTATGAGCCCATTCCACCTGGAGATAAGCTGCAACCATGGCGTTAGCTCATGGAGACCCAGTCATGGACATCTGTCAGGCAGCAACGTGGTAGACTCTGAACACGTTTGCCAAACGCAGGACGCAGGGACAGGCATTTTGGCCGTTCAGTCCCACGGGACTTTCTAGTTTGAAAGAATTTGTCCGCAACCCACCCCCAGGAGGATATGGTTTGGGTATCTATTTAAAGGTAAGGGGTCTGCAGCTAAATGTCTCTATCAGGTGAAAAAATTGCTTACCTATGGTAAAGTATTATCTGTTAGAGACTCTATCTAGGTGCTGATTCCTTACACCCACCCATTCTGCCCTGCTCTGCTGGCTTATTTGCTAGGGTCAAGGTGATCCCTTTCAGGCCATAGTTTGGACACACATATTCATCAGTTCTTGTCATAGCTCTGTGCTCCAGGTGTGGTAAGTTGTGATTAAAGTAACTGACGCTCCCACACCTGGGTGGCACCTATATTGATGACCGCAACGTCACTTCTGGTACCAGTTTCCAGATCCAGTCTGACACCTGGAGAAATTCAAACATAAGGAATCTACAGCTAGATAGAGTATCTACCAGATAATGCGTTACCAAAGGTATGTGACTTGTTAGTTATACATTATGGGGGTGATTCTAAGTCTGGCGGGCGGCGGAGGCCGCCCGCCAGACTTCCCCCACTAAAATACCGCTCCGCGGTCGAAAGACCGCTGAGGGTATTTTGGGATTTGCCCTGGGCTGGCGGGCGACCGCCAAAAGGCCGCTCGCCAGCCCAGGGCAAATCAACCTTCCCACGAGGACGCCGGCTCAGAATTGAGCCGGCGTAGTGGGAAGGTGCGACGGGTGCAGTGGCACCCGTCGCGTATTTCAGTGTCTGCAAAGCAGACACTGAAATACAAAGTGGGGCCCTCTTACGGGGGCCCCTGCAGTGCCCATGCCATTGGCATGGGCACTGCAGGGGCCCCCAGGGGCCCCGCGGCACCCCCTACCGCCATCCTGTTCCGAACAGGATGGCGGTAGGAGGTGTCAGAATCCCCATGGCGGCGGAGCGCGCTCCGCCGCCATGGAGGATTCACAGGGGCAGCGGAAAACCGGCGGGAGACCGCCGGTTTTCCTTGTCTGACCGCGGCCGAACCGCCGCGGGCAGAATGCCCTGCGGGGCACCGCCGGTCTGTCGGCGGTACTCCCGCCGACCCTGGCCCCGGCGGTCTCTGACCGCCGGGGTCAGAATGACCCCCTATGTCATTAAACTAAATATGTGTTAAATATTGAACTAATGTGTTTAATGTATATATAATATTTCTTAAAGAATAATTCAAAAACAATATGTTTGACGGTATGTATAGTTGCAGATACACATACTTTGCATAAGTCCGCCATCTAATGTTGGGCTCGGAGTGGTATAAGTTGATTTTCTTCGAAGAAGCTTCTTCGAGTCACAAGATCGAGTGACTCCTCCTCTCGGTGATAGTGTGCATGGGCATCAAGTGTTTTGTTAAATTGTTTTCATTCTGCCGTTGGGTTCGGACGTGTTCCCTCTTGCTCTGGTAGATCTCGGTTCTGTGCTATCTGAACTTCTCTATCTGTCTTTTAAACGTCAGTATCGTTTTCGAACGTGTTTTTCTAACTACACTCGATCAGATTGCATTGTCTGGATCGATTAAACGCCTTTTTGGGTGACCACGCCCTTCTCGGGCCTACTGCGTAACAGGCCCATGGATTGGACTCCGTTTCAATTCTGCCCTCAGTGCCACGCCAAGTTCCCCGTACACCGACCAACACTCGGTGTGCAACCTCTGCCTCTATCCTGATCACAAGGAAGAAACCTGTAAGACATGCCAATCCTTCCGCTCCAAGAAGACTCCTCGGGATCGGAGAGCGCGTCAGCTAGAGATGGCATCAAAGTAGACTGAACAAATGCCTGACATTTTCGGTAAGGGACAAGCGCAGACTGCCGTTTCCATCGCAGACTCTGATTCCAACCATGATTCCGATAGGGGCAGCCAAGTGATCCCTGTGACCCAGTACGTGAGTACGCCAGCCCCTTCCTATCAACAAAAATATTCCAAAAAGTCATCATAATTGGTCTTAGGTCCACCTCTGCTTGCCGGCCATGGTCGGACCTGAAAGTTATATCTCAATGACTGGCGCTCGGGTTCGGCATCCAGAAAGACCAAAATGCATTTGACCGAACAGACTGCCACACCTGTTTTGGGATCGAGTCGGAAAGTGGAGGATTCCACTTCGGAACCAAAGCATTCGTCTACAACCTCGGAGCCAAGGTACCCAAGCTCATCTTCAGAGCCGAAAAAACGTCCATCTGCTTTGGAGTTTACATTTTCGGCCTGATATTAAAGCAGTCGGTCACCAAGCTTTCGGAACTCAAAACTGTTGGAAACAAATATGCCCCATCTGTGGAAGACTCAACAGACATTAGGCCCATACTTGAAGTGATGGACCTTAAACAACAAAAGATCCAAATCCATAAGGATACTGGAAAAATGATTGCCTCTCCTCCTTTTATAACCAAAAGGAAACTATCTTTCCAAGGGAGTTTGGAAGCTGGGCCTTCACCTGCCAAAATCTTCAAACCAAAGGCAGTACATCAGCCTTCACCTCTGCATTCACCACCTTCACCTACACAGTTTTCTATAAATCTCCTGCCTCCTCACATGAGGATCACATGGGCGACAATACTTACACTGTAGACCCATGGGATTTATATGACTCAGACCCTATCCCATCTAATGAACCTGATCTATATCCCACCAGGCCATCGCCATCTGAAGACAGCATGGCCTATATCCAGGTTATTGCTAGAGCAGCCACATACCACAATGTGCAGCTGCACACAGATCCCATAGAGGATGATTTTTTATTCAACACGCTATCCTCTACACACAAAGACTACCAATGTTTACTAATTCTTCCAGGCATGCTAAAACATGCTGATGACATTTGTAAAGCGCCAGTAAAGGCTAGGGTACTCACACCAAGACTGGACAAGAACGTAAAGCTACACCATCAGATCCACTCTTTATCATTCAACAATTGCCACCTGGTTCCTTTGTTGTGAGTGCAGCAAGAAAGAGGGCAAATAGTCAGTTCACCGGGGATGCTCCTCCCCCTGATAAGGAAAGCCGGAAATTCGATGCAGCAGGCAAAAGAGTGGCAAATCAAGCTGCAAATCAATGGAGAATTGCCAACTTCCAAGCTTTTTTAGCCAGGTACGATAGAGCCCACTGGAATGAGATGCAAGAGTTCCTGCAATATCTTCCCCCAGAACACCAAAAAAGGGCTCAGCAGATAGTTGCAGAAGGACAGGCTTTCTCCAATAAATAGATTAGATCCGTCCTAGATTCAGCAGACACAGCAGCTAGGAGAATAAACACTAGCGTAATAATCAGGAGGCCTGCTTGGTTGCGATCCTCAAGATTTAAACCTGAGATACAGCAAGCGGTCCTTAATATGCCATTTAACAAACAGCTGTAATTTGGACCAGAGGTGGATACCACCATCGAAAAATTAAAAAAGGACTCAGACACAGCTAAGGCCATGGGACCCTTCACGCAACACCTGTTCAGGATACTTTTCGCAGGCCCCAATTCAGAGGAGGTTTTAAACCCCAAACATCAGAGGCCTCTACGCCCCAACAAAAGCAGGGACAACAATATTACTCTAGAGGATCTTTCAAAGTATCCTATAGAGGATACAACTTCAGAGGTGGGGGAAATCCACTGCCTCAAGAGGTGCCTCTACCTCATCTAAGCAGTTACTTTTTCAGCATCCTCATACAGCATACATCTCCTGTTGGAGGAAGACTGCAACATTTCTACCATCGACGGCACAACATTGCATCAGATCAATTGGTACTGTCAATTATCCACAATGGTAATTGCCCAGAACTCATCTCCCCTCCACCAAATATTCCCCCTCACTCACACAGGCTTTCTCCAGAACACCTTGTTCTGCTAAAACAAGAGGTACAATCACTTCTACTCAAAGGTGCAATAGAGGTAGTACCTATAACTCAACAAGGGACAGGGGTATATTCTCTATACTTCCTCATACCAAAGGCAGATGGCACTCTCAGACCAATCCTTGAGCTCAGACCCCTCAACCAATACATTCTCTCACAGCATTTCCACATGGTCACTCTTTGGTGTAACAACAGCACCAAGGGTATTTACCAAATGCCAAGCAGTGGTTGCAGCATATCTCAGAAGACAGAATATACATGTCTTTCCCTGTCTGGACGACTATCTTAAAAGATCCAGCACCATTCAAACCTGTCAACAACACACATAATACACAATTGATACCCTACACAGTCTAGGGTTCTCAGTCAATTACCAGACATCTCACCTTCAGCCAGCGCAAATACAACCATATCTGGGAGCAATTCTGAACACTCAGTCATCATTAGCTTACCCAAACCCACAAAGAATTCAAGCGTTCCACAGTCTCATATCTCAGCTACAATACAATCAAACTTACACAGTAAGGTTTATTATGAAACTATTGGGAATGATGGCATTGTGCATATCAATAGTACCCAATGCATGTCTAAACATGAGACCCCTACAAAACGGTCTTTCACAACAATGGTCTCAGGCACAGGGTCAACTTCACAAGCTAGTGTTGTAGGACCGCCATACTTACAACTCTCTGCAATGGTTAAATCACACCAACTTATCAAAAAGGTGGCCATTTCAGGACCCTGTGCCATAGACCATAAGCACAACAGATGCATCAATGTCAGGCTTGGGAGCCCATCTCAACAATCTTACTATACAGGAAGAATGGGACTCAATCCACCAGACTTACCACATAAACCACTTGGAATTGCTGGCAGTGTTCTTAGCACTAAAAGCATTCCAGCCAAAAATCACACACAAGACAGTGTTAATAAGGACAGACAACATAACAACAATGTATTATCTGCAAAAACAGGGGGGGACACACTCATCACAATTGTCCCTTCTAGCACAGACAATTTGGAAGTGGGCAATTCACAATCGCATTCACCTACTAGCAGAGTATATCCCAGGGATACACAACCAACTAGCCAACCTCTTAAGCAGGACGCAGCAACAAATACATGATTTGGAGATTCACCTACAAATAATTCAACAGTACTTTCACACGTGGGGAACACCAAACATGGACGTTTTTGCAACAAGTGAAAACACAAAATGCCCAAACTTTGCATCCAGGTACCCACACCCTCAATCCAAGGGCAATGCTTTATGGATCAACAGTCAGGGATATTTGCGTACGCTTTTCCCCCTCTACCACTATTTCCGTTTCTGGTCAACAAGATCTGTCACACTTCCCTCACTATGATACTCATAGCTCCCATGTGGGCATGTCAACACTGGTACACAACACTATTGGATCTATCTGGAGTACTACATCACAAGCTCCCAAACAGACTAGACCTATTGACTCAAAACAAAGGTCAAATCTGGCATCTTAATCACAGTATGCTCAGCCTGGCGATTTGGCTCCTGAGGTCATAGAGTGTGGATATTTACAGCTTCCATCAGAATGTATGGACATTCTAAAGGAAGCACGTAAACCTACAACGAAGCAGTGCTGTGCAGCTAAATGGAAACGTTTTGCATATTACTGTCAACCCAAAAACATTGATCCACTTAAAGGATTAGTACAGGATATTGTATGTTATTTGCTTTACTTACAAAAAGCAAGTCTTGCATATTCATCTATTAAAATTCATTTAACAGCAATATCAGCCTACCTCCAAAACAGACAGCATACTTGTCTGTTTAGAATTCCTGTCATAAAAGCTTTCATGGAAGACCTTAAAAGAGTTATTCCACCTAGAGCTCCACCAGTTCCTGCCTGGAATCTTAACATTGTGCTCACAAGGATTATGGGTCCCCCGTTTGAACCCATGCTTCTCTTCCAGGGGTATCCTCATCAAAGTCATAAACATTGAACATTGAATATTCCCGCCCTTGTGCGGGGACCCCGGAGCATATATAAAATATATACACATTATACATGTGTAACAAACAGTCATGCAGGCTATCATGTTAAAAACAGGCTAAAATGCTTTATTTCTATGAAGTTTTTTTTTTTTTTTTTTTTTTTTAAATACTACAATAGAGCATAAATAAGTACCCAAGCTCCTAAAACTAGGCTTGGGGAAGTAAGCAGTAGCAAACTCTAGTGAAAAAATAGAGAAAACTGCATTGAAAAACAATGAAGCATTCTTAGCCAATAGGCTGCATGTAGGTTAACACAGGAGAACCATAAAAACTTTGGCACTGTGCCTTTAAGACCCTGAGCACCTCCAGTATCCCACCATGCCTCAGGGGTGAAGGAAAGGTGACAGTTGGTTCACAGTTAGGTCAGTTCTTTTTTCCGGCTTCTTCTGAGAGGATCCTGGAGCATTGAGCTCTCAGTTTTTCTGAGTTTTCCTCAGAAAAATTCTTTAAAAAAGCGTTTTTTCACTTTTCACTCGACAAGTAACATCTTTGTCTGAGCTAGGAAGGTTTTTTCTGACAGAAAAATGCCTTCTCTTTTTGTCAAATGCCCTGCTTGTGGGAAGAAGAAGGCCCAGTCAGATCCCCACTCTCTGTGCATAGTGTGTCTGCCTCAGAGTCACTGCCCTGACACTTGTAAGTACTGTAAGAACATGTCTAGGAGGACTCTGAAAGACAGAGAGAAGATCCGACTTCATGGGCTTCAGGAGAGGAAAAGAACATCGTCCTCCTCACTCCCCAGGCATCCAGAAGGCCATTCTCAGGAGAGAATGGCCCGGTCGACGTCGACAGGTAGGAAAATACCTGTTTGTTCACCGTCGACGTCGTCGCTACCACCGTCCCACCGGCATAGATCGCCGTCGACGGCGACGCACCCGACGTTGAAGGGAACGGCGTCGAGGGAACATCAGAGCAGGGGCAGGTCTCCGTCGACGGCAGCCCGCCGATCGACGTCGAGCCACCGCCGGCATGCCCGGTCGCCGCCAAAGGCTGTGCGCCCCCCGACGTCAGGACACACGACGTCGAGATCTCCACGACGGCACGAGAAACATCCGCCGTCAACCTCCCATCGATCCACGTCGAGGCACACAACGGCGAGCAGGTCGAGGTCCAAGGAACGCCGTTCGACGTCAAGGCACTCAACGTCGAGGCAATCAACGTCGAGGCAGGACCAACCGACTGGGCGTCCTTCGACGTCGAAACAGCCATCGACGTCGACGCAGGTTTTACCTGTCCAACAGGGAGCAGAACATCGCCCCTCGCCAGACAAGGCTCAGTCTCCAGTGGTCTCCATACCGAGCGACTCTTCTCGGTCAAGAGCATCTCCTGGGCATGTCTCGCCCATCAACCTATCTCCGAGATGGCTGGAGAGCCTCAACAGACCAGCGGCCTCCCCAGATTCGCAATATTCGCGAATGTATTCACCCACTGCCTCCCCGCCAAGAACGCCATCGCCGACAGCCGGGGCAGAACGGGCTCGTTCAGCTCCTCTACAGCCGACCGCGAGGCCTAGGCGCTCGGCTACAGAGTCCCGCAGCAGATCTCGCTCTCAACGGAGATCCAGGTCGCGCTCAAGAAGATCACCCTCTTGGTCTTCATCAGGTTCTTCTGTCGGGCGTTACTCACCTACTCTTACAGATTCACCACCTGCTAGAGTCTCACCAGTGGATGACATAACCACTTTCAACGAGGTGTTGCTAAGAGGAGCGCAGAAACTCAATATAGAGGTTCCAGAATCGTCTACCTCCTCATCAATCATCTTTGAGACGCTACAACAGAGATCAGCGTCGAAAAAGTTGCTGCCTCTAGTGCCTGGTTTGTTGCAGCCGACCATGGACACTTTTCTGGCCCCAGCCTCGCTTAAGTCTGCCCCGGCTCGGATTCTTAAAAAGTACAAGGCTCCAGAGCAAGACCCTTTATTCCTTAGGAAGGATCCGCCGCCAGACTCAGTGATCATAGCTGCCGCCCGAAAGACCCACTCGGTGGCATCTTCGTCCACGGTACCCCCGGATAAAGAGAGCAGGCATTTAGACTCTCTGGGAAGAAAGATGTGCGGGACAGCAGCTTCAGCAATGAAGGTCTCTAGTGCGTCTGCGCTCCTGGGCAGGTACGATCGTTCTCTGTGGGATTCCCTCAGTAGATTTACAGAAAAACTGCCCAGAGAAGACAGGCAAGATTTCCAAGAGATTCTACAGGAAGGATGCCTGGTATCTAACCAAGTTATCAGCGCGGCAGCGGATGGGGCGGATTTGGCGGCTCATGGGTACGCACATGGTATCTGTGCGAGGAGATCTTCCTGGCTGAGGCTCACTGGCTTGAAACAGGAGGCACAACAACGTATCCTGAATCTCCCATTTGCCGGGAATTCTCTATTCGGTGCCCATGCAGACGAAGAGATGGCCCGCATGAAGACCGAGGTGGATACCATGAAGGCGGTAGGCCTCGAAAGAAGGAAAGATTTCAGGCGGAGGTACAGACCGTACGATAGACGCCCTTTCCAACAGAGGGTTCAAACCCCTCATTGGTCGCAAAGGTCTCAGCAACGACAGGGACGCCCTCTGTTTCAGCGAAGAAACACAAGGGAGCGAGGGTCAAGTAGACCTCAACAGTCCACTCCAAAAGCACCCACTAAGCAATGAAGTCTCGCTTCCCTCGACACTGTACACCACTCCGGTGGGGGGAAGTATTATTGCTCATCTTCACGAGTGGCACTCTATCACAAGAGACAAATGGGTGCTCAATATTGTCGAACATGGCTATTCTCTCCTTTTCAAGCAGCCTCCACCACACTTGCCACCAACCAAACACAATCCGGCTCATCTCACCTTGCTACGCAAGGAGGCTCTCGCCCTCCTAAGAAAGAACGCCATAGAAAGGGTTCCACCTGCCCACAGAGGAAAGGGGGTCTACTCCCGTTACTTTCTAGTAGCAAAGAAGGGTCAAGAGGGCGTTTTCAGGCCAATCCTGGATCTAAGACTGCTGAACAAATACATAAGAAAGCAGAAGTTCAGAATGCTAGCGCTTCACCAAATTTTCCCTCAACTGCATCAGGGAGACTGGATGTGCTCCATCGACCTGCAGGATGCGTATTTCCACATCCCAATAGCTCCAAAGCATCGAAAATTCCTGCGCTTTCGAGTAGCGTTACAGCATTACCAGTTCAGGGTTCTACCCTTTGGCCTGAAATCTGCTCCAAGAGTTTTCTCGAAATGTATGGCAGTGGTGGCGGCGCATCTACGAAGACAAAGGATATACATATATCCATACCTAGACGACTGGCTACTAAAGGCTTCTTCTCCGGAGCAGGCGAGAAGCCATCGGGACATTGTACTAGGAGTTTGCGAAGCTCTAGGTCTTCAGGTCAATTACCAGAAGTCAACCTTGACTCCAACGCAGAGTCTTCACTACCTAGGAGCTATCATAAACACAGAACTACAAAAAGTGTATCCTTCGGAGGAACGACTGTCCTCAATAAACATGAAGTGCCAGGACCTGTTGAGAGCCAGCGCACCTACGGCACGTCAGGTGACATCACTACTGGGCTCCATGGCATCGTGCATCTTTATTGTCCCAAATGCCAGACTCCACATGAGACCCCTCCAAGAGGCATTGGAGGCCAATTGGAGCCAAAGAACAGGTCGCTGGGAAGACACAATGCGGCTACCGGAGGTAGCACTGCAGTCATTGAGATGGTGGATGCACAGACCTCACCTGTCAGTGGGCGCTCCGTTTCACCAGGTACTTCCATCCGACACTCTGGTAACGGATGCGTCTCTTCAGGGATGGGGGGCTCATCTGGGTCCTTTTCAAGCGCAGGGTCTGTGGTCAGACAAGGAGAAGCAGTACCACATCAATCTGCTAGAACTCAGAGCGGTCCATCTGGCTCTCAAGTCTTTCACACCGCTAATTCAGGGGAAAACTCTATTGATACAGACGGACAATACAACCACGATGTATTACTTGAACAAACAAGGGGGAACGAGATCCCTACCCCTTTCACGAGAGTCCCAAGCGATATGGCATTGGCTCCTGGCCAGAGGAATGTCAATCACAGCAGTTCACCTGCCAGGTCAGCAGAACGTAGAAGCAGACTTTCTAAGCAGACACCTGGAGGACGTTCACGATTGGGTCCTGCACGACGAAGTCGCAGAATACATCTTCGCGCAATGGGGTCGGCCTCAACTGGACCTCTTCGCAGACGATGTAAACAGGAAATGCCCAGACTTCGCATCCAGGTTCTACCGTCCAGGATCTCGAGGGAATGCCCTGTTGATCGACTGGTCAGGGACATTTCTTTACGCTTTTCCTCCGATTCCCCTCATTCCGGCAGTGATCAGCAAACTTTACGGATCCAGGACCAGAATGATTCTTATAGCGCCACAATGGCCTCGACAATTCTGGTACACGGATCTCCTCAACCTGTCGGAAAAACCTCACAGGAGACTGCCGGGCAGACCGGATCTTCTGAGCAGAATGGAGGGCAGGATTCTGCATCCCAACCTACCCTCTCTGAGCTTAACAGCATGGCTCCTGAATTCCTGCAGTATGGGCACCTAGGACTCTCGCAGGAGTGCATGAACATCTTGAAAGAGTCCAAACGGCCTTCCACGCGGCGTTCCTACGCTTTTAAGTGGAAGAGATTCTACATATGGTGCTGTCAGCAAGGCCATAATCCCATACGGGCGCAGGAGGACGTCATACTGTCCTATTTGCTTCACCTAGCGAAATCCGGTCTGCAGGTATCATCTATTAAGGTACATTTGTCTGCTATTACTGCCTATCGCAAGTCACCTTCTCAGGAATCCTTCTTTACGAAACCTGTAGTCAAGGATTTCTTAGAAGGTTTGAAGAAAGTTTTTCCGCCAATTCGGAGGCCTTCTCCTCCGTGGGAACTGAACATAGTCCTAGCAAAACTTATGGGCCCTCCTTTCGAGCCTATCCATAAGGCCTCCTTACAACACCTTACGTGGAAAACGGCTTTTCTGGTGGCCATTACTTCAGCGAGGAGGGTCAGTGAGATCCAGGCCTTGTCTGCAAAAGAACCGTACACGGTTTTTCATGACAATAGAGTAGTTCTACGAACTCACCCATCTTTCCTTCCGAAGGTGGTGTCAGAATTCCATATTAATCAGACCATAACTTTACCGACGTTCTTTCCCAATCCGGAAACTCCGGCTGAGAAAGCATTGCACTCATTAGACTTGAAAAGAGTGCTGAAATTTTATCTGGACAAGACAAAATCGATTAGACACTCTAACCGCTTGTTTGTGAACTATGGTCATTTAAGGACAGGAGAAGCAGCATCTAAGCGAACAATATCAAGATGGATAGTCTCTTGTATTGTTAATACTTACCAGCTAGCTAATAGACAATTGCTAGCGCGGCCTAGAGCGCATTCCACAAGGGGAAAAGCGGCTACTGCTGCTCTCCTTAACAATGTTCCTATATCTGAGATTTGTAAGGCTGCTACATGGAAGTCTGTCCATACTTTTACAAGACATTATTGTTTAGACTCAGATGCAAGAGCGGATGCCCAAGTGGGGCAGGCCTCTCTAAGGAATTTATTTGCGTAAGACATGTCTATTCCTGCACTTCTATCGGACAGTCCGCTGGGTTTAGGGATGGGCTTGCTAATCTATTCAATGTTTATGACTATTGATGAGGATCCCCTGGAAGAGAAGGATAAGTTACTTACCTGTAAATCCTAGTTCTCTTCCAGGGGTATCCTCATCAAAGTCATAAACAACCCACCCTCCTCCCCGGACACACGTCTACTGGAAGTGCAGGACAGACAGTATTTTGATTCAATTATACAAATTGTCACCGTAAAAAGAACTGACCTAACTGTGAACCAACTGTCACCTTTCCTTCACCCCTGAGGCATGGTGGGATACTGGAGGTGCTCAGGGTCTTAAAGGCACAGTGCCAAAGTTTTTATGGTTCTCCTGTGTTAACCTACATGCAGCCTATTGGCTAAGAATGCTTCATTGTTTTTCAATGCAGTTTTCTCTATTTTTTCACTAGAGTTTGCTACTGCTTACTTCCCCAAGCCTAGTTTTAGGAGCTTGGGTACTTATTTATGCTCTATTGTAGTATTTAAAAAAAAAAAAAAAAAAAAAAAACTTCATAGAAATAAAGCATTTTAGCCTGTTTTTAACATGATAGCCTGCATGACTGTTTGTTACACATGTATAATGTGTATATATTTTATATATGCTCCGGGGTCCCCGCACAAGGGCGGGAATATTCAATGTTCAATGTTTATGACTTTGATGAGGATACCCCTGGAAGAGAACTAGGATTTACAGGTAAGTAACTTATCCATTCTTGCGCTCTTCAATTTCTCTCATGGAAACTTGTTTTCCTGGTAGCAATTACTTCCTTAAGAAGAGTTAGTGAAATTCAAGCATTCACTTTAGAAGAACCTTTCTTCCAAATTCACAAACACAAAATAGTACTTAGGACAAATCGAAAATGTCTACTCAAAGTGGTTTCACTATTTCACATCAATCAGTCAGTAAATTGCCAGACTTCTTTCTTTAGCCAGATTCAGTTGCTGAAAGAGCTCTCCACATTCTTAATCTCAAAAGAGCTCTCCTGTATTATATAGACAGAACAAAAGATTGTAGAAAATCTAAACAACTTTTTGTGGCTTTTCAACAGCCTCATAAGGGTAATCCTATTTAAAAACAAGAAATGGCCAGATGAATAGTAAGTTGTTTTCAAACTTGCTGTCTTAAAGCTAAAAGGCAACTATTAGTAAATCCTAAAGCACATTCTCTCGTAGGGGATTTCCATGTATAGTCATAAGCACTGAATAGTTCCGTACACCTGCGGGGACCCCGGAGCACTGTTCTGTAGTGTATTCTTAAGTGTAGATGTTTGCCTTTCTTGAAAAGGCATGTAAAGTCACTTAAGAATATCAATATGCAGCCTAGGTGAAAGGCTACAAAGGCCAAATTGTTCATTCTTTTGGTTGGTAAGAAAGGAAGCTGTAGTACAGATATACCTTTAAAACATATTTATTCTAGAAATGTAGTAAAAATCATGTTCTACAACTTTATTTACAACTTGAAATGAGGATGAAACAATGCAGGGCAGTGTAGCCCATAGGCTGCCATTATACAGAATGTAAATAGAGCTGTGCCTTTAAGAAAAGAAAGGCTTCCTCTGTCCCATCATGCACAGAAAAAGGCAGTTGCCTCAGTTCTTTTTTCCGGCTCCTTCTAACAGGACCCTGAAGCTTTAAGCTCCACCTTTCATAGCTTTTTTTTACTAAAACTCAACTAAAATTCTTTGGATTTCAATTTCACTCAACGTTTTTCATCTAGAGTGAACATTTCCTAGCTTTTCTTGTCAAATTCTGACAGAAACTTGAGGTTTTTTTGCCACCAGAATGCCTTCTCTTTTTGATAAGTGCCCTAGCTTTGGCAGGAAAAAGGCCAAAACAGACCCACATCAAGTCTGTATTATTTGCCTACCGTCAAGTCATAAACCCGATGCCTGTGACATTTGTAAAACCTTCTCCAGGAGAACTCTTCGTGACAGGGAGAAAATCCGCCTTCAGGCAAAAGAGGACAGGAGACGAAGAGGACAATCTGCCACAGAGCGAGGAGAAGGTCAGTCTTCTACCAGGGCTCTCACTGTGTCCTCTGGAGCAGCTGCCAGATCTGCTCACAAGCGTCACAGGTCCCCGACGACGTCGAGAGCATTGACGTCGAGACCAGGAACGGCGCCGACATGCTCGCCGTCGAGGAAGAGACATCGCTCGACGTCGACAGCCTTATCGACGTCGAGAAGGCGTAGACACTCGCCGTCGAGGAGTTCCCGTTCCAGGTCGACACGAAGGAGGAGATCGACGTCGGTGGACAGTACTCGTCGTCGGAGACGATCGCCGTCATCCCATCGACGTCGAGGGAGATCGCCGTCGAGGAGTTCTCAACGGCGAGAGGAGTCAACGCAGAGAGGTACTCGTCGGCGTCGTACTTCGACATCAAGAAGCATGTCGATGTCGAGGAGGCACTCAAAGAGACCAAGGAGGGTCTATACCACCTCAGAATCCTCGGATTCTCTCATTCTCTTACCGCCTTTGCCTCATCATTCTCCTCAGCCATCGCCTCTACCACAGACACCTCTGGCACCTACAGCTCCTCTGCCGGTATCTCTTTCAGAGTCCGCCCCAGTGACTCCTGCAGAATCCATAAGGCATTCTCGACATTCTTCGAGACGCTCTTCTTCATCTCGACATCATCATCAGCATGACTCAGAACGCAGGTCTCCTCGTTCACACCATAGACATTCCTCCTCATCCACAAGGGATTACTCTCCGACGTTATCTGACTCCCCGTCTCAGAGAGTTTCTCCCATAGACAATGTCAACACCTTTCAAGAGGTCCTAATTTGCGGTGCTACCAAGTTGAACATCCCTCTGGCAGTACCCGCTCCAACAACCTCTGTCATTTTTGAGGCACTACACCAGCGTTCTTCTTCTAGACCATTACTACCGCTGGTCCCAGGACTACTTGAATGGACATATTCTTAACACCGTCCACAACTAAAACTGTTCCTTCCAGACTCATAAAGAAATATCGTCCTCTGGAGCAGGACCCTTTGTTTCTGAGAGCGGATCCAGTGCCCGATTCAGTGGTAATCGTGGCTGCTAAGAAATTACATTCTACGTCTCCGTCTTCCTCTCCTCCACCGGACAAGGAAAGTAGAAAATTGATGCCGCAAGCCGCAAAGTTTGCTCCACCTCAGCCATCACTTTGAAAGCGGCTATTGCTACTGCCCTGTTAGGCAGGTATGATCGTGCCCTTTGGGATTTTGTGCTGCAATTTGCGGAACACCTCCCTAAGGAGAAAAAGGAGGATTTCTTGGAGATTGTAAGTGAAGGTTCCATGGTCTCCAATCAAGTAATAAGTGCGGCTGCAGACTCCTCTGTGTTATCCGCACATAATTATTCTCATGGAATTTCTTTGAGAAGACATGCCTGGCTACGCCTTACTTCACTTAAGCCAGAGGCGCAACAGAGGATTAAAAATTTGGCCTTTTCAGGTTCCACTTTGTTTGGTTCTCATGCTGACGACGAAATGTCGAGGATGAAAACGGAACTGGACACTCTAAAGGCGGTGGGCATCGAGAAACCAAGAGAGCAACGGAAAACATTCCGTCCGTACCACCGTAGACTCTTTACTCAAAGGTTTCAAACACCACAGTGGATGCCTTCAAGATCCCAGCAACAACAACATCAGAGAACATTTTCCACGCAACGAAAACAAACAAGGGGTCGATCAACGCCACAAACTGCCCAAACAGCTTGTCAGACATCAACGTCTAAGCCCTGAATCCTCGCTTCCCCCTCCTCCGTTACCCACTCCGGTAGGGGGAAGTATTTCACATCATCTGGAAGAGTGGCAACGCATAACGTCAGATGCCTGGGTGTTAAATATTGTGCGGAATGGCTACTGTCTCAGGTTCATAAGCCCCCCGCCTTCTATTCCACCCAAACCGGGGAATCACCATCTCGACACTCTCAAAGTGGAAGTAACAACCCCATTACAAAAGAAGGCGATAGAACCTGTCCCTATCAACCAGCAGGGAAAGGGAATCTATTTGAGGTACTTTCTGGTACCAAAGAAAGACAAACACGAGTTCCGACCCATTTTAGATCTAAGGGTAGCCAACAAATGGGTTCGCAGAGAGAAATTCTGGATGCTATCCCTACACCAAATCTATCCCCAACTTCGGCAAGGCGATTGGCTCTGTTCAGTAGACCTCTGCGACGCTTACTTCCACATTCCTGTGATCAAAAAACAAACTCCCAGACCATATAATCTTATGGCTACCCTGCACTTACAATAAGGTTTTGCTTAGACACTGTAGGGGCATAGTGCTCATGCACATATGCCCTCACCTGTGGTATAGTGCACCCTGCCTTAGGGCTGTAGTGCCTGCTAGAGGGGTGACTTACCTATGCCACAGGCAGTGTGAGGTTGGCATGGCACTCTGAGGGGAGTGCCATGTCGACGTGGTCATTTTCCCCCCACCAGCACACACAAGCTGTAAAGCAGTGTGCATGTGCTGAGTGCGGGGTCCCTAGGGTGGCATAAGACATGCTGCAGCCCTTAGAGACCTTCCCTGGCATCTGGGCCCTTGGAACCAGGGGTACCACTTACCTTACTTACTTTTAGGGAAAGAACACTGGTGCTGGGGCCTGGTTAGCAGGGTCCCAGCACACTTTCAAATCATAACTTAGCTTCTCTCGTAGGGGATTTCCATGTATAGTCATAAGCACTGAATAGTTCCGCGCGCCTGCGGGGACCCCGGAGCACTGTTGTGTAGTATATTCTTAAGTGCAATCATCAGCTCCTTGACAAAAAAGGTCTGTGAAAAACACTTAAGAATAACAATGTGCAGCCTATGTGAACAGCTACACAGGCCAAATTGTTAGAAGAAAAAACAGTTGTAGTGTAAATTCACGTTTAAACCTCTATTTATTCTATAAATACATAAATAAATACATTCTCATATTTTATTTACACCTCTCATGAGAATAAAACAATGTAGGGCAGTGTAGCCCATAGGCTGCCATTATACAGAATGAAAATAGAGCTGTGCCTTTAAGAAAGTAAAGTCTTCCTGTTTCCCATCATGCACAGCAAAAGGCAGTTGCCTCAGTTCTTTTTTCCGGCTCCTTTCTGACAGGACCCTGAAGCATTGAGCTCTACCTCACAAAATCCTTTTGTGACAGAAATTCATTTAAAATCTTTTGAATTTCAATTTCACTCGACGTTTTTAACATTGAGTGATCATTTTCTATTGTTTTCTGTTAGATTCTGACAGAATTTTGAGGTTTTTCTACTTCAGAAATGCCTTCACTGTTTGACAAATGCCCTTCTTGTGGCAGAAAAAAGGCCAAAACAGATCCACATCGGGTCTGCATAATTTGCCTTCCTTCCAGCCACAAACCGGAGTCGTGTGACATCTGCAAAACCTTCTCCAGAAGGACCCTTCGTGACAGGGAGAAGATCCGACTCCAGGCGAAAGAGGACAGGAGGAAAAGTGGTCATTCTACCACAGAGCGAGGAGAAGGTCAGTCTTCTACCAGGGCTCACACTGTTTCCTCTATAACTCCGACCAGACCGGCTCAAAAACGGCACAGGTCTCCGACGACGTCGAGGGCGTCGACATCGAGGCAAGGAACGGCGCCAACATGCTCGCCGTCGATGAGTGGTTCGCCGGCGAGAAAGAGACATCGCTCGCCGTTGACGACGATTTCGCCGTCGAGACGGCGTGGACTTTCGCCGTCGAGATCTGGGTCGCCGTCGACACGGCGAGGACGTTCCATGTCGAGGAGATCTGAATCCGGCTCGCCGTCGACACGGCGAGAGCGATCAACGTCAAGGGGTGCTCGACGTCGTAGGCGTTCACCGTCATCACGGCGACGTCGAGGGTCGTCGTCGAGAGATTCTCAACGGCGAGAAGAATCGACGTCGAAGGGCACTCGCCGTCACCGTACTTCGACTTCGAGGAGTGTGTCGACGTCGAGACAATCAAAAAGACCTAGAAGGGTTTATACAACCTCAGAATCCTCGGCCTCACTCATCCTCCTTCCAGCGTCTCCACAACTCTCTCCTCGACAATCACCATTGCCACAGACGCCGGTAACACCTACGGCGCCTCTTCCGGCTCCTCCTTCAGAGTCTGTTTTGAGGACTCCAACGCGGTCTGTAAGACGTTCTGGACATTCCTCTAGACGCTCTTCTTCCTCTCGGCACCGTCATGAATCACAGAGATCTCAGCATTCACATCACAGGCGTTCTTCTTCGTCTACACGGGACTACTCTCCAACCCTATCGGACTCACCGTCCCCGAGAGTGTCCCCCATAGATGATGTGAATACGTTCCAGGAGGTCTTAGTACGAGGGGCGACCAAGCTGAACATCCCGCTGGCGGTACCTGCCCCATCGACGTCAGTGATCTTCGAGACTTTGCATCACAGGACATCTTCCAGACCTTCGCTTCCACTGGTTCCAGGTCTCCTCGAACCAGCAATGGATATTTTCCTTGCACCGGCCGCAACAAAGTCTGCTCCTTCCAGACTTATTAAAAAATATCGTCCACCAGAACAAGATCCTCTATTCTTGAGGTCGGACCCAGTACCTGATTCGGTGGTCATAGTAGCGGCAAAGAAACTGCATTCAACCTCACCGTCTTCTTCTTCGCCTCCAGATAAAGAGAGCAGAAAGATAGATGCTGCAGCACGAAAAGTATGTTCTACTGCAGCCGTCACGATGAAGGCAGCCAGCGCTACTGCGTTATTAGGGCGATACGACCGTGCCCTCTGGGACTCTTTAATGCAGTTTGCGGAACATCTTCCTAAGGATAAAAGGGAAGATTTCCTGGAGGTCGTGGGTGAGGGAGCCATGGTTTCTAACCAAATTATAAGTGCTGCAGCTGACTCTTCGGTGCTATCCGCACACAATTATGCACACTGGATAGCGCTCAGAAGGCATGCATGGTTGAGACTTACATCACTCAAACCTGAAGCGCAGCAGCGAATACAAAACTTGCCTTTCTCGGGCTCCACCTTGTTCGGTTCTCATGCCGATGACGAGATGGCTAGAATGAAGGCTGAACTAGATACCCTGAAAGCGGTAGGCATGGAAAGACCGAAAGAACAAAGAAAGGTTTTCTGGCCATATCAACGACGACTTTTCACACACCGGTATCAGTCGCCACACTGGATGTCTTCGCGCCCCCAGCAGCAGCAACAACAGCAGCATCAAAGGGGTTTCTCCACTCAGCGATGGTCGACAAGGGGTCGTTCAACACCTCAAACTCAGGCAACTCGACAGGCTCCCACGTCTAAGCCCTGAATCTTTGATTCCCCCTCCTCCGTTATCCACTCCGGTAGGGGGAAGTATCTCAAATCATCTGGACGAGTGGCTACGCATCACAACAGACGCCTGGGTATTGAATATTGTGAGACATATTTACGCTCTCAGATTCACCAGTTCTCCACCATCTGTTCCACCCAAAACAGCCAACCGCCATCTCGAAGCTCTTCAGTTAGAGGTCAATATTCTATTGCAAAAAAGAGCCATAGAACCCGTTCCCATCAGCCAGCAAGGGAAGGGGATTTATTCGAGATATTTCCTTGTACCGAAAAAAGACAAACAAGAGTTTCGTCCCATTTTAGATCTGAGGACAGCAAACAAATGGATTCGCAAAGAAAAATTCAGGATGTTAGCCTTACACCAAATTTACCCACATCTACGTCAGGGCGACTGGCTCTGTGCAATAGATCTTTGCGACGCTTACTTTCATATCCCAATAACCAAGAAACATCGAAAATTCCTAAGGTTCACCGTCGGAAAACGCCATTACCAATTTGCAGTTCTACCTTTCGGCCTAAAATCAGCGCCGAGAACTTTCTCCAAATGCATGGCGGTAGTAGCCGCCCACTTGAGGAAACAGCGAATATTCGTCTACCCCTATCTAGACGATTGGCTCATAAAGGCCTCCAGTTGTCTCGAGGCACAACAGCATTTCGAATGGACTCTACAACTGCTGCAAAAACTTGGTCTTCAAGTCAATCTCCTGAAATCTACAGCAACACCTGTTCAGAGGTTGCATTACTTAGGGGCCATTGTAGATACCAGGCTAGGAAAGGTGTTTCCTTCGGAGGAACGACGGTTATCGATTCTCCAAAAGTGCAAACAACTGCAGGAAAGACCTCAAGCCACTGCAAGAATAATAGCTTCTCTACTGGGCTCGATGGCGTCTTGTATCCATCTGGTTCCCAATGCTCGCCTCCATATGAGACCATTGCAGGAAAATCTGGAGGATCAGTGGTGTCAACTGAGGGACGATTGGGAGAACAAAGTCCTTCTTTCTCCTCACACCCTACAATCCCTCAAGTGGTGGTGTTTACCCAGCAATCTCTTGGTGGGGATTCCGTTCCAACAACGGCCTCCATCTCAAACCATCGTAACAGATGCGTCACTGCTCGGATGGGGGGCGCACATGGAACATCTTCAAGTCCAAGGAGAGTGGTCACAGAGAGAGAGTCTCTATCACATCAACCTGCTGGAACTTCGCGCAGTCCACCTTGCGCTCAAAGCCTTCCTTCCCTCTCTGAGAACGGAAACTCTCCTTCTCCAGACAGACAACGTGGCCACTATGTACTACGTGAACAAACAAGGAGGCACCAGGTCCAGAATTTTATCCAGAGAGGCTCAGACAATCTGGCATTGGCTTCTAGCCAGGAACCTGTCGCTAGTGGCAACTCACCTGCCCGGCATCCAGAATGTTCAAGCGGATGCCCTCAGTCGGGTAATGGACGAGAACCATGAATGGGTACTACACGACGACGTCGTTCATTCCATTTTCGCACTCTGGGGTACCCCCTCTACAGACCTTTTCGCAACCCCAGACAACAAAAAATGCCAAAACTTCGCCTCCAGATATTACCATCCAGGGACATTGGGGAATGCCCTATGGATAAGCTGGTCAGGAGCATTTCTTTACGCCTTTCCACCGCTTCCCCTGATTCCGGCGGTCCTCCAGAAGCTGTCCAATGCTCAGACCAAAATGATCCTAATTGCTCCGGAGTGGCCACGCCAGTGGTGGTTCCCAGACCTTCTTCACCGGTCACTCAAACCACACATCAGGCTACCATATCGTCCGGACCTGCTCACGAAGTTCAGAGGGCAGATATCTCATCCCAACCCCTCATCGTTGAGTTTGGCAGCATGGCTCCTGAGCTAGTGCAATATGGACACTTGAACCTACCTCAGGACTGTATGGAAATTCTGAAGGAAGCAAAGCGCCCTTCCACACGATCAGCCTATGCAAGCAAGTGGAAGAGATTCTGCATTTGGTGTTTACACAACAACATTGACCCGGTTTCCTGTGGAGAACAATCTATCCTGCCATACTTGTTAAGTTTGGCAAAATCGGGCTTACAACTGTCGTCAATAAAAGTTCACTTGGCGGCTGTCACGGCATACAGAAAGAGTCCTTCACAAACTTCCTTTTTTCGGATTCCGATTATTAAGGATTTCCTAGAAGGTTTAAAGAAGGTTTTTCCTCCCATTAGAAAGCCTTCTCCTCCATGGGAACTGAACGTTGTCTTATCACGTCTGATGCTGCCGCCATTCGAGCCGATACATAAGGCATCACTGCAACATCTCACATGGAAAGCTGCTTTTCTGGTGGCAATCACTTCAGCGCGTAGGGTCAGCGAAATCCGGGCCCTTTGCGCTCAGGAACCCTACACGGTTTTTCATTCTGCAAAAGTGGTAATGAGAACTCATCCAAAATTTTTACCTAAGGTAGTCTCCGACTTCCATGTGAACCAAACAATTTCATTACCGACTTTCTTTCAGAATCCAGCTACTCCTGCTGAGAGAACTCTGCACTCTCTGGATGTAAAGAGAGTCTTGAAATTTTACTTGGACAGGACAAAAAGCTTACGAAAATCACAACAGCTTTTTATTAACTATGGCCCAATCAGAACAGGTTTGGGCACATCTAAACAATCTTTATCCAGGTGGATTGTTTCATGTATAATGTTATGTTATCAGTTAGCAAACAAATCCCTTGGTGGTAGGCCAAAAGCCCACTCTACCAGAGGGAAAGCAGCTACTGTAGCCTTGATGAGAAATGTCCCTTTGGCAGAAATATGCAAGGCTGCCACTTGGAGGTCGGTCCATACCTTTACTAAGCATTACTGCCTTGATACAGACGCTAGGGCAGATGCTCAGGTTGGACAGGCTTTGCTCAAGAATTTGTTTGCATGATTCATGTTTTTCTCAGTATTCTTATATCTACTCCACCGCGGTTATGGGGATGGGCTTGCTACTCTATTCAGTGCTTATGACTATACATGGAAATCCCCTACGAGAGAAGGAATGGTTTCTTACCTGTAACTCCAGTTCTCTCGTAGGGGTATTTCCATGATAGTCATAAGCAACCCTCCCTCCTCCCCGGTGGAGTTGACATAGAACATGAATATTATGGAGGTTGGTACTCCAACAAATGTTTTGTTTTTCTTCATGTCAGGTTAATAGCCTCCAAAAAAGAACTGAGGCAACTGCCTTTTGCTGTGCATGATGGGAACAGGAAGACTTTACTTTCTTAAAGGCACAGCTCTATTTTCATTCTGTATAATGGCAGCCTATGGGCTACACTGCCCTACATTGTTTTATTCTCATGAGAGGTGTAAATAAAATATGAGAATGTATTTATTTATGTATTTATAGAATAAATAGAGGTTTAAACGTGAATTTACACTACAACTGTTTTGTCTTCTAACAATTTGGCCTGTGTAGCTGTTCACATAGGCTGCACATTGTTATTCTTAAGTGTTTTTCACAGACCTTTTTTGTCAAGGAGCTGATGATTGCACTTAAGAATATACTACACAACAGTGCTCCGGGGTCCCCGCAGGCGCGCGGAACTATTCAGTGCTTATGACTATCATGGAAATACCCCTACGAGAGAACTGGAGTTACAGGTAAGAAACCATTCCATCAGCAAAGGCAAAAAGTCAGGGGTTAACCATGCCACGGAGGCATTTCCTTACATAACCCCTCCCCCCCAAACGAAAGAGGATGAGACTAACCTTTCCCAAGAGAGTCTTCATTTTCTAAGTGGAAGAACCTGGAAAGGCCATCTGCATTGGCATGGGCAGTCCCAGGTCTGTGTTCCACTATAAAGTCCATTCCCTGTAGGGATATGGACCACCTCAACAGTTTAGGGTTTCTCCTTTCATTTGCATGAGCCATCTGAGAGGTCTTTGGTCAGTTTGAACTAAAGTGAGTACCAAAAAGGTATGGTCTCAACTTCTTCAGGGACCAGACCACAGCAAAGGCCTCCCTCTCAATGGCATTCCAACGCTGCTCCCTGGGGAGTAACCTCCTGCTAATTAAAGTAACAGGCTGGTCAAGGCCATCATCATTTGTTTGGGGTAGGACTGCTCCTATCCCATGTTCAGAGGCATCTGTCTGCACAATGAACGGCTTAGAGTAATCTGGAGCTTTTAGAACTTGTGCTGAACACATAGCTTGTTTCAGGGTGTCAAAGGCCTCTTGAAATTCCACGGTCCAGTTAACTTTCTTGGGCATTTTCTTGGAGGTAAGTTCTGTGAGGGGTGTCACTATTGATCCATATCCCTTCACAAACCTCATATAGTACCCAGTCAAGCCAAGGAATGCCCTGACTCGAGTCTGGGTTTTTGGAGTTACCCAGTCCAGAATAGTCTGGATCTTGGGTTGGAGTGGCTGTACTTGACCTCCACCTACAAGGTGTCCCAAGTAAACTACAGTACCCTGCCCTATCTGACATTTAGATTCCTTGATAGAGAGGCCTGCTGCTTGCAGGGCCTGCAAAACCTTCTTTAGGTGGACCAGGTGATCCTGCCAGCTAGAGCTAAAGACAGCAATATCATCAAGATAAGCTGCACTAAAGGACTCCAAGCCAGCAAGGACTTGATTCACCAACCTTTGGAAGGTGGCAGGGGCATTCTTTAAGCCAAAGGGCATCACAGTAAACTGGTAGTGCCCATCAGGTGTAGAGAATGCTGTTTTCTCTTTTGCTCCTGGTGCCATTCTTATTTACCAGTACCCTGCTGTCAAGTCAAAGGTACTCAGGTATTTGGCAGCACACAATTTATCAGTCAGCTCATCTGCCCTTGGAATGGGGTGAGCATCTGTCTTGGTGACAGAATTAAGCCCTCTGTAGTCCACACAGAACCTCATCTCTCTCTTGCCATCTTTGGTGTGAGGCTTGGGGACCAAGACCACTGGGCTAGCCCAGGGACTGTCAGAGTGCTCAATCACTCCTAACTCCAGCATCTTGTGAACTTCCACTTTGAAGCTTTCCTTAACTTGGTCAGACTGTATGAATATTTTGTTTTTGACAGGCATGCTGTCTCTTGTGTCCACATCATGGGTACACAGGTGTGTCTGACCAGGGGTTAGGGAAAAGAGACCAGCACACTGCCGGAGGACTTGCCTGCAGTCAGCTTGCTGTTGGCCAGAGAGGGTGTCTGAATAGATCATCCATCTACTGTGCCATCCGTAGGGTCAGTGGAGAGGAGATCAGGGAGAGGTTCACTCTCTGCTTCCTGGTCCTCATCTGTAACCATTAACATGTTTACATCTGCCCTGTCATGGAAGAGTTTTAGGCGGTTAACGGGGGTCACCCTCTTGGGGGTCCTGCTAGTGCCTAGGTCCACCAGGTAGGTGACCTGACTCTTCTTCTCTAGCACTGGGTAAGGGCCACTCCATTTGTTCTGAAGTGCCCTGGGAGCCACAGGCTCCAGAACCCAGACTTTCTGCCCTGGCTGACACTCAACCATGGCAGCATTTTGGTCATATCACATCTTCTGAAGTTGTTGGCTGGCCTCAAGGATTTTACTTGCCTTTTCCATGTACTCTGCCATCCTGGAACGTAGGCCTAGTACATAGTCCACTATATCTTGCTTAGGCTCATGAAGAGGTCTCTCCCAGCCTTCTTTCACAAGAGCTAGTGGTCCCCTAACAGGATGGCCAAACAGAAGTTCAAAGGGGGAAAACCCTACTCCCTTCTAAGGCATCTCTTTGTAGGCAAAAAGCAGACATGGCAAGAGGACATCCCATCTCCTTTTGAGTTTTTCAGGGAGCCTCATGATAATGCCCTTCAATGTCTTGTTAAATCTCTCAACAAGACCATTGGTTTGTGGATGGTATGGTGTGGTGAATTTGTAAGTCACCCCACACTCATTTCACATGTGTTTCAGGTGAGCTGACATGAAGTTGGTACCTCTATCAGAAACCACCTTCTTAGGAAATCCCACTCTGGTAAAAATACCAGAGTGCTTTGGCTACTGCAGGGGCAGTAGTGGGCCTAAGGGGAATTGCTTCAGGGTACCTAGTAGCATGATCCACTACTACTAGGATATACTGATTACCTGATGCTGTGGGAGGTTCCAGTGGACCCACTATATCCACTCCCACTCTTTCAAAGGGGACCCCCACCACTAGAAGTGGAATGAGGGGGGCCTTTGGGTGGCCACCTGTCTTACCACTGGCTTGATAGGTGGCACAGGAGGCACAAAACTCCTTTACTTTCTGGGACATGTTGGGCCAATAGAAATGGTTGACTAACCTCTTCCATGTCTTGGTTTGTCCCAAATGCCCAGCAAGTGGAATGCCATGGGCTAAGGTCAGAATGAACTCCCTAAACTCTTGAGGCACTACCACTCTCCTAGTGGCACCAGGTTTTGGACCTCTTGCCTCAGTGTAAAGGGGTCCATCTTCCCAATAGACCCTGTGGGTTCCACTGACATTTTCTTTGGTTTCCTCAGCAGCTTGCTGCCTAAGGCCTTCAAGAGAGGGACATGTTTCTTGCCCCTTGCACAGCTGTTCCCTTGAGGGTCCCCCCTGGGCCCAAGAGCTCAACCTGATAAGGTTCCAAATCTATAGGCTCCGTTCCCTCAGGGGATAGAACTTCTTCCTGACAAGAGAGGTTCTTTTTCTTTTTCTGTACTGAAGCTGGTTCCCCAGTCTTCTTTCCTTTTCTCTTGGAGGGTTGGGCCATTATTCTAGACTCCAACACCTTTTTTTCACCTTGAGCCTTGCACTGTGCCCTTGTCTTGACACACACCAGTTCAGGGATACCCAGCATGGCTGCATGGGTTTTGAGTTCTACATCAGCCTATGCTGAGGAATCCAGATCATTTCCAAGCAGACAGTCTACTGGTATAGCAGAAGAGACTACCACCTGTTTCTGGCCAGTGACCCCTCCCCATTCTAAAGTTACCATAGCCATGGGATGTACTTTAGTCTGATTGTCAGCATTGGTGATTGGATATGTTTGTCCAGTCAGGTATTGTCCTGGGGAAACTAGTTTGTCTGTCACCATAGTGACACTGGAACCTGTATCCCTCAGGGCCTCTACTCTAGTCCCATTAATAAAGAGCTGCTGCCTGTATTTTTGCATGCTGGGTGGCCAGGCAGCTAGTGTGGCTAAGTCCACCCCACCCTCAGAGGCTAATGTTGCTTCAGTGTGAACCCTGATTTGCTCTGGGCACACTGTTGATCCCACATGGAGACTGGCTATTCCAGTGCTAACTGGAGTAGTAGTTGAAGTGGAACCTTTCTTGGGACAGGCCTTGTCTCCAGTTTGGTGTCCATGCTGACTACAACTGTGACACCAGGCCTTTTTGGGATCAAAGTTTTTACCCTTGTACCCAAATGAGGATTGTGAAGATGCTTTGAACCCACCCTCCTGTGCAGGTTTTTGGGGCCCTGTAGAAGACTCTTTACTTTTTCCCTTGGATGTCTCAACACTCTTCCCCCGGGGAGTCTTTGTGACCCCTTTCTTTTGGTCACCCCCTGTGGAAGTCTTGGTCACCCTAGTCTTGGCCCAATGGTCTGCCTTCTTTCCCAGTTCTTCGGGAGAAATTGGACCTAGGTCTACCAGATGCTGATGCAATTTATCATTGAAACAATTACTTAAAAGGTGTACCTTCATAAACAAATTATACAGCCCTTCATAATCATTTACACCACTGCCATTAATCCAACCATCCAGTGTTTTGACTGGGAAGTCAACAAAATCAACCCAGGTCTGGCTCGAGGATTTTTGAGCCCCCCTGAACCTAATCCTGTACTCCTCAGTTGAGAATCCAAAGCCCTCAATCAGGGTAGCCTTCATGAGGTCATAGGATTCTGCATCTTTACCAGAGAGTGTGAGGATTCTATCCCTACACTTTCCAGTGAACATTTCCCAAAGGAGAGCACCCCAGTGAGATTTGTTTACTTTTCTGGTTGCACACGCCCTCTCAAAAGCTGTGAAACGTTTGGCGATGTCATCACCATCTTCATATTTTGTTACAATCCCTTTGGGGATTTTTATCATGTCACTATTCTCTCTGACCCTATTTAAGTTGCTGCCACCGTTGATGGGAGCTAAACCCATCTCTTGTCTTTCCCTTTCTATGGCTAGGTGCTGTCTCTCCAAAACCAATCTTTTGCCCATCCTGGCTAACAGGAGGTCATCTTCATTAAGGCTGCCCTCAATGATTCCAGAGTTGCTGGACTCCCATGTGGGAGAAGCAGCATCACTGACTATCACTTGTGGAGTCAGGGTTTGAGAAACCCTGGTCTCCCTAACTAGGACAGGAGGGAGGGAATTATCCTCCAGGTCACTAGTTTCCCCCTCTGTAAGGTTGTCTTCAGAGGGTTGGTCTCTAGCAAACTCTGCCAAAAGCTCCTGGAGCTGTACTTTGGTAGGGTTTGATCCAGTTTTTATATTTTTTATTTTACAGAGTCCTTAACTCTGACATCCTAAGATGCAGGTGAGGGGTGAGGTTGAGTTCCACCACCATCTCATCTATACTAGACATTATTTCTCTAAAAGTTGGGATACTTTTTAAGAATCTAAAACTATCTCTAGAACTTAATCCAAACTTTTACAAAACTTTAAAACTCCAAAAGAAATGCTAACAGGGACTTACGCAAAGCCCTAGCAAGACTTTTAAAAATTTAGAAAAATAGCTCAAATTTCAAAAATCAGTTTCTAATGACAATTTTTGGAATTTAGTCGTGTGTTCAGGTATTGGCCGAGTAGTCCAGCAAATGCAAAGTCTTAGACCCCACCACTGATCCACCAATGTAGGAAATTGGCTCTGAATACACTATTTCAAAGTAAGAAATAGCATGCACCGAGTCCAAGGGTTCCCCTTAGAGGTAAGATAGTGGCAAAAAGAGATAATTCTAAAGCTCTATTTTGTGGTAGTGTGGTCGAGCAATAGGCTTATCAGAGGGTAGTGTTAAGCATTTGTTGTACACACACAGGCAATAAATGAGGAACACACACTCAAAGACTTACTCCAGGCCAATAGGTTTATATATAAAAAAAATATATTTTCTTAGTTTATTTTAAGAACCAAAGGTTCAAGATTTGCAAGTAATACTTTAAATGTATGTTACTTCACTTAGATACTTTAGGAACTTTGAATAAAAGCAATATCATATACAGTCTTTGTAAAAATGGCAATAAGCTATTTTCAAAGTGGAAACAGAGCAAAAATCAACAGTTCCTGGGGAGGAAAGTAAAGGTTAGGTTTGCAGGTAAGTAAAACACTTACAAGTCTCAAAGTTGGGGCCAAGGTAGCCCACGTTGGGGGTTCAAGGCAACCCCAAAGTTACCACACCAGCAGCTGAGGGCCGGTCAGGTGCAGAGGTCAAAGAGGTGCCCAAAACACATAGGCTTCAATAGAGAACAGGGGTGCCCCGGTTTCAGTCTGCCAGCAGGTAAGTACCCGCGTCCTCGGGGGGCAGACCAGGGGAGCTTTGTAGGGCACGGGGGACACAAGCAGGCACAGAAAGTACACCCTCAGCGGCACTGGGGCGGCCGGGTGCAGTGTGCAAACAGGCATTGGTTTTTAGATAGAAAGTAATGGAGGGACCCGGGGGTCACTTCAACGATGCAGGCAGGCAAGGGGGTGGGGCTCCTCGGGGTAGCCACCACCTGGGCTAGGCAGAGGGTCGCCTGGGCGTCCCTCCTGCACTGGAGTTCTGTTCCTTCAGGTCCTGGGGGCTGCGGGTACAGTGTTGGTTCCAGGCGTCGGGTCCCTTGTTGCAGGCAGTTGCGGTCAGGGGGAGCCTCTGGATTCTTTCTGGAGGCGTCGCTGTGGGGGCTCATGGGGGTCATCTCTGGTTACTCACGGGCTCGCAGTTGCCGGGGAGTCCTCCCTGAGGTGTTTGTTTTCTGCAGGTTGAGCTGGGGGCATTGGGTGCAGAGTGGAAAGTCTCAAACTTCCGTCAGGAAACGTGAAGTCTTTAAAGTTGCTTCTTTGTTGCAAACAAGTTGCAGGATTTTGAACAGAGCCGCTGTTCACTGGAGTTTCTTGGTCCTTGGGTGCAGGGCAGTCCTCTGAGGCTTCAGAGGTCGCTGGTCCCTGTTGGATGCGTCGCTGTTGCAGTTTTCTTCGAAGTTGTGAGACAGGCCGGTAGGGCTGGGCCCAAAGTAGTTGTCGTCTCCATCTTCTCTGCAGGGCTTGAGGTCAGCAGTCCTTCTTTTTGTTAAGGTTGCAGGAATCTAGTTTCCTAGGTTCTGGGGTGCCCCTAAATACTGCATTTAGGGGTGTGTTTAGGTCTGGGAGGGCAGTAGCCAATGGCTACTGTCCTTGAGGGTGGCTACACCCTCTTTGTGCCTCCTCCCTGTGGGGAGGGGGCACATCCCTAATCCTATTGGGGGAATCCTCCAAACTCAAGATGGAGGATTTCTCAAGGCAGGGGTTACCTAAGCTCAGGACACCTTAGGGGCTGTCCTGACTGGTGGGTGACTCCTCCTTGTTTTTCTCATTATCTCCTCCAGCCTTGCCGCCAAAAGTGGGGGCAGTGGCCAGAGGGGCGGGCATCTCCACTAGCTGGGATGCCCTGGGGTGCTGTAACAAAAGGGGTGAGCCTTTGTGGCTCACCGCCTGGTGTTACAGTTCCTGTAGGGGGAGGTGAGAAGCACCTCCACCCAGTACAGGCTTTGTTCCTGGCCACCGAGTGACAAAGGCACTCTCCCCATGTGGCCAGCAACATGTCTGTTGTGTGGCAGGCTGGCAGAAACTGGTCAGCCTACACTGGAAGTCGGGTATGTTTTCAGGGGGCCTCTCTAAGATGCCCTCTGGGTGTATTTTTACAATAAATTGCATACTGGCATTAGGGACCATTTATTGTGCTGAGAAGTTTGATACCAAACTTCCCAGTTTTCAGTGTAGCCATTATGGTACTGTGGAGTTCGTGTTTGACAAACTCCCAGACCATATACTCTTATGGCTACCCTGCACTTACAATGTCTAAGGTTTTGCTTAGACACTGTAGGGGCATAGTGCTCATGCACATATGCCATCATCTGTGGTATAGTGCACCCTGCCTTAGGGCTGTAAGGCCTGCTAGAGGGGTGACTTACCTATGCCACAGGCAGTGTGAGGTTGGTATGGCACTCTGAGGGGAGTGCCATGTTGACTTAGTCATTTTCTCCCCACCAGCACACACAAGCTGTGAAGCAGTGTGCATGTGCTGAGTGAGGGGTCCCTAGGGTGGCATAAGACATGCTGCAGGCCTTAGAGACCTTCCCTGGCATCAGGGCCCTTGGTACCAGGGGTACCACTTACAAGGGACTTACCTGAGTGTCAGGGTTGTGCCAATTGTGGAGTCAAAGATACAGTTTAGGGAAAGAACACTGGTGCTGGGGCCTGGTTAGCAGGGTCCCAGCACACTTTCAAATCATAACTTAGCATCAGCAAAGGCAAAAAGTCAGGGGGTAACCATGCCAAGGAGGCATTTCCTTACAGCATGTGAATCTGCAGCACTACATGCCACAAACAGATATACACTGGGTAAGTGACATATTCTATATATATATATATATATATTCCTACGGGCGGTCACCAGTAGGCAGCCATAGTTAGGACCATTTTTTCCCTAGACGGAGCATTTTTTTATTTTGCCAATAACGTTGGCACCGTTTGACGGATCTCCCAAAATTTCAAAACATATACTTTGTGGTCAGGTCAGCTGCTGTGTTGAAAGTTTCGAGGTGATCAGTCAAGCGGGGGCCGAGGAAAAGGGAGGCGTCCAAAACCACTTTTTCCCCATTCTACATTCTGAAGCATTCAACAGAATTAGACCAAATTTATCAGAAAGCTAGCTCCTGATCCAGAAAGCGTGCTTTTTGTGAGTTGGTGTAAATCCCTTCAGTAGTTTGGGAGATATTGGAGATATTAGAGTTTAAAACATATAGATATCTGTGAATAGCAGTTAACCTACTCTTAAGTGGGTGGGTGGGTGTAGTAGCCTATTCCACCCTAAACACTTAATGATTTTTCCCTTAATCCCTCCCAACAATTAAATATCCATTTGACCCCCAGGTTGTGGCTTTTTGTGCAAAGACTGCTCGGATTTTCATGAAATCACAAAAGGGATGTGAGTTGGACCAGGCCACTTCACTTCTTTTTTTAAAATCCAGCCAGCAATTTTTGCAGTTGATGTCAGCTTTTGCCCTATAGGAATTGATATTAAATTTTCCACTTTTGAGACTCATCCCTCCCCCTAATAATTTTCACCACCCTTGATGGCTCATCAATAAGCTATCTAGGACCTTGTGGATCTAAAAGAACAAAACTTTTGGAACCTTTTGTCAATTGATGAAAATGTTGCTAAAGATCGATAAAATACATTCCCTGCGGGTTGTGTGATGTAACCATAACTAGAGACTCACCTTCACATATTTAGACATATCTTTGGTGGCATGCGGACCCCCACCTCTCAAGCGGACAGTGAGGTAAGGCTGCCACGATTTTTGCTGGATCCAGAGGCTTGATTCATCTTCATGTCCAGCTCCTTGAGTCTCAGGTCAGGAGCCCTCAGCAGTTTCTTTTCATCCAGAGCTGGTTGTTTCTCCATCAAAGCTAAGGCTTTCTCCATCTCTGCCCTTGCTGCTTCTGCAGCAAGCTCCAGTTGGGCCTGCTGCAGCTGGCACTCCCCCTCAGCTCTCCGGTCCCCCAGGTCCTTAGGGCAGGGCTTGAGCATACACACTGCTTCTTGTGCTAGGCCCAGTACGGGGACCTCTCTCCTATGGTTTCCCACTCTCCTCTGGTTCTTTGTCCAAGGGAAAAAGAAGCTCCTCTCTCTCTCCAGTTCTAGAGCTGTTGCAAAGTAGTCCTCCTCAGCCTCTGTTTCCTCCTCCTCTTCATCCAGTGCATCCTCCTTCTCATCATCCTCTGGTGCTGCAGCTTGCATGCTGTGGGCCTCCTCCAAGGCTCTAAAGACTATCTGATACTCAGACTTTTGATAATTCTTTGGGAGATTCAGTCCCCTCTCCTTGGACAACTACCTCAGCTCAGCCATGCTGTAGCTCTCAGTGGCATCAATATCCAACTCCATCTTGGCACGCAAGAGTTTCAGGCACAAAAAATGTGAGGCAGGAATCAAATTTGGAAAAAGGCAATAAATATGGCCAATCAACTACAAAAAAGTCAACTGATGTCAAAGTATTTAACTGGGACTTTGTGTAACACAAATCACTGTGTGGAACTGCACAAACACAAGTCCTGAGCCACACCACTGAAGACCAGTGTTAGAAACTGTGTTGTTGGTTGAGTGGGGGGTGAGCCCCGGCCAAGCAAAGCCACAGTCCCATGCAGGGTGAACCACGAAATGCAACAAAATTAACCTGTGCTTAATCCTGGGTAGCTTGGCACAAAAAGCAGTCAGGCTTAACTTTGGGGAAATATGTAAAGTATTTATGCAGCACACAAACAGTAACAAAGTGAAAACACAACGCAAGCAAAATAGAGTATATTTTAATGAATTGACACCAAAACAACAAAAATGCAATCAGTAGAACTGGAGTTATGACTTTTTAAAGATTTTAGTGAAAATTAGCGAAAATTGTGCTGAAAGGCACAAAGACCCAACTAGGGATTTCTGATGGATACAACTACCTGTGGATTCCTCACCTAATGAATACTCCCATGGCGCCAGCATTCGACGGAAATCTTCTTACTAGTCTCTGCACGTCGACGAGGACGTCACTCTAGCCCACGCGACGCCGTCTGATGTCATACAGGCAATAAGAGGTCCTCGACGACGTGCGGACGTCAGTTCCCTTTTTTCCGTGCATTCGAAACGGTTATCTTCGAGGGAGCAACTGTTACTTTTGTGGTTACAGTGTATTTTTGCTGCGTAGCCTTTCGCTGTGGTAATAATGTCGCAGAGAAAGTCTGGATTCAAGCCTTGTCGTGAGTGTGGAGGCAAGATGTCGGTGACGGATCCTCATTCCGATTGCCTTTGGTGTTTGAGCTCCGACCACGACGTCTCGACTTGTGATTCATGCCAGCACATGAATCCGAAGGCCCTCAAAGAACGTGAGGCGAAGCTGTTTATGGCAAAATCGAAGGAGAAGCATCACAAGAAGTCTTCTTCTCCAAGACATCGGCGTCATCGAGACTCCAGGCGCCGTAGAGAATCTCGGCGTCATTCGAAGGAGACTCGTTCCAGGTCTTCGGATCGGCGCCGAAGGACATGGGAGATTAGTCCCACGGTTACGCCGCATCCTTCGACGCCGTTGCCCTCTCCGGCGTCTCCAACTTCACCTGGACAGGCGTCGGTGATTGAGGTATTGGAGCCTCAGGTGTTTTCTCCGGCGCAGACGTCGAGGCCGGCGTCGGGGTCGCCTCCGAGAGAGGCACCTCAGTATCCGGCTCTTCCCACCCCTGGAGCCGATAGTTCCGCATTCTTGAATGCGATGTATGCCATCTTCCAACAGATGGCTCCAGGGGGTGCTCCGGCTGGGCCTTTGGCCTTTTCTTTGGGTGATCCTGCCCCTCTTCGGCCGGCACCCTTTATGCCCTTTCTCCCTTTTGGGAACGTGGGCTCGGCGCCAGTGTCGGTGCCGGTGGCCGCTCTGGTGGCTTCAGAAGGATTGGCCCCGGGGATTTCCATCCCGTCGACGTCGGGATTTCGGCCTGTGACTCCGGTGGGTCCATCTGCTTCAGCTGCTCTTTCGTCGGCGCCGAAGTTACCTGTGGCGCCGGACGCGGCGGCGGTGGCTTCTGAAGATCGGCGCCGATCTTCGACTTCGGCGGAGGCATTGTCGACTCCGCGTATTGAACAACGACTTCATTCGAGGAGACGTGCTCTCCGTGTATTAGAGGAGCAGGAGTACCAACGAGCCCTGGAGGAAGGAGAGCTAGAGGACTCGGGTGATGGGCTGCGTGGTCTGGAGTCGGCCAGTGGGCTGGACACTTCCCCTGAGTGGGGTCTTTCTTCCCCGGGAGAATATACTGAGTAGGCTGCTTCCTTTCATGCAGTGGTACGGAAGGCAGCTAGTTTTTTGGACCTGCCTTTGCCGGTGGTGGAGGCTAAACAAAACCTTTTAACAGAGGTGTTACATCCGGCCTCAGCTGCGGCGGAGCCTCTTTTGCCATTTAATGACGCTCTGCTGGATCCGGTGTTAGAGGTGTGGAAGAGGGCGGCATCTTCCCCAGCAGTTCACAGAGCCGTGGCCAGGAGGTATCGGGCGGCTCCGACTGACCCTGGTTTTCTATCTAGGCACCCTACGCCGGAGAGCTTGGTGGTGCAGGCCTCCTGTTCATCCAAGTCAGCGCCTGGTTCTTTCCTGACGGTGCCTGGGGACAGAGATTCTAAGAAACTAGAGGCGCAGTCCAAGAAGATTTTTTCGTCCTGCAGTCTGGCGTTAAAAGCCACTAATGCAACCTGTATCCTGGGGAGGTATATTCATGCTCTGATGGATGACATTTCCTCATCGTTTACAGAGCTTCCCCAGGGTCTTTTGGATCTTGCTTCAAATGCCCAGGCTGCTGCGACCCAGATTATCCAGACGGGACTGGATACCACCAACTCGGTAGCCAGAGCAATGGGCACAACTGTGGTGGCAAGGAGACAGGCCTGGCTCCGTAACTCGGGCTTTTCTGCGGATGTACAGTCCACATTGTTGGATCTCCCGTTTGATGGGGACAAACTGTTTGGGGCCAAGGCTGATTCGGCATTGGAACGTTTTAAGGAAAGCAGGGCCACGGCTAAGTCGTTAGGGCTCCAAGCTCCTTCTGCCACGGCCTCTTCCAGATTTTTCAGGAGGTTTCGTGGATTTGGGCGTGGCTCTTCCTCCTCTTCCTTTCGGGGAAGATAT
Organism: Pleurodeles waltl; assembly: GCF_031143425.1. Classification (NCBI taxonomy): domain Eukaryota; kingdom Metazoa; phylum Chordata; class Amphibia; order Caudata; family Salamandridae; genus Pleurodeles; species Pleurodeles waltl. The sequence continues at coordinate 419,768,149 of NC_090448.1, read as the reverse complement.
CAGCAACCTGCCTCTTCCCATCCCTATAGATCTTTTAGGGGGAGAGGTAGGGTCCGCACCAGAGGAGCCTCTCAGCAGCACTCTGCCTCTTCCTCATCCTCTGGCGGGGTGCAGCAGGGGAAGCAGCCTTAGGCTTCCGCCATTTCCCACTCACTCCTCTCCTGTAGGGGGAAGATTACAGCATTTTCTCACAAAATGGAAGACTGTTACAACGGACACGTGGGTTCTCAGTATTGTGGGAAAAGGCTACATCCTTCCCTTTCGGGAGTTCCCGCCCCTCATCCCGCCCCGCCCTTCTTATTGTTCAGAAGAACACTTCCTGTTGCTAGAACAGGAGGTACAAGTCCTCCTTTCAAAGGGCGCGGTGGAGTTGGTCCCAGAGCAGGAAAGGGGTCGAGGATGTTACTCAAGGTATTTCCTGATACCCAAGAAGGATGGTCGTTTGAGACCAATTCTGGACCTGAGGATCTTGAATTGGTTCCTCAAGCAGGAAAAGTTCAAGATGCTGACCCTAGCACAGGTGCTTTTGGCGTTGAACAAGGAAGACTGGATGGTGTCTGTCGACTTGCAGGATGCTTACTTTCATATCCCGATACTCAAGTCACACAGGAAGTATCTCCGGTTTGTGGTGGGATCGCAGCACTATCAGTTTGCGGTCCTTCCGTTTGGTCTTACTTCAGCACCTCGAGTCTTCACGAAGGTGATGTCGGTGGTTGCGGCAGAACTCAGAAGGAAGGGGATAGCAGTATTCCCTTACTTGGACGACTGGTTGATCAAAGCCAAGTCCCCGGAGCTTGTGTCGCATCATCTGCAGTCAACAACCCAGTTGTTGTTCGACCTGGGTTTTTCGGTGAACGAGCCCAAATCTCACCTAGAGCCCTCTCAGCGCCTCCTGTTCATAGGGGCAGTACTGGATACAACATTGGGTCGGGCCTTTCCTCCGCCTCAGCGGATTCAAGATATTCAGGATTTGGTTCCAATGTTTCGAAATGGAGCGGTAGTTCCAGTCCTCAAGGTCCTTCGTCTGCTCGGTCTGTTTGCCTCCTGCATTCTGTTGGTCACGCATGCTCGCTGGCACATGAGGGCTCTTCAGTGGTGCCTCCGAAGGCAGTGGTCTCAACACAAAGGGGATCTAGAGGGTACTGTCAAGATCTCCAGAGATGCTGCTGTGGATTTGAAGTGATGGATTGCAAGCAACAATCTTTCACAAGGAAAGCCGTTCCAGCAGTCGCCACCAGTGGCCACAGTCATAACGGATGCTTCCACTCTAGGGTGGGGAGCTCATCTGGGGGATCTGGAGATCAAAGGTCTTTGGTCTCCAGAGGAACAGATGTTTCACATCAATCTGTTAGAGTTACGGGCTGTACGTCTGGCTCTCAAGGCCTTCCTCCCTTCCCTTCGTGGTCAGTCGGTACAGGTCCTAACGGACAATACTACCACGATGTGGTACATAAACAAGCAGGGAGGAGTGGGGTCGTACCTTCTCTGCAGAGAAGCTCTTCGACTATGGTCCTGGGCAAAGGACCATCAGATTTGCTTGATAGCAAACCATCTGGCCGGAGTCTTGAACGTGCGTGCGGACAGTCTCAGTCGCCATTTCTCGGCAGACCACGAGTGGCGTCTCCATCCAGATCAAGTCCGTTTAATCTTCCAGAGGTGGGGGTTTCCTCGGATAGATCTGTTTAAAACTCGAGAGAACGCGCATTGTCCGTTATTCTGCAGCCTCCAGTATCCGATGCAGGGAGCGTTGGGGGACGCGTTTCAAATAACCTGGTGCGGCCAGTTGCTTTACGCGTTTCCTCCCATACCCTTGATTCCTCGAGTACTGAGGAAGATTCGCCAGGACCGGGCTCTAGTCATCCTAATAGCTCCGGATTGGCCAAGGAGGGTATGGTACTCCGACCTTCTCCAACTCTCAATGTGCCCTCCGCTCCGTCTCCCTTTCAGGGCAGACCTCCTCTCGCAGTCGCAGGGGCAGGTTCTACACCCCAACCTCCAGAGTCTGCACCTACATGCCTGGAGATTGAACGGGGCAACCTGAGTTCCTTCTCTCTCCCGCCTGAGGTAGTGGATGTTATATTAGCGGCCAGGCGACACTCCACTAAATCTATCTACGCTAATAGATGGTCTAAATTTGTTGCGTGGTGTGGAGAGAGGCAGATTGATCCTTTGCATGCTCATCTATCGCACGTTTTGTCTTTTGCTCTGTCTCTAGCGCAGAAAGGTTGTGGGTGGCTACCATTAAGGGTTATTTATCGGCCTTGTCAGCCTTCATATGTCTTCCAGACCAACCATCTTTATTTAAATCCCCTATTGTTATTAGATTCTTGAAAGGTCTTCTAAATAAATATCCTCCAAAGCCATTCGTTATGCCGCAATGGGATTTGTCCTTGGTCCTGACTTTCCTTATGGGGTCCCCTTTTGAACCTATGCATGCTTGCCCTTAAGGTATTTGGTTTTAAAAATAGTCTTCCTGGTAGCTATAACATCAGCAAGGAGAGTGAGTGAGTTGCAGGCCTTATCAGTAAAGCCCCCTTATACAACTTTTTATGGGGATAAGGTGGTGTTGAGGACCAAGGCTGCTTTCCTCCCGAAGGTTGTTTCACCCTTCCATTTGGCTCAGGCAATTACTTTGTCCACGTTCTATCCTCCGCCTCATCCTTCCAAAGAGGAAGAAAGACTGCACCGTCTGGACCCAAAGAGAGCGTTGAGCTTCTTTATTGATAGAACAAAGGATTTCAGGCTGGAGGATCAGCTGTTTATTGGATACGTGGGCAAGAGGAGAGGAAAGGCAGTCCACAAGAGAACACTATCCAGGTGGGTTGTTCTTTGCATTAAAATCTGTTATTCTTTGGCAAAGAAGGATCCTCCTGAGGGCATTAGAGCTCATTCCACCAGAGCTAAGTCGGCCACTTCGGCCTTGGCCAGAGGTGATCCTGTGGTCGACATCTGCAAGGCCGCAACTTGGTCGTCCCTTCACACTTTTGCAAAACATTACTGTTTGGATTCTGAGGTTAGAAGGGACGGCCATTTTGCACGGTCAGTGCTGCAGGATTTCTTGGTTTGACCATTTAGGCACCCACCGCCGGGCGTGGTACTGCTTTGGGACTCTATTCATTAGGTGAGGAATCCACAGGTAGTTGTATCCATCAGAAGAACGAGTTACTTACCTTCGGTAACGACTTTTCTGGTGGATACATTAGCTACCTGTGGATTCCTCACGGTCCCACCCGCCTCCCCGTTGCCTTTCTGGTCTTACCAAGTAATCCTTGAGTACGCTCCTCTTGGTCTTTGAGGGTGCAATAGATGTTGTATATATTATATTTATATATGTATATATGTATATATCTTTGTGTATATACTTGATGTGTATATATATTTTAAAAAGAGAGAGTTATATATATATATAAAAGATTTACAGTTATTCATGCAATGTTGTGTATTTTTACAATGTAATGGGATGTTGCCTTGCTCTTTCATTGCATTGCCTCGTTGTTCTCATGCACGTAAAAAATGATTGGTACTGACGTCCGCACGTCGTCGAGGACCTCTTATTGCCTGTATGACGTCAGACGGCGTCGCGTGGGCTAGAGTGACGTCCTCGTCGACGTGCAGAGACTAGTAAGAAGATTTCCGTCGAATGCTGGCGCCATGGGAGTATTCATTAGGTGAGGAATCCACAGGTAGCTAATGTATCCACCAGAAAAGTCGTTACGGAAGGTAAGTAACTCGTTCATCTAGTTGCGCTGGACCAGGTCAAAGTCAAACTTTCAGGTCGACCGTGATTGAGTGTAGGCTGGCTACATTCACCGATTTAATCCGCTGAAGGTTACCATATCGAATTCAACGCAGGAGTTCCGTTCTTGTTGGAGAGGGCCTACGAGGAGCAGGGAGAGCAGCGCATGAGACTGTCGATATAGTGCAAGGAGCCAGCCAGCGTCGCAGATTGGTTTTGCTGGAGCTTTGCATTGGCCATCCCTGTGAGCAGTCAATGCTGAAGTGAAAAAAGTTGGGCTGCCAGGGATTCGCGTAGAATTGTGAAGTGAGTGGCAAAGTCTTGGTGTGAACATGCCCATTTGTGATCGCAAAGAGCCCAAAAGCTTGATTTCAGCTCGCTGAGCCACACCAAGGGTCCAGGACTTTAGGTTGCACCCCTTGTCAGTCAGGAACTCACTGCAGCTGGGTCCAGGGGCTGGTGCAGGATGTTGGGGAACCTTTAATGTCCCTGAGGGTCAGATCAGGAGGCCAGCAGACTAACCTTTGGGGGCATTCTGGTGTTTTAATACAAGATGAAGTAGCAGGTCCAGTTCTCCTTCTGAGGCAAGAGAACAGCCGATCAGCACAGCAGGGCAGCAGTTTCTTCAGAGCAACAGTCCAGCAGAGTGGCAGTCCTTCCAGCAGCAAAAGCAGTCCTTCTTCCTGGCAAAGTGTCCACAGGTCCAGAGGTGTACTGAAGAGTTGGTGTCTGAAGTCCTGGTACCCTGGTTCTAGAAAGTGGGAAAAGTTTCTTGCAGTGGCTTTGGAGGTCATGGAATTTCCTGCCTCTCTTGCCCTGGCTCCAGGCTGGCTGCAGTAACAAAGTGGGATCGCCAGGCCCTTTGCACAGGCTATTATGTGCTCAGCATGACCCCCCCCACCCACCGCAATCCTGCCCATAGATGGCCCATTTGGGAACACACCGAATCCTTCTATTGTGTGACTTTCTATGAGGAATTCACAAAGTCTAACTGTCAGTTACACCCAATCATGTGACCAGGCCAGGCTACAGGCACAAAAATGGGTAAGGGCAGAAAAATGCCACTTTTCTAAAAGTGACATTTTGAAAATTGTGATAAAAAACAGACTTTACTATTAAATATGGCTTTTCAGCACAATTTCAAAGACACCAAACATGAAACAGTTCCCAATTGGAAATGACAACATATTAAATGCAATAAGGAATCCCTGTGTTATCCTGTTTGAGAGATAGTCTTTACAATAGAGAAAAACAAATGTAGGAGTTTTTCACTACCATGACATGCAAAACTTAAAAGTACTTGTCCAACCTTTTAATTACACAACACCATGCCGTGTGGGCTACCTAGGGCCTACTTTAGGGTTGACCTATATGTAATAAAGGGGCTTGACAGAGGGATTTTATTTTAATGTCAAGTCGACATGGCTGTTTAAAATTGCATTCAGGCTACAATGGCAGGCCTAGGACAAGTTTTAAGGTACTACTTAATGGCACAATAAGTGTTGCTGGCCCACTGGTAGCATTTAATTTACAGGCCATGGGTACATGGTCTAGTACTCTACCAGGTACTTATAAGAAAATTAAATATGCCAATTGGGTACAAGCCAATTAGACAATGTTTATTGGAGAGAGCACAAGCAGTTTAGCACTGCTTAGCATTGATAACGTGCACAGAGTCCTAAAACCAACAAAAACGAATTCAGCAAAAAGTGTAGGGTTACAGGCAAAAGGTTTGGAGGTGTCCCTGGAGAGAGGACCAAATCCAACAGAGTTTACAGTGCCCCAAATATTACCAGTATGTCATAAAACTCGAATTTGTCAATGCTAGGATCCTCTTTTTTTATACTGAGTTGATACCTCACTCTCAGTGCCATCAATGCTAGGTATCTCAGTGACCCCTGTTTTCTGGCAAGGGTCTCTTAGCATACCTAGGATTATCTAAAACTGACCAATAGAATCAGTGCCATAATCCCCTAATAACCCATGCTTCCTACCTAACTCTTCAAATGAATGGATGGATGCCTTAACTACAAGTGGCCCTGGAGATGCCTCTGCTCCAGTCAAGACGTACAGGCTCCCCATGGAGCCCCTTTTGTTCACTTGAAAAGAGTTTCTCTGTAAAACAAAGGAAGATACAGGGTCAAGGAAAGAAGTGTTTTTTCAAGGAAGGAAAAAAACACATTTAGCTGAAACTCTAAAGTCTGACAAAGAAATGGTTTACAGTAGAATTGTATGATTATAAATCCAACTATGTAAGTTGTAGACCATAATGGGTTGGTTTTAGGTGGTTATCATCTTACTTGACACTACTTCACCCCATGACGGCATTGGTGCGTCAGGCTTATCTTGACGCCACTGCACTGCCGAAAAAAAGGTTTGCTCAGAGAGAGGTGATCTAATGTGAGTATGTTGCAAGAATGATGTCCAGAAAACCAAATCAGTTTGAGTACCATCCACTACCTATGTTGAAACTATGTGCCAGGGAATGTATTTCTGAAAACAGCTTGCAAAAAACGTCTAAGCAAGGAAGGGAACACACATATTTAAGTGATGGTATAAAGTATGACAAAAGCACAGATTACGTGACCATAGGTTAAAATTGTGACAACACAAAGTTGGATTTCTTAAAAAAGGCTCTTCTCATACTCTTTTCTATAAGTGTTAACCTGATAAATCGAGACAATATTTCATTGCTGTGCCCCAATTAAAGGTGCTAAGAGACCAGCTCATCTTATGTGAGGAGTCAAGAGGTAGGTAGCTTTTAGATCTCTCCTGAGATTAAAAAGTAGTGAATAAGTAGTAGATTTGTACTGCGAACCTGTTAATGCATGGTTCCACATAATTTTGCATGACACCTCTGCTACCAATAAAACTCTCTTGGTCTGTGGATGATTGTACTATTCTGAGCAAATCACTGACTACATCCATTATTTTCCTTGTAGTTACTTCAGGAGAAGTTCACAGAGTTTGCCAGTGAAACGGGGAGCCTTGGACATGAGCGGATCTCTGCTGTGAACCACATGGTGGATGAACTTATTGACTATGGCCATTCTGATGCAGCAACAATCGCTGAGTGGAAAGATGGGCTCAACGAGGCCTGGGCAGACCTGCTGGAACTAATAGAAACCAGGGCCCAGATGCTGTCTGCTTCCCACGAACTGCACACATTTTTTAATGACTGCAAGGAAGTCCTGTCGCAGATTGAAGAGAAGAAGCAGCGCCTTCCTGAGGTGACCTCTCGGGAGTCGAAGACCTCTGCTGGAACTCTACAGAGAATGTTACATTCGTTTGAGCATGATGTTCAGGTATTGGTTACCCAGGTAAGGTGAAGGAAGACTGACTTAGGAGATGTTCAGTAACATACATACTTCCAGCCTTTTGCAAGTATGAGTTGGTGCAAATTATATGTTATACATTGGTACACATGCTCCACTTACATTCCTATACATAGCAGGATGCAGGGAATTTCTCTTTCCCACACGAAAGAAAATCTGTATACAAAAAACACACATTTCTCTCTGTCTGGGGATCTCCTTTGATAATCTAAAGCACTGAATAGTCCTGCCCACCTCAGCGATCCTGAAGCACTTCTTTAAAATATATCTTCTTAAGTGTAAACATTGGCCTTACTTCAGGAAGGCCAAGACTAGCACATTATTTGTTAAACCAATTTTGGAGCCTATAAAGTAGGCTACGTTGGCCAATAACTTTAATTTACATTTAAAAAAAGGTCAAAACATTATTAAAAACTTCCACAACCTGTGTAATTTTTTCTTATAAGTATCCTTCACAAACCTTTTTTAAAGGAAATGGAGAAGACGGAATAGAGCAATGTAGACTTATAGGCTGCAGTACTGTAGACATGAAAACTGACACTGCACCTTGGTAGTTACCTCAATTTCTTTTCTGGCTCCTGGTGACAGGTTCCTGGAGCACTGAGCTTGTCCTTTTTGTTTTTTGCTTTTTTTCACAGAAATCTTCCTCAGATTATTTGTCAACAGCTTTACTCGATGCCTTTGGACGTATCTTTGTTTGCCAAATGTCCTGCCAGTGGCCGAAAAAGGCAAAATCAGATCCCCACGATCTTTGTATTCTCTGTCTTCCTGACAGTCACATTCCTGAAAAATGTCAACACTGCAAGATATTTTCCAGGCGTACCCTGAAGGACAGGGAAAAGATTGACCTTCATGGAACGCAAACACAACAAAGACAGAAAGAGGCAATATCTGAAGCTGGGACTTCATGTGAGCAAGGAGAGCGTCAGTCCTCTACCAGGGCTCTATCACCACCCTCTGACGACTCCATGAGAGGATGATTTGAAAACAGGAGAAGTCCAAGAAATCAATGTTGTTCCCATTTGATGTTGAGAACTTCGACATCAAGACAAGGTACATTGGCAAAATGCTCGCCGTTGAGAACTGGGCCTACTTTGAAGAGGAGACATTTGATGTCGAGACACAGGAGGTCAACGTGGAGGCATTCTGTGACCTTGATACATAGAAAATACTAAACATTCATAAGTGATTCAACAAGAAGACATACTAGATTTGCTGAGTGGGTCAGAAAAGCTAGAGCAACAAGGGTGCCATCAACTTCTGATTCAGATTACTCAAGAGTGTACCTTCCATCATCACCAGTAGTTAGTCCAGACTCTTCATAGCCTTCTCTATCGCCGCTGCCAACTACTTCAACACCTAGATTACGTACTTTACCTCCCCCTCCATCGCAGACTGAGCCAACTTTAGGAGTTCCTTCCCCAGTGAGACCACCAGTTTTTCCACAAAGATCTAAGTCTCTTCTGTCTAGATCTCGTCACAGATCCTGATCTAGAGCGACTTTATGACGTTGCTGTTCTAGGCACTCTTCATCGTGGCACTCATCTAGGCATAGACACAGATACTGATCCACATCAGGTCAAGATCCAGAACTTGTTCATATTATTCAGTATCATCTTCAGGCACCAGAAGATATTCAACAACTTTGACTAACTCTCCTCAGGAATGAGTCTCACAAAATTGACAACATCAATATTTTTCAAGAAGTACTCATATGAGGAGCTAAAAAATGTAACATTCCGTTGCCTGCCCAAGCAGCAATGATGTTAGTGATTTTTGAAAGCCTTCCCAAATCTTTCTCCTCAAGACCACTCCTGCCGCTTATTAGAAGCAACTGTAGAGCTTTCCGTCACACCAGCTTCAGCCAAAGTGGCTCCATGTAGGCTTCAGAAAAATACAGACATTGTTATTTCTGCTTTCAGATCCTCCTACTGATTCATTGGTAGTCTTGGCAGCAAAGAAGGTCCACTTAACTAAACCTTCATCCATGGTTCCACCTGACAAAGAAAGTAGAAACCTTGACGCTGTGGGAACCTAAAGTGTGCAGAACATATACTCCTCACATGAAGTCTGCGAGCACATCTGCCCTCCTCGGCAGATAAAACAGGTCTTTATGGGACTCCCTACAACAACTAGCAGATGATCTCCCAAGAAACTGCACGAAAGACTTTATAGAAATTATGAATGGAGGCATGATCATCTCTAACCAGGTAACCAGCGCTGCTGCTTATTCTTCCTTGCTTGCAGCTCATGGTTATTGCCATGGATTAGCTCTCAGTAAACATTCTTGGCTTAATTTAACAGCTCTGAAGCTACAAATTATCAACCTTCCGTTCTCTGGTACCACTTTATTTGGGAGCCATACAGATGACAAGATGGCTTGTAGGAAACCCTGAAAGCAGTTATTCTGGAAAAGTGTAAGGAACAGAGAAAATATCCTTACAGAGCTTACGAGAAGTGTTATTATCCTCAGAGAGTTCAGCTTCCTCTGTGGGTTCAAGGACACCAACCACAGAGGCCTTTCCAGCAACATCAGTGGTGTCAAGCAAAAGCAAGAGGTGGTCACCTAACTGCTCAAGCAGGTAAGCGTCCTGCGGGTTCCAGGTAATGAGCCTCTGCTCCCCTTCTTCCGTTACCCATTCTGAAAGGGCAAATTATTACAAAATATCTAAAAGAGAGGAGTTCTATCACAAAAAACACTTGAGTTCTGGATATTGTAAAGAACAGTTTCTGTCTCAGATTTACCAGCCCTGCACCAAACATTCCACCAAAATCATCCAATCAACATCTAGAGATGCTGCAATCAGAAATGAAATTTCTTCTGCAAAAGCATGCAGTGAAGGCTGTACCCTTAAACCCAAGAGGAAAAGGAAAAAGGAATTTATTCCTGTTACTTTTTGGTGAAAAAGAAAGCTCCAAAAAACTAATTCAGATCTACACCAGATCTGAAAGTAGCAAACAAATGGATGCAGAGAGAAAAATTCAGAATGCTAGTGTTACATTAAATTTACCCTCAAATCTATCAAAGGGACTGGCTCTGTTCCATAGATCTTCAAGGTGCGTACTTTCATATCCTGAAAGCCAGAAAGCACCACAAATTCCTGAGATTTGTCGTAAGACATTACCATTACAGTACAAAGTACTTGCTTTTTGGTGTCAAAATTTCTCAAAGTGCATGGCAGTGACTGACGCACATCTCAGGAAATTCAGATTATTTGTCTATCTGTATTTGACGACTGGCTTATAAAGGCACTAACAAGCTTGACAACATTAGCAAGTCAGTGTCTCTATTCGCAGTCAATTAGGTGTACACATCAATCACCAGAAATCAACCTCATCACCAGTACAGACTCTTCATTATCTAAGAGCACCTATCAACACCATAAAGGTAATAGTGTATCCTTCGGAGGAGAGACTTTTATCCATACTTCTGAAATGTCAATCTCACATTAATGCCCAGACTTCACCTTGAGATTTTACCAACCAGAGACATTGGGGATGCCCTATCGATTGACTGGTCTGGCAGATTTCACTACACTTTTCCACTGATATCCCTATTTCCAGCAGTGATATTGTTAGCTCTGGAGTGGCCCGACAGATCTCCTTCACATGTCGGAACAACCACACATGGTACTGCCATGCGGACCAGACCTTCTCATAAAGTTTGGAGGCCAGATGGTTAATCTCAACCTTTGCTCTTTGAGTTTGACAGCATGGCTCCTGAACTTGTACAATACAGACACTTAAATCTGCCACAAGAGCGCATGGACATTATGAAATAAGCTAAATGTTCATTCACACAAACGTCTTATTCTTTGAAATTGAAGAGATTTTGTACTTGGTGTTTTGTCAAGATCATTAATCCAACCGTGTGCCAAGAAGATGCTTTAATTCCATTCATATTTCATTTGTTTGATTCTGGTTTCTTCTATTAAAGTCCATTTGGCAGCTATTACAGCCTACAGAAAATGTCTTTCACAAGTCTCTTTTCTGAAAGTTTCAGTTCTAAAGGACTTCTTTGAGGGCATCCAAACGTTTTTTCCTCAATACGCCATCATTCCCCTTCTTGTGAGTTTAACCTTTTGCTTTCATGTCTCGTGGCAGGTCCTTTCGAACCTATCCATAAAACCTCATTACAGCATATATCTTGGAAAGCTGCTTTTCTGGTTGCCATCACATCAGCATGTAGAGTTAGTGAGATTCAAGCTTTATGCTCTCATGAACCATATACAATATTTTGTAGCAGTAAGATAGGTATGAGAACTCATCTAACGTTCTTGCCCAAAGTAGGTTCGGATTTTCACATTAATTGAAACCATTACCGTAATGACTTTCTTCCAGAATTCGTCAATTCCAATGGAAAAATCCGTACACACATTGGATGTGAGATTGGTCTTAAAATGTTATCTGGTCAAAACTAAAGATATTCATAAGGCCAAACAATGTTTTGTGAATTGTAGCTCATTATTTACAGGTTTTGCCACTTCTAAACAATCTGTTTCCAGGTGGATAGTTTCTTGTATGATGTTGTGCTATGAGAAAGCAAACAAAATCCTGTCTGGTAAAGCTTATTCTACCAGAGGTAAAGCAGCTGCAGCTGTTTTGATGCGAAACATTCCTATTGCAGAAATCTGTAAAGCAGCCGCATGGAAGTCTTTTCACACATTTACAAGGGAATATTGCCCGAACTCAGATGCTATAACAGATAGATACTCAAGTAGGGCAAGCTTTCTTTAGAAATTGCTTAGCTTAATTACTTCTATGCAACATCTTTTTCTCTTCTACTGCCCTTTTTAGGGATGAGCTTGCTACTCTATATGCTGCTTATGATTATCAATGGAGATCCCCTGAGAGAGAAGAAATGGTTTTGTGCTTGTAATCCTATTTCTCTCTCAAGGGAATATACATTGAAATCATAAGAAACCCACCCTCCTTTCTGTTGGGAGAGACAAAGATACTTAGTAGACATTCTAGTTTAATTATTTTTCCTGTCTTTTGCTTTGTGAAAAAGAACTGAGATAGCTGCCACCTGCTGGGCATGATGGGATACTGGGGTGGGGCTCTGAGGCCTTAAATATGCAGTGTCAGTTTTCATGTATCCAGTACTCCAGCCTATATGTCTACATTGTCCTAATACTTCTCCATTTCCTTTAAAAAGATAACAAATTATCACATCTCCCAGAGATTTTTCCTAGCTTTTGAATGTTTTGACCTTTTTTTAATTCAAATTAAAGTAGTTAGCCAATATAGCCTACATTACAGGCTTCAACACCTTTTACCAAATTAAGAGGTAGTCTTGGCCTTCCTAAAGTAAAGTGAATCTCTATACTTAAAAAGATATATTTTAAAGAAGTGCTCCGGGATCCCCACATGTAGACAGGATTGTTGAGCGCTTATAATTTCAATTGAGAGTCCCCTGAGAGGAAACTAGGAGTACAGGTAAGAAACAATTTCTTCTTGAACACAACATATTCACAAATGACTGTTGTGCTAAAATAAACTAGGTAATTTGTATAAAGCTCTTCCTGTCTTCCTGAGCTGACATGGCACTGGTGTTAGTTTTCAGTCACCTTTAGCAAATGCTCTCAGATCACAGATTTCTGCTGTAATTACTTGGAATCAAACCTGGGAAAGGAGCATGTTGCCAACTTTGTTCTCTGTAATACAGTCATCAGAGTTATTGAGGCCTAGTAAGGAACTCCACAAGCACATTTCCAAGTCTTCTTTTAAGCAGTTTAGAAAACAGTACTTCGCAATGGTGAATCACACTGGGGATTCTACAGGTGAATCATCTTGTATTCATCTGGAATCCCTGCTGAAGCTATGAAGAAAAAGATATGGGGAGGAATTTGCCAGATCCACATGAGGCTCTGCAAGCATCAGTCAAGTTTGCTACACTTCATCTAAAAAAATTAAACTCCATTTATAAGATTTCTTTTCAGAAGCCTTTCTTGAAAATGTATTGTAACCTGAGGCTTCAGGGATGCATGATGATTAAACGATCAAGGTAGCCTCATACTTTTCTGCCCCCTATTGCCAAACAGTTTAGCCTCCTCTCACCATGTGTGTACACCTTCCAATCATGTCCTCACTGGAAGTCTGAGGAGATGCGCAATTTAGTTTCACATGACCAACACGGAAACAATTACAGATTGGGCTCAGAAGTGCCCATATAGCAAACTGCTCTACCTGATCGCTAGTGCCATGGTGTTCCCTTACCTTGGATCACTCTACCAGTTAATAAATTGAGTGCAGGTCCAGGCTGGGGCTGTGGTAAAAACAGAGGTTCTCCTGACCCCTTCCTACGGCACGAGGTGCCTAGATCACCTGCCACCAGCCTCACTCACTGCTGACACTCTCCCCATCCTTCAGTGATCCTGCTACTTCCATTTTCCAACTGCTCAAAGCAGGCGGTGAATAGGAGCAGAAAAGGGCAGTTATTCCATCCCGAATACAAGCTCATGCACGTTTTTTGACCTGGTAAAACGGGCCTGCATGTTTTTGGTCATATGGAGCAAAATAACTCATAATTATACAGTGCAAGGGTGCAATTTACTATCCAGAGTCAGTAATTCTGGACTCTTTAATTTCAGCAGCCCTGCACTGTGGAACTAGTAACCAGGTTCCAAATGAACAAATAAACCAGGTTTTTAAGTGGGACAGCACTTAATTTGGATGTTGTTTGACATGAGTCAAGTATGAACGTTCAGGAACTACAGAATGTCGTAATATGCCGACCACCCAAATGTTTAAGTACCTTCAACTGCGCCGCACGCTGAAAGCGGCAGTGCTGCCGGTCGAGGAAATTATATAGACCTCTGCCTTGGAATACAGACTACTGGATGGCCATGTGCTCACTAGGGCGCTATCCCTCACATTTCAAACTCTACTGAGAAACACGCAAGGAGCACCCTGGTGCACCTCAAGGTCAGATGGCAGAGGAATGTGGGAGAGATAAAGTATGAGGCCTTGGGGGATGCATTGCTATTCCCCCAAAATAGCAGTGATCAAGGCACATTACCACTTGATACAACTTAAGATACTATATTGTGTATAGTATACTAGGGTCCTTCTGCATAAAATGGGGAAAACTCCTGCCAAGAGGTGCCTTTGGGGATGTGGGCAAAGGGGCCCATTTTTTCATATATTGTGGAACTGACCATGACTCCTCACTTTTTGGGAAGGGGTGACGCAGTGGTTAGAAGGTGCTGCAGAGACACATATAGAACCTTGGGTATAGTTAGTGCTGTTGGTAGTTTGGGGTGAGACAGACGCTTTCTCCTACAAAAGACTTATTATTATCATGGACTTTCTTCTGGCCAAGCGAGAACTAGTCTGTAAGTGGGGTTCCGTGGAAGACGATGTGAGATTTGGAACATGAAATTAATATTTGTTATGCGCTAGAAAAGATGATGTATAAGGGGAGAGGTTGCCCCAAATAAATTAATAAAATATGGAATGGGTAGAAGAGGACTAACACTGTATGACAAGCCACAGGAGACCCAGAGCGGAAGGGTGGAAAAGACTCCAGTTGTGCCTAGACAATAAAAGGTGCACAAGATAACATTCTGCATACAGCTCGATTGGTGTAACCACTACTGCCAGTAGGGGGAAGGTTACAAAGGAAGGAAGATGGTGACCCCAGAAGGAAGTGGGGGCGGGGGTTGCTTATGTTGGGACAGTGAGTTGCTCACTGTAAGACCTGTCAGTTTGAGCATGATGTTTTGAAAAATCAATAAAATACGATAAAAAAAAAGAACTAGGGGATGTCTTCATCTCTATAAAAGATGAATGCTGAACTCTTGACAATACAGAACACCCAACCTCTACATGTTTTGTAGCAAGCAACCACCAGCAATGGCAGTTATTGTTTGTGCCACAGTTGAGAAAGGAAGTAGGCCTGTTTCTTCATTTTGTGCCATACATAATAAGGAAAATGTGTGAAAGATCACAAAAATATGCCAAATGGTGATTTCACTGTCTGCCAGTTACTGCCATTGAAGTTATGGTTACATATGATATTTTCTTATAAGGTGAAATGAACAGAAAGTTGGAATTATGTCTATTACAAAGACAACTGCAGTTGTGTGTCATGCTTCAAGAGCTACAGAGTAATCAGTGTAGATAGGTATCTTTGAAGACCCGAGAAGCTCAACATAGAATCTAGAACCAAGAACCATCTCCTGAGGCATCAACCTAGTGCACTTACCTCACTTTGATTTTGTAGATTTGCATCCTTCAATCACATAATGACCCACTTAAAGTCCAGTTTGTTGTCTTAGTCCAACTCCTCAACATTGACTGATCTAAAATCTGAAAAGGAATGCAGTTCTTACCATTTATTCGTCTGAGTCCAAGTACTGCGGTTTTGAACTGTTCAAACAATACAGCTATGCTGTACCTGAAGGAAGAGGATAGTAACAGTGTTCATACTTTGTTCCTGTTGCCCATGAAGATCTAGGAGTAGTCTTTTCATCTTAGCTTCTCTATCAGTCCTGTGCACCATGAATTAGTGGCAAAAGTGGATGCACAGGATGAGGAGGCTATATCCTGTCTTATTTGGTTTTCATTCAGTATCGTGTGCAACAATTTTGGTCTTTCCAGACCAAACACTTTGCCTCAGATACATTTGCAGGTATCATCAGAGTGTGCACTGAATTGACAGGACTACCTACAGATTGCCTATCTGATGGTCTATTGAAGAAGGTTTGCTGGATTATGTTATCATATTGTAATTGTATTTATATAGCACTTACTACCCCTGACGAGGCGTCAGATCGCTTTGTGGCGATTAGCACGCTACTCCAGGACCCAAAAGGATTAGTGGTGAATTAGTATAGGGAAATATGAGTACAGTAATAGTATAGGGAATTGTGAGTTAATTTCAGCAGAGAACATGCAAGTCTGTTAGTTGGATTGAATAGAATAATGGAGGGATAGAGGAGGGAAAATCCAAAAGTGTTAATTGGGAGATCATAGTAGTAAGATGAGGTTTGAGATGAGTAAAGGAGAGACAGAGAAGGAGAGGGTCTGTAGAAAGGGATTAGCGATATCATAGTAGTAAAAATGGGGTTGGGGATGAGTCAAAAGAGAGATAAAGGGGGGAGAATTTAGCTGTTTTTTTTGGGCGATCATAGTAGTAAACTGAGGTTTGGCGTGAGCCAGGAGGGAAAAGTCTAAGAAGGTTTATTTTGGAGATTATAGTAGTAGAAGCAGTTTGGGATGAGTCAGAGTGTAGAGATAGAGGATAGATTGATCGAGGTATAGGGTGATGGTGAGACAGGGTAAAGCTTTCTATGGAGTAATTTTTTTTTCTTTCTCTTGTACAGTAGGACTGAAGTAATAAATACATAGATACATGATTACATAGTAAGGGAATATATGTGTAAAGAATATAATATACCTAGATTTAAAGTTGTATCGTATAAACACAGACTCTCCAGAGTTGCAGTATTTGAAGTTAATTTATTTACGTACTTTTATAACATTATTTTATCTTTCCTCAATATTTCAATAGTGAAATGCTTGTAGATAAATAGTTAAGATAATATTTACTTATTCTGATAAATAAAACAACAAGAGACTCATAAGCATCTAATCAAACAACTTATATAGAAACTATGCAATGACCTATGAACATGTTAAGCATAGAATAATATACATATATATATTTATATATACATATATACATACACATATACTATATATATATATACACACACACACACACCCACACACATATTTACACTTAACCATAAATAAAATATACATTTGTTAAACAGGCCTAAAGAGTATTTATATCATAAATTTTAACATAAAATAGTTATTATACATCTTTGTGCAAAGAAAAACACATATCTAGATATATACATTGAATCAAATGATACGTGTTTACATATACAGCGATATGCAGTCCATTGCTGTTTGAGTATGGTGGTTATGTAGGAAAGAGCAAACTCTTGAGTAGTCTTCTGAAGATAAGATAGTTACCCACAGATCTTATGTTTGGGGGTAATTCCATAGTTTGGTCTCTTGAACAGGGAAAGATGTACCACCTATTGTATTTTTCTTGTATTGTGGTGTTTTGAGGTGGGGTACTAATCTTGAGCTGAGGTTTTTGTTGTTGACTTTATTTGGTGATTTTATTCATGTTGAAAAGCAGTTTGAATGTGGATCTTCTGGCAATCGATAACTAATGTAGGGCCCTCAAGGCAGGGGAGATGTGGGGTAATGGCTTTCATGTAGGGGAAGTCTGAATGTGTTGAATTTTTTTCATAGTAAATAAAGATGATCCATGATAGAAGCCATTGGCGTAATCCATTTTAGATAGTACAAGAAAGATTGTAGCCTGCACCTTTTGTGGAAACCCAAGGTGGGGAAAGATGCGTTGTAGAGTTTTCATGGTGATAAAGCTTGATCTTGCTAATTTGTCCACTTGGGCTTTCTTTGTTAACTTGGAGTCCATTGAAATTCCAAGGTTTCTAACTTCCTTAGATACTTTAGGAGGTGGCCCCAGATTGTCAGGCCAGACGCAGAGTGGGCCATAATTCTTCCAATCGCCACATGTGAGTATTTCCGTTTTGGAAGCATTCAGTTTGAGATGGCGGCATGTCATCAACTGATCAACCTCTCTGAGGCAACTGAAGATTTGTGAGTTCCCAGAATGTTTGGGGCATTCCGGTTTAAGGAGTATTTGCGTGTCATCTGCATAGTTGTGGCATGTGAGTTAAAATTAATTGATCATTGCCGGTAATTACATCATGTAGATATTGAAAAGCATAGGTGAGATGATTGAGCTTTGAGTGACCCCTGCTTTTGTGAAGTAGGGTTTTGACGAGAAGGGGGTAGTATAGATGACATTGGTTCTGTTTTGAAACTAGGATGTGATCCAGTCGAGAACAGTCCTCTCTATGTCAACTTCGTAGAGTCTTTGTAATAGGGTGTCATAGTCAACTGTGCCAATGGCGGCTGTGAGGTCCAATAAAAGAAGTGCAGCAACTCCATTGCGGGCTATTGTGTTTTTAAGAGCATCCAAGATGGCTATAAGGGCAGATTCAGTGCCTCTTCCTGGACGGAATCCAGTTTGGTAGTCTGACAGTATGGAGTTATCATCAATGAAGTGTGACATCTGGGCGAATGCTGCTCTTTCTATCAGTTTACCCAGGAAAGGCCAGTTTGTAATTGGTCTGTAGTTGTTGAGATCACGTGGGTCCAGGTTTTTTTTCTTTAATAATTGGTGTATGTATGCATTTTTAAGGTCTTCAGGAAAGATCCTCGTAGTTAAAGAATTTGTGATTCTTCTGACTGGTGTGGCAGCAGAGGTAGATAAAAGAATGTTCTTGAAGATGTGTAGTGGACAAGGGTCAGAAGGGCAGTCAGAAGGCCTGCTTGCTTTGACCATATCGGTAAATTCACTTTGTGATATTTGTTTAAAGGAGTGTAGAGGCTGGATTGGCTTACTCCTGGAGGGGACATTTGGAAACAGGTTGGTGCTGGTATTTTTCCTTTGTTACAAATAGGAGTCCAATGTGTTGTGTAATGATTTGCCAGTTTGTGAATTCTTGAGTAATGGGATGAGTTCCTTCCATGCATTTAGGTTTTCGAAATTTGTTGAGAATTATATGAAATTCTTTTTTTGCAGATATGGCATTTTGAATGCTGACCGAGTAGTACCTTTTGTTGCTTTGTTGATGGATGATTTGTATATTTTGTTAAGTTTGCGTAGGTGAAGTTTATCTTACTCTAGTATTGGAACTTTCATAGATTCACATGCTTGAATGTTTCCCCGTCGTCAAGATGGGAGTCCCCTGTAGAATATACAACCTAGGCCTAAAAATTTACATATACAATACATGGCCTAGGCCTTAATAGAATAACCTAGCACAATCATTTTGTAAAATAGACCCAAACTCAAATTTGAACCAATCAGATTGCCTCACCCCTTAGAACCTCCTGTGAGACGCTGCCTTCCCTCAGTTTTTCCACTGCACTTTGTGCTGAGGAGTCTCCTTTGAGCTCTGCTCAATATTTTCTCTCAGAAAATCTACTACTTCAGTTTTGGGACATTTCTTTCCTTCTCTGGTGCTTCAAACTGGCTGCCATCTCAGAGACACCAAGGAAAGGCCTTTTTAGATCCTGTGCCTCTTGCTTGAAGAAAAGATTATGGGGGTTATTACAACTTTGGAGGAGGTGTTAATCTGTCCCAAAAGTGACGGTAAAGTGACGGATATACCACCAGCCATATTACAAGTTCCATAGGATATAATGGACTCGTAATACGGCTGGTGGTATATCCGTCACTTTACCGTCACTTTTGGGACGGATTAACACCTCCTCCAAAGTTGTAATAACCCCCAAAATGTGGATGATCCACATGAGGAACACATCTACTTCTTATATCCCAGCCATAAAACAAAGGACTGCAAAATATGTAGAAAATTCTCTACAAAGACTTTTAAAGACAGAGAGGGTCGTCTGCAGTTGCGGCTTCAGATAGGTGAGACTGGCCGCTCAGCCTCTGATGAGGATAGTGCCTCCTCCTCTATTTCTGCTCCTAAAACACCTGTTAAAAGACAGCAGGAGTGCTTGGATATTCAAGAGCCACCTAAGAAAATGGCACAAAAATCAGCTGGGACATCTTCTAAAAGTCATACCTCTCCGCAGAGGAAGAGAGCAGGCACAGAATGCTTAAAAAAATCATCAAAAAAGATGGTTTCTGATGGATACAACTACCTGTGGATTCCTCACCTCATGAATACTCCCATGGCGCCAGCATTCGACGGAAATCTTCTTACTAGTCTCTGCACGTCGACGACGACGTCACTCTAGCCCACGCGACGCCGTCTGACGTCATACAGGCAATAAGAGGTCCTCGACGACGTGCGGACGTCAGTTCCCTTTTTTCCGTGCATTCGAAACGGTTATCTTCGAGGGAGCAACTGTTACTCTTGCGGTTACAGTGTATATCTTGCTGCGTAGTCTTTCGCTGTGGAAATAATGTCGCAAGAAAGTCTGGATTTAAGCCTTGTCGTGAGTGTGGAGGCAAGATGTCGGTGACGGATCCTCATTCCGATTGCCTTTGGTGTTTGAGCTCCGACCACGACGTCTCGACTTGTGATTCATGTCAGCACATGAATCCAAAGGCCCTCAAGGAACGTGAGGCGAAGCTGTTTATGGCCAAGTCAAAGGAGAAACATCACAAGAAGTCTTCGTCCCCAAGACATCGGCGTCATCGAGACTCCCGGCGCCGTAGAGAATCTCGGCGTCATTCAAAGGAGACTCGTTCCAGGTCTCCGGATCGGCGCCGAAGGACATGGGAGGTCAGTCCCACGGTTACGCCGCATCCTTCGACGCCGTTGCCCTCTCCGGCGTCTCCAACTTCACCTGGACAGGCGTCGGTGATTGAGGTATTGGAGCCTCAAGTGTTTTCTCCGGCGCAGACGCCGAGGCCGGCGTCGGGGTCGCCTCCGAGACAGGCACCCCAGTATCCGGCTTTTCCCACCCCTGGAGCCGATAGTTCCGCATTCTTGAATGCGATGTATGCCATCTTCCAAAAGATGGCTCCAGGGGGTGCTCCGGCTGGGCCTTTGGCCTTTTCTTTGGGTGATCCTGCGCCTCTTCGGCCGGCACCCTTTATGCCCTTTCTCCCGTTTGGGAACGTGGGCTCGGCGCCAGTGTCGGCGCCGGTGGCCGCTCCGGTGGCTTCAGAAGGATTGGCCCCGGGGATTTCCATCCCGTCAACGTCGGGATTTCGGCCTGTGACTCCGGTGGGTCCATCTGCTTCAGCTGCTCTTCCGTCGGCGCCGAAGTTACCTGTGGCGCCGGATGCGGCGTCGGTGGCTTCTGAAGATCGGCGCCGATCTTCGACTTCGGCGGAGGCATTGTCGACTCCGCGTATTGAGCAACGACTTCATTCAAGGAGACGTGCTCTCCGGGTATTAGAAGAGCAGGAGTACCAACGAGCCCTAGAGGAAGGAGAGCTAGAGGACTCGCGTGATGGGCTGCGTGGACTGGAGTCGGCCAGTGGGCTGGACACTTCCCCTGAGTGGGACCTTTCGTCCCCGGGGGAATATACTGAGGAGGCTGCTTCCTTTCATGCAGTGGTACGGAAGGCAGCTAGTTTTTTGGACCTGCCTTTGCCGGTGGTGGAGGCAAAACAAAACCTTTTGACAGAGGTGTTACATCCGGCCTCAGCCGCGGCGGAGCCTCTGTTACCATTTAATGACGCTCTGCTGGATCCGGTGTTAGAGGTGAGGAGGAGGCCGGCATCTTCCCCAGCAGTTCACAGAGCCGTGGCCAGGAGGTATCGGACGGCTCCAACTGACCCTGGTTTCCTATCTAGGCACCCTACGCCGGAGAGCTTGGTGGTGCAGGCCTCCTGTTCGTCCAAGTCAGCGCCTGGTTCTTTTCCGACGGTGCCTGGGGACAGAGATTCAAAGAAGCTAGAGGCGCAGTCGAAGAAGATTTTTTCGTCCTGCAGTCTGGCGTTAAAAGCCACCAATGCAACCTGTATCCTGGGGAGGTATATTCATGCTCTGATGGATGACATTTCCTCTTCGTTTACAGAGCTTCCCCAGGGTCTTTTGGATCTTGTCTCAAATGCCCAGGCTGCTGCGACCCAAATTATCCAGACGGGACTGGATACCACCGACTCGGTAGCCAGGGCAATGGGCACAACTGTGGTGGCAAGGAGACAGGCCTGGCTCCGTAACTCGGGCTTTTCGGCAGATGTACAGTCCACATTGTTGGATCTCCCGTTTGATGGGGACAAACTGTTTGGAGCTAAGGCTGATTCGGCCTTGGAACGTTTTAAGGAAAGCAGGGCCACGGCTAAGTCGTTAGGGCTCCAAGCTCCTTCTTCCACGGCCTCTTCCAGATTCTTCAGGAGGTTTCGTGGATTTGGGCGTGGCTCTTCCTCCTCTTCCTTTCGGGGGAGATATCAGCAACCTGCTTCTTCCCATCCCTATAGATCTTTCAGGGGGAGAGGTAGGGTCCGCACCAGAGGAGCCTCTCAGCAGCACTCTGCCTCTTCCTCATCCTCTGGCGGGGTGCAGCAGGGGAAGCAGCCTTAGGCTTCCACCATTTCCCACTCACTCCTCTCCTGTAGGGGGAAGATTACAGCATTTTCTCACCAAATGGAAGACTGTTACATCGGACACTTGGGTTCTCAGTGTTGTGGGAAAAGGCTACACCCTTCCCTTTCGGGAGTTCCCGCCCCTCATCCCGCCCCGCCCTTCGTATTGTTCAGAAGAACACCTCCTGTTGCTAGAACAGGAGGTGCAAGTCCTCCTTTCAAAGGGCGCGGTGGAGTTGGTCCCGGAGCAGGAAAGGGGTCGAGGAGTTTACTCAAGGTATTTCCTGATTCCCAAGAAGGATGGTCGTTTGAGACCAATTCTGGACCTGAGGATCTTGAATTGGTTCCTCAAGCAGGAAAAGTTCAAGATGCTGACCCTAGCACAGGTGCTTTTGGCGTTGAACATGGAAGACTGGATGGTGTCTGTCGACTTGCAGGATGCTTACTTTCATATCCCGATACTCAAGTCACACAGGAAGTATCTCCGGTTTGTGGTGGGATCGCAACACTATCAGTTTGCGGTCCTTCCGTTTGGTCTTACTTCAGCACCTCGAGTCTTCACGAAGGTGATGTCGGTGGTTGCGGCAGAACTCAGAAGGAAGGGGATAGCAGTATTCCCTTACTTGGACGACTGGTTGATCAAAGCCAAGTCCCCGGAGCTTGTGTCGCATCATCTGCAGTCAACAACCCAGTTGTTGTTCGACCTGGGTTTTTCGGTGAACGAGCCCAAATCTCACCTAGAGCCCTCTCAGCGCCTCCTGTTCATAGGGGCAGTACTGGATACAACATTGGGTCGTGCCTTTCCTCCGCCTCAGCGGATTCAAGATATTCAGGATTTGGTTCCAATGTTTCGAAATGGAGCGGTAGTTCCAGTCCTCAAGGTCCTTCGTCTGCTCGGTCTTTTTGCCTCCTGCATTCTGTTGGTCACGCATGCTCGCTGGCACATGAGGGCTCTTCAGTGGTGCCTCCGAAGGCAGTGGTCTCAACACAGAGGGGATCTAGAGGGTACTGTCAAGATCTCCAGAGATGCTGCTGTGGATTTGAAGTGGTGGATTGCAAGCAACAATCTTTCACAAGGAAAGCCGTTCCAGCAGTCGCCACCAGTGGCCACAGTCATAACGGATGCTTCCACTCTAGGGTGGGGAGCTCATCTGGGGGATCTGGAGATCAAAGGTCTTTGGTCTCCAGAGGAACAGATGTTTCACATCAATCTGTTAGAGTTACGGGCTGTACGTCTGGCTCTCAAGGCCTTCCTCCCTTCCCTTCGTGGTCAGTCGGTACAGGTCCTAACGGACAATACTACCACGATGTGGTACATAAACAAGCAGGGAGGAGTGGGGTCGTACCTTCTCTGCAGAGAAGCTCTTCGACTATGGTCCTGGGCAAAGGACCATCGGATTTGCTTGATAGCAAACCATCTGGCCGGAGTTTTGAACGTGCGTGCGGACAGTCTCAGTCGCCACTTCTCGGCAGACCACGAGTGGCGTCTCCATCCAGATCAAGTCCGTTTAATCTTCCAGAGGTGGGGGTTTCCTCGGGTAGATCTGTTCGCCACTCGAGAGAACGCGCATTGTCCGTTGTTCTGCAGCCTTCAGTATCCGATGCAGGGAGCGTTGGGGGACGCGTTTCAAATAACCTGGTGCGGCCAGTTGCTTTACGCGTTTCCTCCCATACCCTTGATTCCTCGAGTATTGAGGAAGATTCGCCAAGACCGGGCTCTAGTAATCTTAATAGCTCCGGATTGGCCAAGGAGGGTGTGGTACTCCGACCTTCTCCAACTCTCAATGTGCCCGTCGCTCCGTCTCCCTTTCAGGGCAGACCTCCTCTCGTAGTCGCAGGGGCAGGTTCTACACCCCAACCTCCAGAGTCTGCACCTACATGCCTGGAGATTGAACGGGGCAACCTGAGTTCCTTCTCTCTCCCGCCTGAGGTAGTGGATGTTATATTAGCGGCCAGGCGACACTCCACTAAATCTATCTACGCTAATAGGTGGTCTAAATTTGTTGCGTGGTGTGGAGAGAGGCAGATTGATCCTTTGCATGCTCATCTATCGGACGTTTTGTCTTTTGCTCTATCTCTGGCGCAGAAAGGTTGTGCAGTGGCTACCATTAAGGGTTATTTATCGGCCTTGTCAGCCTTAATATGTCTTCCAGACCAACCATCTTTATTTAAATCCCCTATTGTTATCAGATTCTTGAAAGGTCTTCTAAATCAATATCCTCCAAAGCCATTCGTTATGCCGCAATGGGATTTGTCCTTGGTCCTGACTTTCCTTATGGGGTCCCCTTTTGAACCTATGCATTCTTGCCCCTTGAGGTATTTGGTTTTAAAAACAGTCTTCCTGATAGCTATAACATCAGCAAGGAGAGTGAGTGAGTTGCAGGCCTTATCAGTAAAGCCCCCTTATACAACTTTTTATGGGGATAAGGTGGTGTTGAGGACCAAGGCTGCTTTCCTCCCGAAGGTTGTTTCACCCTTCCATTTGGCTCAGGCAATTACTTTGTCCACGTTCTATCCTCCGCCTCATCCTTCCAAAGAGGAAGAAAGACTGCACCGTCTGGATCCAAAGAGAGCGTTGAGCTTCTTTATTGATAGAACAAAGGATTTCAGGCTGGAGGATCAGCTGTTTATTGGATACGTGGGCAAGAGGAGAGGAAAGGCAGTCCACAAGAGAACACTATCCAGGTGGGTTGTTCTTTGCATTAAAATATGTTACTCTTTGGCAAAGAAGGATCCTCCTGAGGGCATTAGAGCTCATTCCACCAGAGCTAAGTCGGCCACTTCGGCCTTGGCCAGGGGTGTTCCTGTGGTCGAAATCTGCAAGGCCGCAACTTGGTCGTCCCTTCACACTTTTGCAAAACATTACTGTTTGGATTCTGAGGTTAGAAGGGACGGCCATTTTGCACGGTCAGTGCTGCAGGATTTCTTGGTTTGACCATTTAGGCACCCACCGCCGGGCGTGGTACTGCTTTGGGACTCTATTCATGAGGTGAGGAATCCACAGGTAGTTGTATCCATCAGAAGAACAAGTTACTTACCTTCGGTAACGACTTTTCTGGTGGATACATTAGCTACCTGTGGATTCCTCACGGTCCCACCCGCCTCCCCGTTGCCTTTCTGGTCTTACCAAGTAATCCTTGAGTGCGCTCCTCTTGGTCTTTGAGGGTGCAATAGATGTGTATATAATATATATTTATATATATGTATATATGTATATATCTTTGTGTATATACTTGGTGTGTGTATATATTTTAAAAGAGAAAGTTTTATATATATATTTATATAAAAAGATTTACAGCTATTCATACAATGTTGTGTATTTTTACAATATAATGGGATGTTGCCTTGCTCTTGCATTGCATTGCCTGGTTGTTCTCATGCACGTAAAAAATGATTGGTACTGACGTCCGCACGTCGTCGAGGACCTCTTATTGCCTGTATGACGTCAGACGGCGTCGCGTGGGCTAGAGTGACGTCCTCGTCGACGTGCAGAGACTAGTAAGAAGATTTCCGTTGAATGCTGGCGCCATGGGAGTATTCATGAGGTGAGGAATCCACAGGTAGCTAATGTATCCACCAGAAAAGTCGTTACCGAAGGTAAGTAACTCGTTCTTCTGAACCGGCTACTCCACTTCCTAAGGTTCTCCACAAGTTCAAGAAACCAAGTTCAGCACCGTCGACGGCGCCATTGTTGACGGTACTCTCGTTGACGACTATTTCATCAGTGATGCCGGTTGTAGTCACTGTTTCAATGTCGACGGAAGTGGCTGCAGGATCCTCATCGAGGATGCTATCATCCTCGTCGATGGGACGCCCCATTTCATCAACGATATTCTCGTCGACGACACTCCCGTCAACGTGTGATCTCACAACGATGCTCCGTCGACGGTGCCTCCTTCGACGATACCCTCGTCGATGACACCTCCGTCTACTGTGCTTCCGACTACACTTCCATTGACGATGCTCGCGTCGACGGTACTATCGTCGTCGACCACACCGCTGACGATGTTTCCAGTGACAATGATATCGTCAATGCCTCCATCGATGACAACAGGTTTTTTTCTCGTCGACAGTCAAAATTTTCCAGCAAAGCGGGAGAGACCATCAGCATTGCCATTATATCAATCTGTGGAGCAAACTCCTCTCAAGAGGCTTTCCTAGACTCATTTGACACCATCTGTCACATCACCAAGCAAGGTGTCAAGACTTTTGCCATCTCGTTTTTTAGATGGCGACGATGATGAATCAGATCAGGACGCATTGTTTAGAGTAGCCAGGAGTCCATATCATTTGCATGTTAAATGTCAGGAGTACTCTGATGATGACTCCTATTATGATCAGAATTATTATGATCCAGTCCCACAGCACCAACAGCAAGGAATGGTGTGCTTGCCTTCTGGTCTTGTTTCTGACCTACAGGCCATGCTGCCAGATTATAGGGAGCGCCTCCATCCTCAGTCGGCAAAAGATCCTACACCAGTGGTTACTGCACCATGTACTCCGGTACCTCTACCAGTTCTTCCTGCTGCACCGCAAATTCCTCCTCAAGCTCCACAGAGTCCACAAGCCCAAGCCTCGTCAGGCGAAGCGGCTGAAGAAGGAGAAGTTCTCTCGGACCAGGATGAATGGGATGATTATGTACTCCCAGCACCCCCTTCACTGGAGCCAACTGCAGTTGAATCCCCTCCAGCGGATATTTTGGATCTTTTCATAATCTATTAGAAAAAGTGGCTGCACGTTTGGAGCTCCAAATGACATCCACACAGCAGGATTGCTTCTTATATGACTTTAATGAGCCGCATAGGAAAGTAGTCAGAGCAATCTCTATTATAGATCATGTATGGAAACAGGAATTAAAAATTATGCGGAACCCCGCGACAGTGCCAGCGATAATGCCAACGCTGGAAAAGAAATATAAAGCAACAGAGGATGCCCCTGCTTCCCTGGTGGATCATCCAAAACCAGATTCAGTGGTTTCTCAGGCTGCCCAGTGACGCTCTAGAAACCCTTCAGCACCTCTATCTGCACCTCCAGACAAGGATGGTAGGTGCCTTGAGAACATTGGAATTAGATTTTCTTCTATGTCTGCCATTGTGGTCCGTGCTGCAAATTCCCTGGCGCTCCTGGGCAGATATGACAGGCAGCTATGGTCGGACATTTCACACTTTGTCGATGATCTTCCGGATTCCAGCAAGTAAAAAGCGAGAAAGATTCTCATTGAAGTTCAACGCACGTCTGTAGAGGTTATTGACTGTGCTTTGGACATTGCCGCTATGGGGTTTCGGCTACTGGCTGGTTCAGCTGTCTTAAGGTGCCATGGGTGGCTTAAGGCCACAAATTTTAGACCTGATGTCCAAACAAAGATTCTTGACTTCCCTTAT
This sequence comes from Pleurodeles waltl, assembly GCF_031143425.1. Taxonomy (NCBI): domain Eukaryota; kingdom Metazoa; phylum Chordata; class Amphibia; order Caudata; family Salamandridae; genus Pleurodeles; species Pleurodeles waltl. The sequence goes on along the minus strand of NC_090448.1, from coordinate 419,740,624 downwards.
GATGGGCAAGACCTTTTTGGTAAACATGTGGACGATGCTCTTCAAGCAATCAAAGGAGACACAGATACTGCGAGGTCTTTAGGATCACTGCAGTATAAGTGCACACCCTTTCGAGGAGCCAGGGGTAGAGGCCACTCTTCCTTTTGAGGTGGTTACCAATCATTCAGGTACCCAACTTATTCCTCTCAATACCAATCTTCCAGACCCCAATACCATCAGAGACAACCTCCGGCGCGGCATACAACATACTTCCTCCTAGAGGTAAGTTGGGGAGACAATCTAAGGACACCTCCCGCAAGCAATGACAGCCTCCAGGGGCCGGCTATCTCTCCTTCTTTGACACATCACCTGCAACGTTGGCGTCAGATCACAAACAACAAGTGGGTTCTGGACATAATAACTTATGTTCATCTGCTAGAGTTCACTTGCATGCACCCTGAGACTCCGCCTTCCTGGGCACGCCAACAACATCTGCATCTTCTCCTTCTGGAAACAGATGTCATGTTATGCAAAGGGGCGATAGAGGTAGTGCCCTATTCTCAAAAATGAAGCGGTTTCTATTCTCACTTCTTCCTCATCAGGAAGAAACCTTGTTTGTGGAGACCCATCCTGGGTCTGAGGGAGCTCAAAAAATATCTAAAGAAGCAATCCTTCCGCATGGTGACATTGAAGGATGTTTTGCAACTTCTCAACAGAGGGGATTTCATGGCTTCCCTAGAACTGCAGGATGCCGATTTCCACATACCCATTCACCCCAAACACAGGAAATTCTTAAGATTCTTGGTAGCCGGCCTGTACTTTCAATTCAAAGTGCTCCCTTTCGGACTCAAATCTGCTCCCCGGATTTTCACAAAATGCTTAGCCTCTGTTGCAGCATATCTGAGGCGCTTCAAACACCAGATATTCCCATATCTGGACGACTGGTTACTGAAGGCTTCTGACATCCACTCTCTACGCCAATCTTTCAAGACCAACCTACGCCTATTCCAACAACTAGGTCTCACTCTCAATCGAGACAAGTCCCATCTTCAGCCTACCAGAAGAATAGTTTTCCTGGGAGCTGTGCTGGACACGACTCAAGCAAAGGCGTTCCCAGCAGAGGAACGACAACTCAAACTCATTACCCTAGCAGCTACAATTCAGAAAAGAAAGTTTCTTTCAGTTTGAAAGTTCAAATCATTACTGAGGATGATGTCTTCCTGTATCAATCTAGTTCCCCACTGTCGCCTTCGGATGCGCCCTCTGCAAGAAGAGCTCGACAAACATTGGAAACAGATGCAGGGTTCCTTCGTGGACATCATACAGATAACAGCAAGGATCGTCAACTCCCTCAATTGGTGGTCAACACCGACAAACATCTCCAAGAGTTTAAGATTCTTAGCTCAGGTCCCTCCGTTTACGATAACAACGGATGCTTCTATGGAGGGATGGAGTGCATGTCTGCAAGATCTTCAATGAATGGCAGGTAGCACCCCTCTCATGCTACTCTTCACATCAACCTCCTCAAACTCAGAGCTGTGTACCTGGCAGTGCAGGCTTTTTTGCCAAGAATCCGAGGCTAATCGGTACTTGTCCGAACGGACAATACGACCACCATGCACTACATCAACAAACAAGGTCTCATCTGCTGTCCAGAGAAGCTCAAACCATTTGGACCTGGTGCATTCAACATTCAGTGCACATACGAGCAGAATATCTTCCGGGAGTGAGCAATACCACAACAGACTCACTAAGTAGGCTCGCCACATCTTCCGACGAGTGGGAGCTAAATCAGAGGACACTGGACATGATATTTCTCAGGTGGGGAAAACCAAATCTGGACCTCTTTGCGACGCCCCGGAACGTGAAATGCCGGGTTTATGCAAGCTGGCATCACCAACCAGGGTCGTGGGGAAATGCCCTTTGTATGGAAATGCCTCCTTGGCATGGTTACCCCCTAACATTTTGCCTTTGCTGAAGCTAAGTTTTGATTGAAAGTGTGCTGGGACCCTGCTAAACAGGCCCCAGCACCAGTGTTCTTTCCCTAAACTGTACCTTTTCTTCCACAATTGGCACAGCCCTGGCACTCAGATAAGTCCCTTGTAGCTGGTACCCCTGGTACCAAGGGCCCTGATGCCAAGGAAGGTCTCTAAGGGCTGCAGCATGTCTTATGCCACCCAGGGGACCCCTCACTCAGCACATGAACACTGCCTCACAGCTTGTGTGTGCTGGTGGGGAGAAAGTTACTAAAGTCAACATGGCACTCCCCTCAGAGTGCCATGCCAACCTCACACTGCCTGTGGCATAGGTAAGTCACCCCTCTAGCAGGCCTTACAGCCCTAAGGCAGGGTGCACTATACCACAGGTGAGGGCATATGTGCATAGCACTATGCCCCTACAGTGTCTAAGCAAAACCTTAGACATTGTAAATGCAGGGTAGCCATAAGAGTATATGGTCTGGGAATTTGTCAAACACAAACTCCATAGTTACATAATGGCTACACTGAAATCTCAGACGTTTGGTATCAAACTTCTTAACACAATAAATGCACACTGGTGCCAGTGTGCAATATATTGTAACATGCACCCAGAGGGCATCTTAGAGATGCCCCCTGAATACCAATCTGAATTCTAGTATAGGCTGACCAGTTCCTGCCAGCCTGCCACAAACCAGACATGTTGCTGGCCACATGGGGAGAGTGCCTTTGTCACTCTGTGGCCAGGAACAAAGCCTGTACTGGGTGGAGGTGCTTCACACCTCCCCGTGCATGAACTGTAACACCTGGAGGTGAGCCTCAAAGGCTCACCCCTTTTGTTACAGCGCACCAGGGCATCCCAGCTAGTGGAGATGCCCGCACCTCCGGCCGCTGCCTCCACTTTTGGCAGCAAGGCTGGAGGAGATAATGAGAAAAACAAGGAGGAGTCACCCACCAGTCAGGACAACCCCTAAGGTGTCCTGAGCTGAGGTGACCCCTGCCTTTAGAAATCCTCCATCTTAGTTTTGGAGGATTCCCCCAGTAGGATTAGGGATGTGCCCCCCTCCCCACAGGGAGGAGGCACAAAGAGGGTGTAGTCACCCTTCAGGACAGTAGCCATTGGCTACTGCCCTCCCAGACCTAAACACACCCCTAAATCTAGTATTTAGGGGCACCCCAGAACCAAGGAAATCAGATTCCTGCAACCTGAAGAAACAAGAAGGAATGCTGACCTACAAGCCTGCAGAGAAGACAGAAGACGACAACTGCTTTGGCCCCAGCCCTACCGGCCTGTCTCCTGACTCGAAAACCTGCAACCAGCGACGCATCCGACATAGACCAGCAACCTCTGAAGCCTCAGAGGACTGCCCTGGACTAAAGGACGAAGAAACACCCGTGAGATGCGGCTCTGCTCAACAGTAACTGCTTTGCAGCAAAGAAGCAACTTTTAAAGAACTCACGTTTCCCGCCGGAAGCGTGAGACTTCCCACTCTGCACCCGACGCCCCGGCTCGAGATCCAGAGAACAAACACCACAGGGAGGACTCCCCGCCGACTGCGACCCTGTAAGTAGCCCAAGACGACTCCCCTGGACTCTCACTGCGACGCCTGCAGAGAGAATCCAGAGGCTCCCCCTGACCGCGACTGCCTGTAACAAGGGACCCGACGCCTGGAGCAAGCACTGCACCGCAACCCCCAGGACCTGAAGGAAATGAACCTCAGTGCAGGAGTGACCCCCAGGCAACCCTCTTCCTAGCCCAGGTGGTGGCTATCTCGAGAAGCCCCCCCTGTGCCTGCCTGCACCGCTAGAGTGACCCCCCGGGTCTCTCCATTGTTTCTTATCTAAAACCCGACGCCTGCTTTGCACACTGCACCCGGCCGCCCCTGTGCCACTGAGGGTGTGTTTTGTGTGCCTAATTGTGTGCCCCTCCAGTGCTCTACAAAACCCCCCTGGTCTGCCCCCCCGAGGACGCGGGTACTTACCTGCTGGCAGACTGGAACCGGAGCACCCCTGTTCTCCAAAAGCGCCTAAGTGTTTTGGGCACCTCTTTGAACTCTGTACCTGACTGGCCCTGAGGTGCTGGTGTTGTAACTTTGGGGTTGCCTTGAACCCGCAACGGTGGGCTGCCTATGCCCAGGAACTGAGACGTGTAAGTGTCTTACTTACCTCACAATCTAACCTTTACTTACCTCCCCTAGGAACTGTTGATGTTTGCACTGTGTCCACTTTTAAAATAGCTTATTGCCATTTTAACAAAGATTGTATACGATATTGCTTTTATTCCAAGTTCCTAACTTACCTGTGTGAAGTACCTTGCATTTTGTGTTTTCTTCAAATCTTGAACCTGTGGTTCTTAAAACAAACTAAGAAAATATATTTTTCTATATAAAAACCTATTGGCCTGGAGTAAGTCTTTGAGTGTGTGTTCCTCATTTATTTCCTGTGTGTGTACAACAAATGCTTAACACTACCCAGTGATAAGCCTACTGCTCGACCACACTACCGCAAAATAAAGCATTAGAATTATCTAATTTTGCCACTGTCTTACCTCTAAGGGGAACCCTTGGACTCTGTGCACACTATTTCTTACTTTGAAATAGTATATACAGAGTCAACTTCCTACACCCTTTCAATAGCATGGTCAGGGATTTATGCTTACTCCTTTCCTCCGATACCTCTACTTCCGCGGGTCATCAGCAAGATCAAATCGGAACCCTGCCAGATAATTTTAATTGCTCCAGCCTGGCCACGTCAACCGTGGTACACAGAACTTCTGTTGCTGTCCTCGTGTCCTCCCATCAGGTTAGCACCTATACCGGAGCTACTAACCATCAGCCAGGGCCAAGTGAGGCATCCGGATCCCAAGTCTCTCAGATTATGTGCATGGCTTCTGAGTTCAATGAGTTGGGCCATTTGAATATTCCTAATGACTGCAAAACTATTTTAGCTAAAGCACGTGCTGATAGCACTAGTAAAACGTACAAATTAAAATGGAAACTGTTTTGTTTATGGTGTGTTCCTAAAGGCATTCACCCTTTTACATCTGCTCCAGAGCAGGTTTTACCGTATCTTCTTCATCTGGCACGCTCTGGTCTTGCGCATGCATCTATTAAAGTTCACCTGGCTACTATCTCCAGATATAGAAGGCTTTCTAAAGGACCCTCCCTCTGGTCTCATAGGCTTATCAAGCAATTCATGAAAGGTCTGTTCCGATCTTTTCTTCCAGTCAGAACACCACCTCCAGCTTGGCAGCTAAATACAGTCTTGGGTCAACTAATGAAAGAGCCATTCGAGCCTATTCATAAGTCTAAGTATCTTACCTGGAAGGTAGCGCTCCTCTTGGCTCTAACATCTGCTCGTCAAGTAAGCGAGATCCAAGCATTTACCATCCAGGAACCCTTCATGAGATTTGCTGACGATAAAGTCATCATATGGACAATCCCTAAGTTTATCCCCAAAGTGCCGTCAGACTTCCATATTAATGAGCAACTGGTACTAAAGACTTTCTTTCCACAGCCTCAGACTGGAGCATAAAGATCGCTGCATTCCCTTGATGTCAAACGATGCCTTAAATTTTATCTGCAGCGAACGTCCTCAATCTGGAGACCAAATCAACTATTTGTTGCATTTAGTGCACCCAGAAGAGGGCATCCTGTAATTAAACAGACTATTTCTAGATGGATCTCAAGCGCAATAGCCTTTTGCCATCAAAGGGCTGGTCGACCCCTGGATGCCAGAGTACGTGCACATTCTACCAGGGCAGTCTCTACATCCTGTGCGCCCTTCTCTGGGGTGTCACTGCCAGACATCTGTTGAGCAGCGAGGTGGAGAATGACACACACCTTCACAAAGCATTACTGTCTGGATGCTGAGGCGCTCCGAGATGCAGCGGTGGTTCAAGCAGTCGTTAGGCTTTTGTTCCGATAAGGTGCGCTGTTTGTTTTCCCACCATCCGCTTCTGATATAATATCACATTTTCTGTTCAATATTAACGTACCTCTTATTCATATTCATTTATGTTTCAGAGGGTTAACTTTTATTGCTTTGCATTTACCTGTTTTAATGCGAACGATATCGTATGATGAGATGAACAGTGTTTGTCAATACAGAAAATGTGTTGGTTACTGCTTGCTAGTCTTATTCAAGCATGTGAATCTATGAAAGTTCCAATACTGGAGTGAGAAATAAGTTACTTACCTGTAACTAGTTCTCCAGTATTAGAAGCTTTCATAGATTCACATGCGACACACCCGATTCCTCGTGGGCGCTCACCTTCTCTCTTTTCTCAGTGTTCTTCATTATTACAGCACTTATGCTCGGAAAATCTGAGGGAAGGCAGCTCCTCACAGAAGGTTCTAAGGGGTGAGGCAATCTGATTGGTTCAAATTTGAGTTTGGGTCTATTTTACAAAATGACTGTGATAGATTATTTTTCCGATGGATACAAACTACCTGTGGATTCCTCACCTTATGAATTCGTCCTTGCGCCAGCATCCTAAGGAAAGTCTTCCCAGCTCTCCACGTCGACGAGGACATCACAATTGCACGTCTCCACGTGCCTCCGTCTCACGTCACCATGCCAATAAGAGGTCCACGCCGGCGTGCTGACGTCAGTTTCCTTTTTTCGTGCCTTCAACGCTAACGATTTTTTTCCTGGCTAGCTTCGGTTGGTGTATCTACTGTAGCTCTTGTGGTTACAATGTCTCCCCCGAGGAAATCTGGGTTTAAGCCATGCGGAGAGTGCCGTGGTCGGATGTCGGTCACAGACCCACATGAAGATTGCCTTTGGTGCCTTAGCTCTGAGCATGACGTCGAGGAGTGTGCGTCGTGCCAGAGCATGAACCCTAAGGCACTGAAGGAGAGGAAGGCCAAGCTCTTTTTGGCAAAAGCTAAAAAGAGTCATAGAGGCCATAAGAGATCATCTTCCCACGCTTCTTTGAAGAAGCATAAGAGGCTCGGAGTTGTTCGAGGTTAAGGTCCCCATCTCGTCGGTGCCATGATAAGTGGGAAGTGAGCCCGACGGTGACTCTGGAGCCCCAGAGTCCGGAGGCTTCTCTGGCGCCATCCGTCTATGAGGTGGCTCCTCATAGTTCTCGATTCTCTCCGGCTCCACAGGAGTCAGATGGACAACAACAGGAGCAAGACCAGCGGTATCCTGTCTTTCCGGCGCCGGGAGCGGACCCGGCGGCATTTTTAAATACCATGTATGTGGTCTTTCAGACAATGGCCCCTGGTGGTGGTGCACCGGCTGGTCCCATGGGGCCATTGGCGTTTGGTTTGGGCTCCCCGGCTCTGTACAAGACGGCGCCGTTTATGCCGTTTTGCCTGGCTGAAGGTACTGGGCTGACGCCGATGATTTCACCTCGGGGTGCTTTGTCTATGGCGTCGCCAACTGGGCCCTTACCATCGCCGCGTCGTGCGGTGCCGATGACATCTCCCTGCCAGCCGGCTCTGGTGGAGGCACCGTTGGAGTCCGTGCCGAAGCCTGGTCTGAGTGATGGGTCTCGGAGTCGACCTTCCTCTCCAGTGCCTTGTCGGAATTTGATGGTGGTGTCTTCGGCGTCAGTGAATTCAATGTCGACGCCGAGGTTGGAGTCGCGTTTGAGATCTCGCAGGGGGGCCTTGCGTCTCCTGGAAGAGGAGGAATACCGGAGACAGCTGGAGGAAGGTGAACTTGTCGAGCCCCTGGGAGAGTATGAAGGCTTGGAGTCGGCCAGTGGGCTGGATACTTCCCCGGAATGGGACTTATCTTCGCCAGGGGAGTTCACAGAAGAGGCAGCAACTTTTCACTCTGTGATTAAAAAGGCTGCAGACTTTTTGGAACTGCCTTTGGCTGCAGCGGAGGTAAAGATCAACTTGTTAACTGAAGTGCTGCATCCCTCTACAACTTCTGCTGACCCTTTGCTGCCTTTCAATGAGGCGTTAACAGAACCCATCTTAGACCTGTGGAGGAAGCCGGTTTCATCTCCAGTGGTTAATAGAGCTGTGGCTAGGAGGCATAGAGGAGCGCCTGGTGATCCAGGGTTTTTGTCACGCCATCCAACCCCGGAGAGTCTTGTAGTTCAGACCTCTTGCTCCACGATGTCTGCTCCTGGGTCTTTCCCTGTGAACCCATCTGACAGGGAATCCAAGCGGATGGAACAATCTGCGAAAAAGTCCTTTTCATCTTGCAGCATGGCTCTTAAGGCTGCGAACGCTACCTGTGTGCTGGGCAGGTATGTCCACGCCCTCATGGATTCGGCAAAGGCTATGGCTGTAGATCTGCCTCAGGAGGTTCAAAGACCATTTGGGGCGCTCCTTTCTGATGCACAGGCGACATAGCAGATTATTCAGTCTGGTTTGGACTCCACAGATTCGGTGGCCAGGGCAATGGGAACATCTATTGCTACCAATCGGCATGCTTGGCTAAGATCTTCGGGTTTCTCAGCTGATGTGCAGAACACATTATTAGACTTGTCCTTTAATGGAGAAAGGCTGTTTGGCGAGAAAGCAGATTCTGCCCTGGAACGTTTTAAGAACAGCTGGGCCACGGCGAAGTCCTTAGGATTACAAGCCATTTCTACTACCCCTTTTAGATCCTTTCGCAGGTTTAGGGGGTTTGGTCGTGGGGCTGCTTTTTGAAGGTCCCAGTCTTCAGTTCAGCAGCCTGCTAATCCTCCATATCGATCCTTTAGAGGGCGGGGGAGGGCTAGAGCTCGGGGGCCACCCAGCAGCACCATTCGTCAACCTCTTCCTCTGGAGGACAACAGCAAGGGAAGCAGTCCTAGTTTTCCCCACTTTATCGACCATACCTCTCCTGTAGGGGGAAGGCTACGTCTTTTTCTTCATGCATGGGAGTCGATTACATCGGACTCATGGGTACTGAATATTGTGAGAAAGGGATATGCTCTCCCTTTTCAGGAGTTTCCTCCTCCCATCCCTCCCCGTCCCTCATTTTGTTCAGAAGACCATCTCCTGTTGTTTCAACAGGAGGTTCCGACCTTATTGTCAAAAGGTGCGATGGAGTTGGTTCCAGAGCAGGAAAGTGGTCAGGGCTGTTATTCATGGTATTTCCTGATCCCCAAGAAGGGCGGCCGTTTGAGACCAATCCTGGACCTGAGCTTTTTGAATTGGTTCCTCAAGCAGGAGAAATTAAAAATGCTGACTCTATCGTAGGTACTTCTGGCGTTAGGCGAAGAGGATTGGATGGTGTCTGTCGACTTGCAAGATGCGTACTTTCATATCCCTATACTCAAGTCGGTTTGTGGTGGGATCGCAACACTACCAATTTGCGGTCCTTCAGTTTGGGCTTACTTCCGCGCCTCGAGTCTTCACGAAGGTGATGGTGGCGGTTGCAGCAAGTCTCAGGAGGAAGGGAATAGCAGTATTTCCTTACCTGGACGATTGGTCAAGTCTCCAGAGCTCGTGCTGCATCACCTGCAGATGACAACCCAGTTGTTGGTCGATCTGGGCTTTTCAGTAAACGTGCCCAAATCTCACCTGGAGCCCTCTCAACGCCTCCTGTTCATAGGGGCAGTACTGGACACAACATTGAATCAAGCCTATCCTCCGCCTCAGCGGATTCAGGACATTCAGGCGTTGATTCCAATGTTTCAAAATGGAGTGGTTGTTCCAGTCTTCAAGGTCTTACGCCTGCTCGGTCTGTTTGCTTCTTGCATTCTGTTGGTCACTCATGCGCGCTGGCATATGAGGGCTTTTCAGTGGTGCCTCCGCTGGCAGTGGTCTCAACACAGAGGAGATCTCGAAGAATCGGTAAAGATCTCCAGGGATGCTGCAGCGGATCTCCAATGGTGGGCTGTGGACGGCAATCTTTCTCGAGGAAGGCCATTTTCGCTACCACCACCGGTGACAACGGTTATAACGGACTCTTCCACTCTAGGGTGGGGAGCTCATCTGGGGGACCTGGAGATCAAAGGTCATTGGTCTCCAGCGGAACAGATGTTTCACATCAATCTGTTAGAATTGCAGGTGATAAGTCTGGCTCCAAAGGCCTTCCTCCCTTCCCTTTGCGGTCGGTCAGTTCAAGTCCTGACGGACAACTCGACCGCGATGTGGTACATCAACAAGCAGGGAGGAGTAGGGTCGTACCTTCTCTGCAGAGAGGCCCTGCGGCTCTGGTCCTGGGCTCAGGACCATCAGATTTGCTTCATGGCAAATCATTTGGCCGGAGTCTTGAATGTATGTGCGGACAGTCTCAGTCGGCACTTTTCGGCCGATCACGAGTGGCGTCTCCATCCAGACCTGGTCCTTTATGTCCTTAGGTATATCAGGGGTCCGGGATTAATATGACTTCTGGTTCATCAACAAGTACATTTTCATAGAAAAGTTCAGAATGCATTATTGGTTTCCAGGGCCGCCCACAGGACACAGTTTTGATCCCTATAGTTTAGGATCCAATCAATAATGGCCATGTGGGCGCACCAGGTCTAGGAGGAGCAGCCACCCCCCTGTGTGCATCTTCTATTGTGAACATAGTGGATAACCGCACAGGTTTCAGCACATTTCTAATTCACTGCTCCACAAAGGGCTCCGTGAAGGCACCCTCCGCATGCTCCTGGAACCTAAGAAGGCAGACATTCTTGCATCATGAACTGCCCTTTGCGTCTTCCAGCCTCGCCTCCAGAGCCCCTGATTTGGAGGTGACTTGTGCCAATTGTTTACGCAGGGTGATGACCTCCGTCTGTAACTCCACGATGGAGCCCTCCACCACCTTGACCTTATCGAGACCTTTCTGAGGTCTGCTCGAAGGAGATTCACTTCCAGAGCTACAGTCTCTATTTTGCCCTCAAGGGCCATCCTAGAGCCCTGGATCGCTTCAAGGAGTTCAGCACAAGATGTCTCCTCCGCAGATGTAGGGGTCGTCTGTTCATCTCTCAGCCTGCTGTGTTGCGTCTGTGTAAGGAAATGGCTCCCTGTTGCAGTAACCCCCCACTTTTTGCCTGATACTGATGCTGATTTGACTGAGAAGTGTGCTGGGACCTTGCTAACCAGGCACCAGCACCAGTGTTTTTTCACCTAAAATGTACCATTGTTTCCACAATTGGCACACCCCTGGCACACAGATAAGTCCCTTGTAAAAGGTACCAGTGGTACCAAGGGCCCTGTGACCAGGGAAGGTCCCTAAGGGCTGCAGCATATGTTGTGCCACCCTAAGGGACCCCTCACCTAACACATGCACACTGCCATTGCAGATTGTGTGTGTTGGTGGGGAGAAAAAGGCAAAGTCGACATGGCATCCCCCTCAGGATGCCATTCCCACAAAATACTGCCTGTGGCATAGGCAAGTCACCCCTCTAGCAGGCCTTACAGCTCTAAAGCAGGGTGCACTATACCACAGGTGAGGGCATAGCTGCATGAGCAATATGCCCCTACAGTGTAAGTACAGTTGTGGCCATATTAAGTATATGGTCTGGGAGTTTGTCAAAAACGAACTCCACAGCTCCATAATGGGTACACTGAATACTGGGAAGTTTGGTATCAAACTTCTCAGAATAATAAACCCACACTGATTGTATTGTATTGTAATCGTATTTATATAGTGCTTACTACCCCTGACGAGGCGTCGAAGCGCTTTTCGATGAGTAGCACGCTACTCCGGAACCCAACAAGAATTAGTGATGGATTAGTGTCGTTAAATAATGAGTATAGTTTTAGTATTATTATGAGTTAATTTGAGCCGCGGATATGAGAGTTTGTTAGTTAGATTGACTGCAGTAATGGAGGGGTGGAGGAGGAAAGGAATCCAGAAGTGTTAATTGGGAGTATATCTTTCATTTACTCAACCCAAAGGCTTGGGATGAGTAAAGGGGGGCGGAGGGGAAAGAGTATGTGGAAGGGTTAGGGAGAGCATAGTAGCAGGGTGAGATGAATGCAGGAGAATATAGTTGGGTTGTGTGAGAGGTCACAGAGGTAGAGTGAGGTTTGGTGAGTTAGATGTGGAAGTGGAGGGAAAAGCTTAGGCAGAGATATTTAGGAGATGAAAGTGGTAGAAGGGATTTGGGATGAGTCAGAGTGAGAATGGAGGATAGTTTGATAGAGACATGACATAAGAGTGATGAGTAGATAAGTGTGATAAGATGAGAGCAGGAATTCATAGATATCTAGTATAACAACCCACCCAGGAGCCATGCAATGATCCACGAACATGCCAAGCACAGAAACAACATATAAACACATATATATATATATATATATATATATATATATATATATATATATATATATATATATATATACATACACACACACACACACACACATATGCACATGCAATACATAATTAGAATCATGGGTAAAAAATACTTAGTCAGACAGGTTTAAAGAGTGTGTGTGTATTTTATTGTTATGACATAGTAGCAATACATATTTTCCAAAGAAACTATAAATAAATAGAAATATACATATAATCTGAAAAAAAAAATTTATCCACATAGGCATATGCAGTTTATAGTTGTTTGAAAAAGGTGGTTATGAAGGAAAGAGCCAACTCTTGAGTAGTTTTCTGAAGACGAGAAAGTTATCTGTGGCTCCTATAGTTGGGGGTAATGAATTCCATAGTTTGGCTGCTTGGACGGAGAAGGATGTACCACCTATAGTCTTTTTCTTGTATGGTGGTGTTCTAAGCCGGGGTGACAATCTTGAGCGAAGGGTTCTTTGTTGGATGTATTTGGTAATTTTCTTTCTGATAAAAAGCGGTCCTGTTCCATGTATAGCTTTGTGGGTGATACAAAGCAGCTTGAAAGTGCATCTTCTGGCAACGGGTAACCAGTGTAGTGCTCTCAAGGCAGGGGAGATGTGGGCTTGCGGCTTTATATGTAGTAGTAGCCTGGCTGCGGAATTCTGGATACGTTGTAGTTTTTTCATAACAGATAGAGATGATCCATGGTAGAGGCTATTGGCATAATCCAGTTTGGATAGTACAAGCGAGATAGTAGCTTGCACCTTGTGTGGAAATCCGAGGTGGGGGAAGATGCGTCGTAAAGTCTTTAAGGTGATGAAGCTTGTGCGTGCTAATTTGTCTACTTGGGCATTCATAGTTAACTTGGAATCCATGGTGATTTCTAGGTTTTTAACTTCCTTGGATAATTGAGGAGGTGGTCCGAGATCGTCAGGCCAGACGCACAGAGGGTCATAATTTTTCCAGTCACCACATATGAGTATTTCTGTTTTGGAGGTATTTAGTTTGAGATGGCTCCAGGTCATCCACTGATCAACGGCTCTGAGGCAACTGAAGATTTGTGAGTTTTCAATGTTTTTGGGGCCTTCTAATTTAAGTAGTATTTGTGTGTCATCTGCATAGTTGTAGCATGTGATATGGAAATCATTGATCAGTTCTGGTAAAGATATCATGTTGATGTTGAAAAGCAAAGGTGAGATGATTGACCCTTGGGGGACCCCTGCTTTTGTGAGGTAGGGTTCGGACGAGAAGGGGGGGGCGAGTGGATGATATTCGCTCTTTCTTGAAGATAGGAAGTAATCCAGTCGAGAGCAATCCCTTGTATGCCGGCTTCGTGGAGTCTTTGAGTTAGGGTGTCATGGTCAACCATATCAAAGGCAGCTGAGAGGCCCAAGAGAAGTAGTGCAGCAACTCCATTTCGGTCAACTGTGTTTTTAAGATCGTCCCAGATTGCCATGAGTGCCGATTCAGTGCTTCTTCCTGGGCGGAATCCAGTTTGGAAGTCTGAAAGTATAGAATTGTCTTCAATGAATTGTGACATCTGGGCGAATGCTGCTCTTTCTATTAATTTGCCCAGCAAAAGTCAATTTGTGATTGGTCTGTAGTTGTTGGGGTCTTGCGGGTCTAGGTTTGTTTTCTTTAATAAAGGTCGTATGTATGCCTTTTTCTGGTCTGCAGGAAAAGTTCCTGAAGTTAAAGAGTTGTTGATAATTCTTCTTACTGATGACAGTGTTGGATTTATAAAAAAATGCACACAGAGGACACCTTAGAGATGCCCCCTGTATTTTATCCAATTGTTCAGTGCAGGACTGACTGGTCTGTGCCAGCCTGCTGCTGAGGGACGAATTTCTGACCCCATGTGGTGAGGGCCTTTGTGCTCTCTGAGGTCAGAAACAAAAGACTGCTCTGGGTGGAGGTGCTTCACACTTCCCCTCTGCAGGAACTGTAACACCTAGCAGTGAACCTCAAAGGCTCAGGCTTCGTGTTACAATGCCCCAGGGCACTCCAGCTAGTGGAGATGCCCGCCCCCTGGACACAGCCCCCACTTTTGGCGGCAAGTCCAGGGGAGATAATGAGAAAAACAAGGAGGAGTCACCCACCAGTCAGGACAGCCACTAAGGTGTCCTGAGCTGAGTTGACCCCTGCCTTTAGAAATCCTCCATCTTGATTTTAGAGGATTCCCCCAATAGGAATAGGTTTGTGTCCCCCCTCCCCTCAGGGAGGAGGCACAAAGAGGGTGTAGCCACCCTCAAGGACAGTAGCCATTGGCTACTACCCTCCCAGACCTGAACACACCCCTAAATTCAGTATTTAGGGGCTCCCCAGAACCTAGGAAACAAGATTCCTGCAACCTGAAGACGAAGAAGGACTGCTGACCTGAAGCCCTGCAGAGAAGACGGACACACCAACTGCTTTGGCCCCAGCCCTACCGGCCTGTCTCCCCACTTCGAGAAAAACTGCAACAGCGACGCGTCCCCCAGGGTCCAGCGACCTCTGAAGCCTCAGAGGACTACCCTGCATCTAAAAGGACCTAGAAACTCCTGAGGACAGCGGCCCTGTTCCACCAACTTGCAACTTTGCAACAAAGAAACAACTTTTATAAGGACTCTACGTTTCCCGCCGGAAGCGTGAGACTTTCCAGTTCGACCTGTGGAGAAACAACACACAGGGAGGACTCCCCGGCGACTGCGAGCCTGTGAGTAGCCAGAGTTGACCCCCCTGAGCCCCCACAGCGACGCCTGCAGAGGGAATCCAGAGGCTCCCCTGACCGCGACTGCCTGCTTCCAAGAACCTGACGCCTGGTAAAGACAATGCACCCGCAGCCCCCAGGACCTGAAGGATCCGACCTCCAGTGCAGAAGCAATCCCCAGGTGGCCCTCTCCCTTGCCCAGGTGGTAGCTACCCCGAGGAGCCCCCCTTGCCTGCCTGCTTCGCTGAAGAGACCCCTGGCTCTCCCATTGAAATCTATTGCAAACCTGACGCCTGTTTGCACTCTGCACCCGGCTGCCCCGTGCCTCTGAGGGTGTACTGTTTGTGCTGACTTCTGTACCCCCCGGTGCCCTACAAAACCCCCCCGGTCTGCCCTCCGAAGTCGTGGGTACTTACCTGCTGGCAGACTGGAACCGGGGCACCCCCTTCTCCATTGAAGCCTAAGTGTTTTGGGCACCACTTTGACCTCTGCACCTGACCGGCCCTGAGCTGCTGGTGTGGTAACTTTGGGGTTGCCCTGAACCCCCAACGGTGGGCTACTTTGGACCACACTTTGAACCCTGTAGGTGGTTTACTTACCTGCAAAACTAACCAATACTTACCTCCCCCAGGAACTGTCGAAATTTGCACAGTCTAGTTTTAAAATAGCTTATTGCCATTTTTGCCACAACTGTACATGCTATTTTGCTGATTCAAAGTTCCTATGATACCTGAGTGAAATACCTTTCATTTAAAGTATTGATTGTAAATCTTGAACCTGTGGTTCTTAAAATAAACTAAGAAAATATATTTTTCTATATAAAAACCTATTGGCCTGGAATTGTCTTGGAGTGTGTGTTCCTCATTTATTGCCTGTGTGTGTACAACAAATGCTTAACACTACCCTCTGATAAGGCTACTGCTCAACCACACTACCACAAAATAGAGCATTAGAATTATCTCTTTTTGCCACTATCTTACCTCTAAGGGGAACCCTTGGACTCTGTGCATGCTATTTCTTACTTTGAAATAGCACATACAGAGCCAGCTTTCTACAGTCTGGCACTGAGGAAGAGGGGTGGAGGTGGTATAGTGTTCCATAGTGTTCCTCGGGGATGGAGCTGCCTGCTTACTCTGTCCTATTACTGCACACGCCAGGAAGGGGAGGAAAGAGAGTCATCCCACCACACAGATCTAGGTGCACCACACACTAAGACTACCCGTGCCTCTCTCCATGGCCACTACAATCCCTACGGTGTGCAGGCCACCATCCAAGACTGGCACTGGTCTCACGGGATCATGAGAAGCTACAACCAGTGTCCATCCCAAAGGGTCCAAAGTTGCACAGTGCCTCAACACTCATAGCAGGCATTAGGGGCAGATCCATGGGTCCACTCCAACGGGACAGCATGCCATGTAGGACTCAACAATAAGCAATGGGTACAGCACCTGCATCAAAATCCAATGGGGGTGTTATAGACCCAGAATTATTCAGTGCGCCCCACGCATTCCAGAATGAAACAGCCATCAGCACTACAGAGGTATCCAGTCAGCAGAGTTAGTCGTCCAGCACCCCCCTCTCCCAGCCACTCACCAATGTATTACGGGGCACAGCAATGCAGAGTCGGCACAGTGTCACCAGTCCTCTTCACACTGTAGCAAGGGAACGATGTAGGGAGGAGAAACAAACTCCATCACAATATCTGTAGCCTCCTCTACTTCCCTCAGCATGCCTTCCATATGCCCTTTCAGGCTTCGTCCTGTGGGCCTGCCCAGGCCACCCCAGCTACAGTGTGGCACAGCGCTCGGCTCCTTGTACTGTGGGGCCGAGGTCCTTCGGTCCCACTGACGACAGCTCCCACTCGCACCATGTTGTGGGGGGGGCCAACGCCATGAGCACCAGACCGGCCCGTCTGCTGGCTTATTCACGGCTTCCGCCAGGCACCCATTACTTCAATGGGTGCTGACACTGGGCGGCCTGCGCAGCCACTGACAGCCACAGTGCGGCCCAGCACACCGGCGGCCCCTCACACCGTCGGCCTAATCTCCTCAGTTCCTATGGCCTGCCAAACAGTCAAGTGAGGGCAGGATCCCCCACCGCTAGGCCCTCAGGTCTTTGCCGGGCTTCCCCTGAGGGCCTGATCGGCAACACGCGGGGACACCCATATTACATTGCTCTCCTCTCGAGGGCGGGAAGGCGTCCTACCTCTCAGGGGGTAACACCAGGCAGCCCTGCCAACCCCACCGGTCAACGGTGTTTGAGCGGGGTCCCCCTGCCGTCCATCCTAGGCCAGCCCTCGTCCAGCCTCCACGTCGTCTTTGCTTGCCTCGCCGCACCACCTGTCCATGCAGCCCTCAGCACTCCGTCCTAGGGGTGGTAAAAGTGTCGGGCAAGCAGCATCACTATGTTGCCTGTCTGGTGGCGGCCCCACAGCAGGCAGACACAGCAGGATAAGGCCGGGGTGGTGAGGTGCTCCTTAGAAGCGCATCCTGCCAGCCATTTCGCGTGGCCAAGCCCCCCTTGTGTGTACATGTTAGAAAACAGCTGAGCAGTGTACATGGTCAAAAGCAGGCTTAAAGTCAGCAAGGAATATGAGAGGAATTGGATGGTTAATGTATTGTGATGTAGTGTTACTCAAAGAGGTGAGTCTTCAACTGTTTCCCAAATTGTAGCAGTGTAGGGGTTGCCCTGATGGATACGGGGATGTTGTTCCGGATCCTGGGTGCACAGACCGAAAAAATATTACATGGTAACAAGACATACTACTATAGTTGCTGTATCCAGCCAAATGAAACTACAGATCTCTTCTACAAAGAACCATCTTGCCACTGTAGTGGAATGTATAAAATCCACAGCAAGTTTCTTTCTTTAAGGTTCACGGTAGTTAAATATTTTCTGGAACGACTTACGAAGGTTTTCCACATGTGAAAGGCCCTCCATTAAGCACAACATAATACTTTCAAACTTGATTAGCTCTCTTTTTGAGCCTATTTATAGAGCAATATTGCAGCACCTCTCATGGAAAACTGCATTTTAAGTGCTGTCTCCTGAGCTAGGTATAGACAGTAAGTTGCAGTTCTTAGCAGTAGTAGAATCATATACTGTCTTGCATTCCAATAGGGTTGTTTTAAGAACTCACCCTTCATTCTCTATTGAAGTCATGATCACCCATTAATGAGACCAGCACAATACTAATTTTCTTCCCCATTCCATCTACTCCAGTAGAGTGGGCTCTATGCTTTGTATATACTTAAAGGGGTCTGCAGTTTTATCTGGAGAAAACCAAGGATATTAGAAAAACTAAACATCTGTAATCTGAAAATTTCAGATCACAATCCCCTGTCATTAGTTATAAAGTCAAGGCATTTGGCTATATACAATCCCTGCGTCAATGGAACTTCGATCATAAACTATTGTTGGATTCTACAAATGATTTTTCCATATTATGAGGTCTCTCTTGTGCAAATTTATTAGTACAAATAGAGGAACTGCTAGTCCAATTAGGTCTTGGATGCCCTAAAAACCTTTGTGAGGGGCCAGAGTACCAGCTTTATTATCCTTAAGGGCAAAGTGGAGTGGGCCAAGGAAGGTATGCTACAGCTAATACTCATTAGTTTGGAATTGGAATATTCATCACGCTATAAGCACTGTAGCGGCCAAAGATAGAATTTCCGATATATTTGGAATAAAGACAGTGCTGCAGGTGAAGCTTAAGAAGATAATCTGGGAAAAGGCTTGTGCTAAATATCGAGCTAAACATTTATTTTGCTTCGAGGATAGTGAGGAAATGGGTCACTTATTGGTCTTTCAACTTAAGGAAAAAATAATAAAAATATAATATCAGGTATAAAAGATGCTAATGGTAATATTGTTACAAGGTGCTCTGAAATACTGTCTGTCTTCCATCCATACAATACTAATGTGTATAAGGAAGAATGTCATGCCACTGGGCACAAGACTTAATCAACTCACTGCTGAGAAAAAGGCTACTCTTGATGTCAATATAACTGGGGCGGAGATTGTCATGGCCATCTCACAGCTGGCAGTGGCCAAAGAAGCAGGTTCTGATTCCATCCTGCCAGGATTTTATAAACATTTTAAAGATAGTTTGAACCCTCTCTTTTTCGCATTTATCAATTCACCTGCCCTTCTGGTATCGACACCACCATCCTGGGGGAAAAACTATATTTGTTAAAAAGAATAAGGATCCACTTGGTGGCCAAGCCTATTTCCTTAATCAATTATGACTCTAAAATGTATACTATGGTGTTATCTAATTGGCTCACAGGTGTTATAACCTCACTAGCTGACCTGATGCAACCTGGGTTGTTCCTTTACCGGATACCACTGCCCATATCAATCTAGCCATATCTGCTTTGCACGTGGCAGGTGAATTGGTATGCTCTGCCGGGATGATCCTTTTGGATGCAGAAAAAGCACTTAACTGGGTGTCCTGGCAGTGTTTGTGGATGGCTATGTCCCAAATGAGAATCGGCCGTGGGTTTCTAGCCAGGAGTGAAACACTTTATTCCTCCTTAATTGCTTGGATCACCTGTATGGGGATGCTCTCTGCACTGATCCATGTCTATCAAGGCATTAGGCAGGTATGTCCCCTTTCTCCGAGTTGAAAGTAGCTGGCAAAAATGTATATGGCAACACAAGAAACCTAGATGTGCCATAAGGTATCCACGGAAAGAGTGAGGCTTGCACTTTCATTCTTGGGGAATTATTTCTTAGTGGCCTTTAAATTCAGACATTTTGAGGCGGTTGAGACTGATACCTGGGAAACTGCTGGTTTATTCCCGGAGTACTTGACATTATCTTTGTGGCAATACCCCACAATGGTCTAATGGACAGCGCCTATTTCAAGCTCACATGCTTTAAGACTCTTCTGGTCTACCATAAGCACTGGTTGGGCATCCAGTCTGTCTGCTATATACCACAGTTCCATCACTTCCAGAAATAATCTTAGCCTCCCTCAGTCTCTCTATGATGCCTATTCAGTGTGCTGCCGGGAGGCCAATCTCTTTAGAGATGGCAACCTTCGTTACAGGACATTAACAGAGAAAATCAGCTCCGTACACTAGGCTTTCGTTGTTATCTATAGTTGAGGGAAGTCCTGTCATATCTCTCCCCGAACGAAATTAGCAATTATAATGCATTCTTACACAACTTTGTTAAAATATCTAGCCGTGGGTACTGTCATACCTTTTTTTTACTCGATTTTATAGAGCCAGAGAAACATGAAGTTTTCTTTGTTAGGTAAGTCTCATAGTTTGCATTGTAATGTCTCTGTTGCTGATATTTAATACATCAACTCTCTTGCTCAGAGTGCTCCCAGTGTGTTGTGGCGTAAGGCCCATTCCTTTAGAAACTATGTATGACTTATATCATGCTCCATACAAATTGTTTAATTGGGGCCTGAAGGAAACTTTGGATGTTTTCAGCGTGGGGAGCCCGAGGCAAATACAGTACGTAGCTTCACAACTTGTGATATTATTGCTCAATACTGGCATACTGTCTTTACACTTATTAATCGATGTTTAAAGACCGACGCTAGATTTCAACCCCCAACGATATCGCTTGGACATGCCCTGTGTATTTCACATGATGTGGGGTGGAGGGGCTTTTTTCTTTGCTATAATATCTGGAATATCTGTTAGATTGATGATTGCCCGCGCCTGTCTTCCAAAGGAAGCCCCAGACCCTCTATCCTGGTAGCAAGAGTTCCTATCTCTTTGGGGCTGAAACAAGCATTAATTCAGAACCATCCCAACCGCTGCAAAGTATGCGGGAGCCTGTGTGGCTGGGTCTTTCGGATCTTAGACCTGACTGCAGCATGGAACTAGAAAGGAATCAGGCTGTTTTGTGCCTTTTGATTTGTCACTTAATTTCTTTATGTATTAGTGAAGGGGTGGTCACTTCCAAACAATCCATTGCAAAATCGATAGTGGCATGTATTTCCCCATGCTACCAGCTTTCAAACTAGTTGCTGCCATGGAAACCCAAAGCTCACTCCAAAAGAGAGATCATGGCTATACCACACCATGCTTAAGAAATGTCCCTATTTTAGAAATGTGTACAGCTGTACCATGAAAGCCAATACATAAAGCACTAGCTACTATTGTCTAGACCCTGATCTCCAACACATGTCAAAGTAGGGCAGGAAAATGGCGATTCTTTGAGGTTTTACTGTAAAAAGATGCGTGATTTTATTAAAGACAAGGAGGCTAGAATTATGCATAAACCTTTTATTCACTCTTCTTAAGCAGCTAAACATTGAAAGAACCAAAAGAACCTTAACAGCATCACACAAAAAAAAGAATGTTCATGTCCATATAATCCAGGTGCCCTCCATTTCCTTCCACTTTTGCTTGAAAAACCTCCTTCTCTCCTAATCTTCTCCCACGAAAATGTATCATCTCTCACAAATCTGCAATAAAGACGAACAAAATATATACAAAATTCAAACACAGAACACTATTCTCTTCAATCATCTCCTCTTTGCTTAACCCCTTTTTTTTTACTTCAAAAATAAAAATAGACTTAACCAAACTTTTCCTTAACACACAGTAACACCTTCAGAAAAAAAACAGATAAAAAACACACCTCTCCTACTTCTAGGGAGGGTGGGTGGGATAATGCTAGCCTCATTGTCTTTAATAAAATCACGATTCTTAATACAGTAAAACCTCAAAGAATCGCCATTTTATGTCAAGACAGGAGGCTAACATTATGCATGTTTAAAGTCATGCAAAACACTTTTCGATACATGGTCAATATTCCTGAAATAAAAAGTTCTAAACGTTTCCACAAATGACCAATCTGCAGCTTTCAGAAGGAGATCCAGATTTCCTCCCAACATAGAAACCTTACTTGCAATAGCTTCCCTCACCAAATGCGCTGAGAATCTCGAAATATCTACACCAGCCTCCCTCATTGCACCTTTTACCCATCTAGCAATAGTAGCACTCGAAACCGTTTTACATAAGAAATCAATAATTGCTGAGTACCTGCTCCCCTTTTTTCCAACATTCTAGTTTCATATTCCTTCAAGCAGCGAACCACACAAACTTTTGGACATTCGTCAAAATATGGATAAAAGATCGAACCAGACATAGGCCCTCATTACGACCTCAGCGGTCTTTTTCAAAGACCGCCGAGGTTCCGCCGTGCTGAAGACTGCCAGTGCAGGTGGTTTTCCGCTCAGCGTATTATGACTGCTGGCAGCCCTCCGTCCTTTTTTGGACGGAGAGCCGCCAGCAGCCATACTGGCGGTCGGCGGGGAAGTGGAGGCTGCTCCACCTCCACCGCCCCGTCATCAGAACACCGCCCACCGAATCACGTTCCATGATTCGGTGTGGCGATGTTCTGGTGACGAGGAGCTGCCGGCGGAGGAGCCCCCATGGATCCCCTCCCTGAGGATCAAAGGACAAGGTAAGTTGATCGTCCATTAGGGGAGGGGGGGGGGGGGTTGTGTGCGTGCATGGGGGTGTGTGTGTGAGTATGTAGAGGAGGTGTGTGAGTGCGTGTATGCATGCAGGGGGGGGTGTTGTGTGTATGGGAAATGTGTGCGGGTCGGTCTGTGTGCATGTCTGTTAGTATGTATGCGGGTATGGGTTGTTGTAGTGTATGTGTGCGTGTATGGGTGTGTGTCTGTGCATGTTGGGGGTGGAGGTGGGGGGGGGTGTGTCTGTGCATGTTGGGGGTAGGGGTGGGGAGGGGGGTCCTGCCACCTTTGGGGGGTGTCAGGGGGGTGGAGGGTTTAGGGGGAGGACTCAAGGGTGGGGGAGGATGGTGGGGGAGAAGGAATTCCCTGGCACTGATAGTGCCTACTGCCATGGACTTCATGGCAGTTCCAAACCACCCGAAATCCATGGCGGTATGCAGGGTCCTGATACCGCCGGCGGTCTGGTGATGGCCGCTGGGCTGGAGACAGAAGTCTCCAGCCCAGCGGTCATCACCGCTCTGGCGGTCGGAGTGGAGAAGTGGCGGATGACCATGCCGGTAACCGCCATGGTCATAATTCAATTTTCCAGTTTTACCGCCACTTCTCCCCCGTCCGCCAGGGTCATAATGAGGGCCATAGTCTTAGTGCATTTACACACCTCAAACAGAACTCCAGTTGATTGATAAAATCTATGATTTACTTCCAAAGCTCTTACATCTGAAACTCTCCTCAACAAAATTAAATAAAGTATAGTAGCCAACTTCCAAGAAAGTTCCCTGTCACCCAAATACTTATTTACTGGCCACCTTAGAAATAAAGACAGGACTAGATCAACATCCCAAAAAACTTGATATTTCGTAAACGGTGGATGTTTCAAACGAATTTCCTTCATGACCCTACAAACCAAGGGACTCTTTCCAACAGAACCTCCCTGACAAAGGGCGTGACCCGCTGCAATCGCAGACCTGTAACAATTTATCGTTCTGTAAGATAAGCCTCTATCAAACAATTTGGCTAGGAAATTTACCACATTAACTTCATCTGTCTCCACGGGATCCAAATCCCTTTGTGAGCACCAACTAGACCAAATCTTCCAGATACTTCTATACCTCCTTTTCATACCAGGTGTCCATGATTCATCCAATAATCCTGCAGCTGAATCCAAAAGGCTTCTAAATCCTCCCGAATCCCTGATATTCTCCAGGCTAGACGGTTCAATGAACCTGACTCCACCAAAGGATGCTCCTCTCTTTCCGCCCCTGATAAAAGACCTCTGCAACACTTTATTAGAATTCGGAAATTCTACAGCTATCTCCATCACAGATGGAAACCAAGGCGGAATTTTCAAAAAGGAGTCACTAGAACTAACTGACACTGCTGCCGCCTCACCTGCAACGAAACTCTCTGGATCATCGAAAAGGAGGAAATGCTTAGCCTTTTATTTTTTACCAATCCTGCATAAACGCATCCACTGCCATAGCACCTGGATTGTGCCTCCAACAGGCATACTTTCGCAACTGAAAAGTCAACCTGGAGGTGAAGAGATCTACTTCCAAAGGACCCATGACCAGATTTATTTCCTTGAATAGATGCTCATTCAATTTCCAATTGCTGAAATCCCTCATCTGACGAGAATTCCAATCTGCTCCCACATTTTGCACACCTGGCCAAAACTCCGCTTTCAAACTGATTTTGTGCTCTAAACAAAAATCCCACAACTCCTTTGCCAATTCTGCTAAACTCCTTAAACGAGCACCTCCCAGTTTGTTTATATATGTTACCGCAGTAACATTGTCCATCTTCAGTAGAACAGATTTCTCTTTTAAAACATCCCTGAAACTCTGTAAAGCAAACATTCCTGCTTGCAATTCCAAACAATTTATATGTCTTTCTTTTTCCAAACAAGTCCACATTCCACCTGTCTCCAAACCCAGACAATGAGCACCCCAGCCATGCTTGCTCGCATCTGTTTCTAATACAAAATCTGGTTTTAAGCCAAAAATCGCTTGACCATTCCATGCCTCCAAATTCTCCTTCCACCAAATCAATTCCTCTCTCGCCTCCTCTGAAATCGAAATTCGATCTCCATGCCAAAGACCTTTTCTTAGCGCAAACATCTTTAAACGCTGTAAGGCTCTGTAATGCAATGGACCTGGAAAAATCACCTGGATAGACGAAGGCAAAAGACCAATCACACAAGCTAAATCTCTCAAAGTCACCTCTTGCTTCCTTAACAAAGACTGTACCTCCTGCTTTACTTTTTTCACTTTCCTTGTTGGTAACACCAACTGCCATAGATTCGTGTCCACTTCGAATCCCAAAAACTCCAACCACTGCACAGGCATCCACACTGACTTCTCCAGATTTATAATAAAACCCAGACTCTCCAGTAAATCCTTCACCAAACACAATTGTTCTGTTAAGATTCCTTCCTGGTTCAGAACCAAAATGTCATCTAAATAAATAATCATTCTCACACCTCTTTCTCTGAGAAAACCAACCACTGTACGCAAAACCTTTGTAAAACACCAAGGCGCCGAAGCCAGCCCGAAAGGTAAACTCTGAAACTGATACAACTGGCTTTTCCACCTGAACTGCAAAAACCCCTGACTGCACTGAGCAATTGGAATCGTAAAATACGCATCCTTGAGATCCAATTTCACCATCCAATCCTGTTCCTGCAAAAGATCTCGTAACAGATTAATTCCCTTCATCTTGAAATGGTTGTAAGTCACAAACTGATTTAGGTTCCTCAGGTTTATTACCAGCCTCCATCCCTTGTCTTTCTTTTCCACCAAAAACAAAGTACTCACGAAACATTTCTCCTGATCTTCCAACTTCACATTCTTTTCCAACAATTGCCTTATTTCTATACATACAATTTCTTCCAGCTCTTTCTGGAAGTTTAACTCCTTTGGCTCTACCACTTGCACCGGTTCTAGATCGAACTCTATAACATAACCCTGAACTGTTTGCAGAATCCATGAATCCTGAGTGATTAACTCCCAATTCTCTTTGAAGAATTTTAACCTTCCTCCTACCTTTAACTGGATAGAAGTAGAAATAGTCTTCATACTCACCTTGACTTTGCATGTGTCCCATACTTCCGCCTCTCAACCTCGCTGACCGAACACGTCCCCTCCCTTTTTGTGGGTAAAATTGATAACTTCCAAAGTTTCCTCTGAAACCTCCTCCTCCGTGATATTGGGCCCTAAAACCTGCCCAGCCGGTAAGCTGCCCTTTCCCACCGGCCCTACCATATAAATTGTTATTTGAAAAAACTCTTCTCATAGAAAAATGTGCCTTGTCAAGACTCGTAAAAGTACAGACATACTTTGTCAAGGCTTTTACCATGCCATCTCCAAACACTAAACCCCAGCCTCCTCTGAAGACTCCTTGTTCGTCAAATCAGCCATTTTAGGATTTATGTACATCAAGACCGTTTTCCTCCTTTCCGCCAAAAGCCCTACATTGGCATTTCCAAGAAAACAAATTGCTCTCTGACACCAACCCGAAGGAGATGAACATCCAAATCCCTCCCTTTTATATATGCATCCTCCACAGTATCAAAAATTCTTGCCAGAGGCCCCAAAACATCAAGAAGCTTATCCTACACCTCTTTCAATTATTTTTCTAATCCTTTCCTAGGATCTCTACCCAGCTTAAACAAATGAGTTAACATAATTGGGTCTAAATTAGGAGTCATGCAGACTTTTTCATTAATCACGGGCCTAGAACATTCCGCCCTCATTACACTTCTCTCATCCTTCTCTAAGGGCTTACGCAGCCTATCCTTTATATAATGTGCCACATGTTCCAATGGCCACCACTCCTTACCCCGAGGATGTCTAATATCTCTGGGCTCAAATAATTTTTCTCCTAAAGGATCCAACAGTTCTTCACCAGAATTTGCCCTAAAGACAGACCCAAATTCAATTTCCAAATCATCTTTGTATTCCATCCTCAATCATAAAATCTTCAGTACAGCCCTCCTTTTCAGCGTCAAATCATCTTTGTATTCCATCCTCAATCATAAAATCTTCATTACAGCCCTCCTTTTCAGCATCAAGCTGACTTTCCATTGCACCGCCTAGGGTACCTTTCGCTTCTGAGCCACCAGGGACTCCTATCTGTCTCAAATCCTTTGACAAATGTCTTTTTTATTGTAACACTTCCCACCAGGAAACCTCAAACGGCCCTCGTCTTCAGAGAGAGAGTAAAACTCCTCATCATCCATACCTTTTCTTTTACCCAAAGCCTGGATCCTGGATCCTGGACTCCTGAACCACAGCCTTAACCTCCTCAGAGACGATCTTACGTATACAATCCTCCTGTGATCCTTCCTTCTCCACATTAAATTCAGACATATCTGCAAAAATTCAATATATACACAAATATATACTCATACACACTAAATATAACTTTAAAAGACCTCAAAAACCTCCAAAAAACATCAATATCGTAATTCTATTGTCTCCTCGAACCAAAAATACCAACGGTGAAGTGGTTACCAAGGAAACGATAAACAAACATCAATCTGCTCCAGAAACAAGCCGAACGCTTGTAACGAAGCCGATCACTTAAACACACAATGAACATGAGCGCATTGAGACACGGCGCTAAAATTGAACAGTTCCCAGCATGTGCAGTATTAACCAACTGTCGCCCTGAAATACAAAATTAAACCTCCTATGCAAAAATAGCGCTTCCAGTGTGATCACGAAGAAAGTTTTTGTGGAAATCATGAAGGCGTGAAATAATACTTCACACACCCGAAGATACGATCCGAAAATACGGAAAAACAAATCCTCCACACGCGCTCGTAACTTAACATCATAGTGCGTCAAACAAAGAAATAAACCCCAAAATAAAAAACAGGCGCGCTTAGAAAAGAGCGCGATTAACTGTAACGGCCAATCTTGTTGAAGAAACAGACACTAACTAAAACTAAATAATCTGAAAATAATAAACAACACATTGTGAAAAATATCAAAACAATCAAACTCCACAACCCATAAATTGGGTTTTCCCAAAGTAAACAAACATACCAAACAGCCCAAAGCGTATGAAAGTTATTTAAAACATATAATTATCTGCTCAGAAGCAGCAAACAAAAGAGGAAGGAAATGGAGGACACCTGGATTATATGGACATGAACATTCTTTGTGATGCTGTTAAGGTTATTTTGGTTCTTTCAATGGTTTGCTGCTCAGAAGAGTAAATACAAGGTTTATGCATAATGCTAGCCTCCTGTCTTGACATGAAATCTAAGGAATCTTTTAAATGAAGGTTATTTTGACTTCTCAAGTCACTTTATTGCAAGGTTTTGCTCAGATATATACTTAATTGCCCAGAACTTATATATTTGACTACTTGTTGCTCCATTCAAGCGTTTATAACTATGAATGAAGATCCTATAATGCAGAAGGAAAGATTACGTTGCTGCAGTCCTTATGCTGCATTGTAGCATACATCTTCTCTGCTGAAAGAGTTTTTTCTGTGCATGTGGATGCCGCAATATAGTTCTATGAAATTATTCTGGACAATTATTTTGAACATTCAAAGAAAAATAAGGCCTTTGTCAGGCTTCCATTTCACAGATCTGAATATGAATTAGTGGATCAAGACATTCTATTATTCGTTACAGTGGAAGAAAACACAATAAAAATGTATTCCGGGGTCCATGCTTGCATCAGGGAAGTATTTAAGCGTTTATAATTTCATTGAAAATTCCTACAGTGACGGAACAGGACTATAGGCACATAACCTTTTCGTTTAAACGCAAAACCGCACGTATTTTGTAGTTGTTTTGTGTGAAATTGCAGAGACCAAGGATGATCTAGCTGCACACAGTTTGTGAAAACTAGTACATATCTTTAAAAAGGATTTTGAATTACATTTTGCAGTAGAAAGCCCAGAAGCTCATAATATTCTATCTTTTTCTGTTATACCTTAAATAGTGTGTATTTCAATGTTGATTCAAACCTTCTGTCTTGTTGTCTTGTTCCTCGGGGTGAAGTGACCTTAACAGTCACTGCACTGCAGCACAGATGCTGCAGCAGCACGTTGCCTAATGTGACAGCATAAATGACACTATAATTATCTGCGCTTGTGCATGTTTCTCTTTCTAGAGATGCTAGCAGTGGATTTTTTAATCCAGTTAAAAATCACCAACTCGTTCGAATTTTAAATTGTTGTTAAAAAGAAAGACTGGATGTATTGTCTTTGGTTGAGGAATGTGGAATTGTTTTCACTTTATGTTGCTGGTATTTTGCCTATAGCTGGAATTACAGTCTTAGTGTAATCATGTTCCCCATGTTGGATAACTATGATAACAGATATGTAATGTTTCCAACTTGGTTAAAGAGGAGCGCTCCTGCAGTTTCCTTTGGCTGGAACTAAGGCCCATATTTATACCTTTTTAGCGACTCATTTGCGTTATTTTTTTATGCAAAAGCAGCGCAAACTTCCAAAATACAATTGTATTTTGTAAATTTGCGCCGATTTTGCGTAAAAAAACGGTGCAAATGCAGCGCTAAAAAATAATAAATATGGGCCTAAGAAGTTGAACATGCTTGTTGTCTTTTCATAATCACTTTTCATAATCATAATCTGTTGTGAAATGCATATGGCAAGCAGACATCTAAGAACTTTATTATGCACTAGATAGATTCCTAATTATTGCAATTGGTTTCTTCTTCCATAACGTATTTCTACAGCCATGTGGTATTTATGAAAATCAAAGCAGGCCAACAGGGCAGCAACTATATGTGCCTTGTGTTTTCCCTTGGCTCTTATTTTTTCGTTGTGGGCTTTGCTGTTTTCAATATTTTTCAAAATTGTGCAACATTCCTTTAATCTAGCTTTAGCGAATCTAGATTCTCAAAGGGACTGCAGCAGGTTTTCTTGGTGGATAACAAATCCTGTTTGTCAGTTTGTAGAGAACCAGGATCGGCTATAGACACAGACACCTGATGTGAGACTCCCAAAGGCACCAAATGTTCCTCTCTGCGTTATCCAACAAGGAACATGAATGTTAACTTTAAAAACATTTATGTATGACAGATATTCACCAAAGAAAGAGAAAAATACTGTGAAACATGAACAGAAAAGTAGAAGCGGTGATGCACTAAACTGAATTTTATGGTAGATCATAATAATTCCTATTCCTATCTCACTGATTCAAGTATTTTCACTACAATATTTATGTGTACAGCTAGAATTACGCCTGTAAAACTGGTGTTCATTTCCTAACCTGCTATAAGAGAAAATTGAATTGAAACAGTCAGGATCTGATCCTGCAGTCTGCGTATTGGACTATTACTAGATTGGTTCTTAAAGCATCTCAGTGGCCTACAGCATATAAATATCTATCCAGTGTGGAGGTTTTCCAACTTCTTATTACATCAACCTAATGAGGTCTTCAGCTTTATTCTTTTCTTTTTCAGCACTTTTGCCATCCTGTGGCAACATTAGTTCATTTACCGTTTTCAACTCCACCATATTAGTGAGACATTTATTCTGTCCAACAGGTGTTAAAAAATAGTATCTGATAGAGAATTCTAGCTACAGATTCCTTACCTTTGATGTCCCTAGGCATCAGACTAGATTTGGTAACTTTTGGGGAGGATTCTCCACCCGAACCTGTCAAATCTGCGCCTTCATGTGTGGAGATTGAGTGGCAACAGTTGACAACTTTTGACCTTCCTCCCAAAGTCTGTAAAATTATCTTGGCAGCCAGGCGTTCCTCAACAAAAATGGTATACGCCTGCCTTTGTCAAAGATTGTAAAATATTGTGCAGAGAAGTCTATAGATCCTCTTTGTGCTTCTCTAGCTGATATTCTTTTCACTCTTTCTCTTGCCCAGCAGGGCTCTGCTCTGGGCACTCTTAAGGGCTTTCTCTCTGCTCTGTCCGCCTCTCTGCGGCTGCCTGACCAACCCTCTTTGTTTATGTCCTCTATGGTAAATAGGTTTCTAAAAGGGCTTGTACATATGTTTCCCCCTACACCCTTTATCATGCCTCAGTGGGATCTTAACCTAATTCTCACTGTCCTCATGTGTGCTTCCTTCGAGCCACTGCACAATTGTCCTCTCCAGCTGCTTATCATCAAGAAAGCCTTCCTAACGGCAAGTGCTTCTGCCTGGGGATTTTACAGCCGCACCCCTTCTGCCCCTTAACGAAGCACTTACAGACGTCCTGCTGGGAACTTGGTCCAAGCCCAGCAAGGTGCTCCTGTAAATAGGATGATCGCCAGCTGCCATCACACAGCAAAAGGCTACCCTATCTTCCCCAGTCAACACCCCACCCCTGAGAGCTTGGTAGTCCAAGCCTCCACTTCCCATGGCGCATTCTCTTCCGCTCCCCCAGACAGGGAATCCAAGAGGCTGGACCATCTTGAGAAGAAGATATTTTCTTCCACCAGTCTGGCACTGAGGTCAGTGAACACTTTGTGCTTATTGGGCTGTTTCTCAAACTATTTGAGATACAGTTGCGCAAGTGCTGCCTCAAGTCCCGGGGGCAGTAAAAGACAGGAGGGATGCAGCTAAGTTCACCATTCGGCGTGGCTTAGATACATACGACTGACTCGCTAGGAGTGAGATTGCATCAACAGTGGCATTAAGGCGCCTTGCCTGGCTGAGGACATCTGTTTCTTTGGGGGATGTCCAGGAAAACCTGATGGACATGGCCTTCGATGTCACTCGCTTGTTTGGCAAGAATGCAGACTCGGTGTTGGAGCATTTTAAAGAATCTCAGGCTACGGCCAAGTCCTTGGGCTTCTCGGTGACCACTTGTCCACCATCTGCCTATCGTTCCTTTTCTGGCTACAGAAGGGGCATGGTAGAGCACCAGCCCTATACTAACTACCGTCCTACCCAACCATCCCAGGCTTTGCAAGGACGTGGACCCTGTGCCTTCAGACATAGAGGGTCGGCATGCAATAAGTCGTCTGCCACCGGCAGCTGCAGCCTCAAAGCCCTCCCAGTTGGGTTCTGCAGGACCAAGCTGGCCCAGTTGGACAGAGAATACACCATCATCTTCTCCCCTCACAGTCCATAACATTGGACGCATGGGTACTTCAGATCACCAGGAAGTGCTATGCCCTGCCTTTCCAATCCTTTCCTCCCCCAATACCCCAACATTTGAATGGCTGGAGAAGGATAATTTGTCCCTCCTTCGAGAGGATGTTATGGCTCTCAGGCCACGAGAGCAATAGAAAGGGTCCAAATATCCAAAGTATGCAGTGGTTGTTATTCCCACTACTTTCTGATACCCAAAAACAACAAGGTTCTTCATCCTATTCTACACCTACGGACTGTAAATTTCTTAATCAAGAAGGAGAAATTTTAGGAAGTTGGCTCTGTATATACTATTTCAAAGTAAGAAATGGTGTGCACAGAGTCCAAGGGTTCCCCTTAGAGGTAAGATAGTGGCAAAAGTAGATCATTCTAATGCTCTATTTTGTGGTAGTGTGGGCGAGCAGTAGGCTTATCAGAGGGTAGAGTTAAGCATTTGTTGTACACACACAGGCAATAAATGAGGAACACACACTCAAATACTTATTCCAGGCCAATAGCTTTTTATATTGAAAAATATATTTTTTTAGCTTATTTTAAGAACCACAAGTTCAAGATTTACATCAAACACTTTAAATGTAAGGTACTTCACTTAGATACTTTAGGAACTTTGAACGGAAACAATATCATGTACAGTCTTTGTAAAAATAGCAATAAGCTATTTTCAAATGCAGGCTTTGCAGTGGGACCTGAAGTTCCAGTGGGAACAGCATCAGGGAAATCTCTCCGACAAGGTCCAGATCTTGGCGGGAACTGCAAAAGACCTGCAGTGGTGGGTTATGAACCATGACTGGGTGAGAGGCAGGCTCCTCTCTCTTCCCCAACCAGACCTCACAGTAGTGACAGATGCGTCACTTCTGGGATGGGGCGGCCATTTGGTAGAGGTGGAGATCAGAGCACTTGGTCTCTGGCGGAATCCAGATTCCACATCAACATGTTAGAGCTCTGGGCCATCCGAATAGCATTGAAGGCATTTCTTCCTTCTGTCAGGGAGAGGTGGGTGCAGGGGTTCATGAACAACACCACCACCATGTGCTACTGCAACAAGTTGGGCAGGGTGGAGTCGTGGACCCTTTGTCAAGATGCCCTGCGTCTCTGGACATGTCTGGAACAGCAGGGCATAACACTGGTGGTTGAGCATCTGTCAAGTTCTCTGAACGCCAGAGCAGACAAACTCAGCCATTGATGCCTAGCAGATAACAAGTGGTGTCTACATTCGGAGGTGGTGCAAGATCTCTTTCAGCAGTGGGGAGAGCCTTGGTTAGATCTATTCGCCGCTGAAAGGAACGATCAATGTCAGTAGTATTGTGCGTTGGAGTTTCCAAGGCGGCAATCGCTCAGTGACACTTTTTGTCCATACCACTTCTGCCCAGAGTTCTCAAGAAGATCAAGAACGACCGGGCCCAAGTCATCTTTGTGGCTCCGGACCGGTCACGAAGAGTCTGGTATCCAGAGCTTCTTAAAATAAAATGAGCATCGATCTTCCGATCACGCTGCCCTTTTGGGAGGATCTTCTGTCGCATCAACAAGGGAGAGTTCTCCACCCGAACCTATCAACTCTGCGTCTTCATACGTGGAGACTTAGCAGTGACAGTTGATCTTTCTCCCGAAGTCTGTAAAGGCAGCCAGACGTTCCTCAACAAAAAATGGTATACGCCTGCCGTTGGCAAAGATTTGTAAAATATTGTACAGAGAAGTCTATAGATCCTCTTTCTGCTTCTCTATCTGATATTCTTCTTTTCATTCTTTCTCTTGCCCCGCAGGGCTCTGCTTTGGGCACCCTTAAGGGCTATCTCTCTTCTCTGTCTGCCTTTCTGCCACTGCCTGACCAACCCTCTTTGTTTAAGTCCCCTATTGTAAATAGGTTTCTAAGAGGGCTTTTACATATGTTTCTCCCTACACCCTTTATCATGCCTCAGTGGGATCTTAATCTAGTTCTCACTTACTTTATGTGTCCTCCCTTCGAGCCACTGCACAATGTACCCTCCAGCTGCTTACCATCAAGAAAGCCTTCTTAGTGGCAATAACATATGCCTGGAGGGTGAATGAGATACAGGCCTTGTCATCCAGGCCCTCATTATCTCACAATGTTTACAGACAAGGTAGTGCTGTGCACCCTTCCCTCTTTGCTTCCAAAGTGGTAACCCCATTTCATCTGGGTCAAACTGTCATCCTGCCCACCTTCTTTGCTCCCCCACATCCCTCTAAGGAAGTGGAGCAACTTCACCGGCTGGACCCAAAAAAGAGCGTTGTCATTCTACCTTGACCACACAAAATTATTCTGGGTGGGCGACCAACTCTTTGTGGGATATGTGGGAGCAAAGAAGAGTTGGGCAGTACAGAATCGGACCATTTCGCTCTGGGTCGTTCTCAGTATTAAGATCTGCTACACTCTGGCTAAGAAGCAGCCGCCTGATGCCTTTTGAGCCCATTCCACCAGGGGAAAAGCTGCAACGATGGCGTTAGCTCGCGGTGCCCCAGTCGTGGACATCTGTCAGTCAGCAACTTGGTCATCACTGCACACGCTTGACAAACACTACTGCCTGTACAGTCAGGTCAGCAGAGATTGGCATTTCGCCTGTTCGTCTTGTACGACTTTCCAGTCGGAAAACATTTGTCTGCCACTCGCTACCAGGTGGATATGGCCCGGGTGTCTAATCAAAGGTAAGGAATCTGCAGCTGGAAATCTCTATCAGATGAACAAGTTATTTACTTCTGGTAATCCATTATCTGGTAGAGACTCTATCTAGCTGCAAATACCTTACACCCACCCATGCCTCCCCTCTCTGCGGTCTTGTTTACTAGGGTAAGGGTGATCCCTTTTTCAGAGACTTGGTTCGGACACACATATGCACTAGTTCTTGTCATGGCTGTGCGCTTCTGGCATGGAAATTTGTGATTAAAGTAACTGATGCCAGGGTGCCTGAGTGGTGCCTAAAAAGGTGACTGCAACGTCACTTCTGGCGCCAACGACGCCACGCATATCGGAATGGAGCCACCCATCGGCACACGCAGGGGTATTGCTCGAGCAAACGTTTCTGTATCCAGTCTGACGCCTGGGAAAATCAATGGTAAGGAGTCTGCAGCTAGATAGAGTCTCTACCAAATAATGCATTAATGACAGTAAGTAACTTGTTCATCTGGTATTAGTTCTAAGTACCATGAAACACCACTGAGTTCCTTACCAATTCACACTCCAGTATTGTATTCTCACCTCTAGCTGTAGAAGTACTGTCTACTGAGCAACACATCTAACTTTCATCTTCCCAATACTTTGTTGATGTTTATATTAATGGTTTGCTCCTTAAAGGACTTATGACTTAGGGGGTCATTCTGACCCCGGCGGGCGGCGGGAGCCGCCCGCCTGGAGGGAACCGCCAGAATACCGCTGCGCGGTCAAAAGACCGCCGCGGGTATTCTGGGTTTCCCACTGGGCTGGCGGGCGACCGCCAAAAGGCCGCCCGCCAGCCCAGTGGGAAACACCCCTCCATGAGGATGCCGGCTCCGAATGGAGCCGGCTTAGTGGAGGATGTGCGACGGGTGCAGTAGCACCAGTCGCAAATTTCAGTGTCTGCTGAGCAGACACTGAAATTCAAAGTGGGGCCCTCTTACAGGGGCCCCACAACACCCCTCACCGCCATCCTGTTCCTGGCGGGCGGAACCGCCAGGAACAGGATGGCGGTGAGGGGGTCGGAATCCCCATGGCGGATTCCCATGGGCAGCGGAAAGTCGGCGCAGTACACTGCTGACTTTCCGCTTCTGGCCGCGGCTGTACCGCCGCGGTCAGAATGCCCGGCGGAGCACCGCCAGCCTGTTGGCGGTGCTACCGCCGACCCCGGCCCCGGCGGTCCTTGACCGCCGGGGTCAGAATGACCCCCTTAATCTTTACACGATTTTTGTTGCTGATCTCTCGTCTGTCTTCATGTGTAATCATCCTTTCAGATAGGTGATCTCCGTATGGTAACACTCCCTGTTCACCTCAGAAAACATCTTCATCTCTTGGATGCTTTGTCTCATTAGTAATCCGCTGGGGGGACATTGGATATAAATACTCAATACCATCTCCTGTTTGTTAACACTTAGTACATCTCCC
Organism: Pleurodeles waltl; assembly: GCF_031143425.1. Lineage (NCBI taxonomy): Eukaryota > Metazoa > Chordata > Amphibia > Caudata > Salamandridae > Pleurodeles > Pleurodeles waltl. The sequence continues at coordinate 419,705,185 of NC_090448.1, read as the reverse complement.
AAACCTATACTGTTTCATAGAATTTCTGTCCTCAGTGTGCATGACTTTGCACTTGATAGACTTGATACCAAGCCTCCTTCTCCTAGGTCAGACTTCCAGCTTTTCTTCATCATACAGCATGCTCTGATCTCCTTGTAGGGTGGTGTTGGCGTTTTTTTTTGTACCAGTTCCTATGAGGTTCTCAGTAAGTTCACTTATGAATGCACTAAAAGAACCTAAATCAAGCACAAACCCTGAGAAAATCCTTTGTTGCTCTCCTTTCGTTGGAATCAACTCCATTTACCAGCACAGCACACATCCTTTTGCTCAACCAGCAGCTGAACCTTGTTCTCACCTTAGAACTTTCCTGAAAACCACATCTATCGCAATGCCATATCTTTCCCTGCTACTCCCGACTGTGACCTCTGTTTTAGTTGACATGAATTCTCCTTTGTTAAATTATGCTGCCGTTGATTTTGCATACTTACAGTGTTAGAGAAGTCTGGTGAAATTTCCTGAGCTAGTGTTGATTTCGGACTTATACAGTGATCGCTTTATAATTTGCTGACAACAGCCTATGGGGTTTTACAGGTACGGCAGCTGCAAGAGAATGCGGCCCAGCTGCGTACGGTTTATGCTGGAGAGAATGCAGAAGCTATTGCCTCCAAAGAACAAGAAGTGATGCGTTCATGGAAGGAACTGCTAAGCTCCTGTGAGGACTGCAGACTTCAGATCACTACCACTACAGACAAAATCCGGTTTCTGGGGATGGTGAGGGACCTTATCTCATGGATGGAGAGCATCATCTGTCAGATCGAAGCAGCAGAGAAACCCAGGTATAATCTTAAGCCTACCCAGCTTGGTGCCACTTTGGCAATGTGGGAAATTTCTTGTTGGAAGGCCTCAATAATCGTAATAGAATCTGTTTTGTATGAATCAATGCGATTGTCTAACAGATACTGCAAATTAATACAGTATTTGAAAACCCTTACTTTTTGGCAGAAAACTTAGTTGTTTCTTTTTTTATTTATTTTTTTCAGAGATTGTGACATTGCAATTTCTTTCAGAACATCATAGCAACATAAAAGAAAAATTTTGTGAAACAGTAATGCAAGCTATATTTTGAACTGTGTGCTAAAACCTCATAAATCTGCTTCCCATTAATAGTAGCTTTACATTCCTGTAGGACTGCATGTCTGAACTCCAAGTGTTGCTTTTAGACTGCCCTGGAACTCCTTGGACCTGACCACTCTGAAAAATATTTAGGACATGACTACAGGCTAGGAGATAAACCAGAGTTTACAGAGGGATCAGATTTTTGAGGGCAAATGCATGACATCGTAGGTCCATAAACTGAACTCAGTTTCTACCTTTTCAGCATTGAAGTAACACGCGGCATGCTGTACATGTAGCTACTTTCCCTGAGAGGATAGAGATACTAATCAGTTGCTCTGGGAGGATAGTGAAGTCAGACCTATTTTTCTCAGATTGTCTTTATATTTTTTTTCCAATGCGCAACATTTCAGTACCTCCATTCAATCAAGTCCAAGGACGCATAATAAACAAAATCCATATAATGCTGATATCACAATAAAAGTAAAAAAGCTGTGATGCTGCGCATGGATATTTGAATGGTCATTATTTTTATATTTGTTGAGGACAACCTAATATACGATAAGTAGTTAGGTGGAAATTTAATAGCACAAGAGTTTTCTCCTTGAATATGTTTGTGTAGTGATTTAAAATAAATAAGGGAGAAACGGGAATAAGTATAAATAGATTATTTTTGCATACTGACAATCACTGCTGGAACAACATTTCAAAAGGAATCGTGGGACTCTGGCTGACATTGCTTAGTATGGTTTCTTCTTAAGTTATTTTCTGAAGGTGAGTATTTTGGTTCCCTAAGTGCTAACTAGCTGGTTGGATTCCGAGGCTGTCTCTTTTCTCTTATCTTCACAGGGATTTCACCTTCACTTGATGCTGCAACAGAAATGACTGGGCTTGAATCCCATCTGTCAGATGTATGAAGGAATCACGCATGCCATTACAATACATGCCATTACTATGCATTGCCATTACCATGCAAATCTTAAACACGCATATGCCTTTACCCACGCATACCTTCACTTATATATAAGGGTTTTCACTTACCTGATATATACTTAAATTTTCGTTGTAATAGCATGCATGGTAAAGGCATATGCATGGTTAAGACTTGTGTAGTAAAAGCAATGCACGGTAAAGGTATTGCGTGGAAAAGGCTGCATGGTATGAGTTGTTTCGCCATCCGTCTCACTTTGTATATGTGCCCCATCTGTGTATTTGTGTCTCATCTATGTAGTCCTTGATTTCTGTCCCTGGCCCATCTCGCTATGACATCAGTGCCATGTCATCATGAAAGAATTCAGATGGTAGTTACTCCAGTACTGGAACTTTCATAGACTCACATGCTTTAATCCTTCCCCGTTGCCGAGATGGGAGTCCTGCCCGTTGTAGAGATGGGAGGGACTTTGGTGGCGGCGGCACCAACGACGACTTCCCCACCATTGATGGCAGTGATGATGAGCTATCTACAGTCATCGAGGGCATCATCGTTGACTTCATCGTCAACAAAGATTTACATATCACCATTGTCATCAAAGTTGATTGTGACCATTGCTTCTAGATCTGCAACATTGTCAGCGGTGGCCTTGACCACTCAGCCGTCGACGATAAAGATCTCTTCTCTGTCATTGAGGACAGCCCCTCTACTGGCAATGAGTACAACAGCAAGATTACCGTTAATGGTTCCACCTCCTACACCGTCAATGGCCTTGTCATCAGCACCGTCAACGACCTAGTTGACGACCCTGTGGACGAGTGAAAAAAAACCTGGAAAACAAAACAATTGGGGAAATTAACCCTTAACATACTTCCCCAAGCAAGGTAACTCAAATGATAAGAGCTGACCTGTTGGAGGATGATGACGATTCTGATGACGAGGGACCCTATAGAACAGCACAAGTCCTTCTCAACTTATTGTAAAATGTCAGGATGATGAGGAGGAGTACTGTGAGGACCATGATCCACAATATTTCACAGCTCAAGGGCAGCCATATCCAGAGGCAATGGTCTATATGCCAAGCTTCCTAATTTGGGACTTACAAGTCATGCTAGTGGATTATAGAAAAAGATTCCTGCCCACTGGTGAAACGGCGCCTCAGTCAACTACGCCTGTAAGATCTCCAATGCCTCAAGTGACCACCCCACTCCAGAGGCCTACTTTCTTACCGTTGACTACCATTCATACATCTACTACAAACATGCTGCAGGACACGGACACCTCAGAAGAAGAGCATGAGAAAGGTGAGCTACAAGAGGATCACACAGAATGGGATGATTATGTCCTCCCAAACCTGTCATCTCCATCACCCATGAAAGTGGACTCGCCTCCAGAGGACATTAAGGGCTTTCCCAATTTGCTTGAAAGGGCCGCCAAAACATTTGCACTTCCGATGCCATCCAAACAAATGGATTGTTTTTTTATACAACTTCAAGGAGCCGTTACAAAAGTCTGTACGATCCATGCCTATGGTCAGTCATGTATAGGAAGAAGGATTGAAAGTCATGCAGAATCCAGCAAGAGTCACAGTAGTATTCCAGCATCTTGATAAAAAATATAAAGCGCAGGAGGATGCCCCGGCCTGCTTAACTGTACACCCTCGTCCAGATTCAGTGATAGCACAAGCGGCCCAAAGGAGATCCAAGAACCACTCCACACCAATTTCAGCATCTCCTGACAAAGAAGGGAGACGTTTAGATAACATTGGCAAGCGACGCTCCTCAATGTCAGTTCTTACTGTAACAGCTGCTAATTCTCTGGCTGTCTTAGGTAGATATGATTGGCAACTATGGGTGGACATCGCCCCAAATATTGACCAGCTACCAGAGGAGGCTAAGCTGGAAGCAAGAAAAATCGTACAGGCATGAGAGCGCACATCAGCTGAAATGATTGACTGTGCAATGGATATTGACACCACTGCATTTCGTCAGCTAGCAGGGACTGCTGTGCTCAGGAGACAAGGCTGGCTAAAGGCCATGTCCTTTCGCCTGCAGGTGCAAAATAAGATCCTAGACCTTCCTTTTGATGGACAAGCCCTACTTGGGAAACATGTTGATGAATCTCTTCAAGCAATCAAGACTGATACGGAAATCACTAGGAATGCTGCAATTCAGAAAGCCTTCCTCTCGTGGTACCGGAGAAACTGGGATGCCTTCATAAAGGGGATGCCATTAACAGTGCAGATACCCCTTGTACACATCCACCTCCCAACAATTTTGTAACAAGTAGGCTCAGAAGCAACTGCCACAAGCGGCATACAGTAGAACTATCTCTAGAGGAAGACAGACTCATCAAGGAAAGGACTCAGCTAGCTGACAATGATCAATCCAAGGCACTGGCTATCCCCATCCCTTCACCCTTCTAGGGGGCAAGATCTCTTCATTCCTCCAGTAGTACCAATCCATACCATGAGACCAATGGGTCTTGGAACTGGTTCAAATTGGGGGCACACTAGAGTTTGTTCACCTGCCACCTTCCAATCCTCGCAAATCTATTCCCAAGTATCTCCACCAACTCAAACTGGAGGTCAACAAAATGATTCTCAAAGCAGCAATAGAGAAAGTTACACCGTCTCAGCAGGGGAAAGGATTCTACTCCAGGTTCTTCCTCATTCGCAAAAAATGGAAAGATAACTCTGCAGGACATCCTCCTCCGTTTAAACCAGGGAGACTAAGGCCCACATTATAACCCTTACTGTTGGCAGTAATATGGTGGAAAGTACTGCCAACAGGCTGGTGGTACTTTCCACCATATTATGATATTGGCGAAAGCCAAACCGCCAATGTGCCACTGCAGTAACGGCCGCCGGGATGGAGATATCAATCTCCGGCTGGCAGCCGTCACTGTACCACCTGCTGGATAATGACCCGGCCTACCGCCATGGTTTTCGTGGCTTCCTTACCGCCACCAAAACCATGGCGGTAGGCACTATCAGTGACAGGGAATCACTTTCCTGTCACTGATAGAGGTCTTCCCCACCCAAACCCCTCCCCAGATTCCCCCTCACCCACCCTTTCTCTCCAAACCCCCCCTTCATTCACGCCCCTCCCTTCACACACGCATACACACACCCATACCCACATTCATCCACGCATGCTTACATCCATTCACACACACACATCCGCACACACTTACATACATACATGCACACATGAATTCACAGAACACAACATACATGCACTCACACATCCATACATGCACACACACAACACGAAACACACACCTGCATACATGCATGCACATACATTCACACCCCCTCCCACACCCACACCACACCCCCCCTGTCGGACCACCCACTTACCTGTGTTTATGAGGTCCTACGGCAGGAGACAGGATGGGGAGCTGCTGCCAACAGTAGCGTCCGCCAGCAGATCACTGCCAGGCCATATTATTTCTGATAATACGGCTGGCAGCAGTCTACTGGTGTGGCGCTGCTGCTGACAGCAGTGCCACCTTACCTCCATCTGCTGGCATGGCCACAGCCGTATTTCCCCCATCCTTCTGGCTGAAATCCGGCTGTGGTCATAATACCGCTGACGGCTGGTAGCTGCAGCGACGGTCTTTTTGTGGCCATCGCCGCAGCGCCAATATCATAAAGAGGGCCTATCTGTCTACCCTAGATTAGAAGGATGCATATTTTCACAGCCCAATCCACCCTTCTCACAAACACTTCCTAAGATTCACATTAGACAGCGGCCACTACCAGTTTCGAGTTCTGCCATTCGGTCTAAAATCAGCCCCCAGGATATTTATGAAGTGCCTAGCACCTGTGGGCGCATTCTTTAGAAGACAAAGACACCAAGTATTCCTTCTCAGCAGCGTGCAAGTCAACAAGGAATGCATTGCCCTGCTCAACAGCTTGGGCCTAACCTTAATTTAGGAAAAGTCCGATCCTCAGTCATCACGCATGATAGGGGAAAACCTGAACATCAAATCCAACATAGCTTGACCCACTACGGAAAGACAGCAAAAGCTGATTGCCTTGGCAAAGTCGGGTCAAAGAGGAGAATATGTTCAGTACCACTTTACAAGTTGTTAATGTGGATGATGTCCTCATGCATCTGGATAGTACCATTCTGCAGACTAAAGATGCGTCCCCTCCAGGAACAGCTCAACCTACAATAGATCCAAGCCACAGGGAGCTTCGATGATCTACACAAGATCACTCCGATCATGATCAAAGCTATGGACTGGTGGACTCTGGACCACGTATTGATCTGGCTCTCTTTCCAACCTCAGCCATCTCCATGGGTCATCACCATGGACACCTCATTAGAAGGTTGGGGATCATTTCTGTAAGACCTACAGATTAGCAGCAGATGGCCTCCACCTCTTTGGAGACTACATATCAACCTCCCAGAGCTTAAGGCAGTTCATCTAGCCTTGCAGGCGTTCCTTCCCAGGGTGCTAATAAGAATGGACAATATCACCACAATGCATTACCTGAAGGAGCAAGATCCCTTCTCCTCTCTCGAGAAGCACAGAAAATTATGCTTATGCGATCGGAGCATGTCCCCGGGAAGTAAAACATGATAGCGGATTCTAACACGATAGCAGATTCTATAAGCAGATTAAAATCAGTCTGCCACGAATGGGAACTGGATCAAGGAACAGCCAACCACACATTCTCTCAGTGGGGGATACCCAACCTCGACCTCTTCACCAGCCCTTCAAACACCAAATGCCGATACTACGCGTGCTGGCATCACCATCAGGGATCATGGGGGAATGCGTTTTCGATGGCATGGTACGGAATCTTTGCCTACGCCTTTCTGCCCAGTCCCCTGATTCCAATGGTTCTCACCAAGAAGAAGATAGAACCCTGCACACTGATCTTAATAGCCCTAATGTGGCCTCGACAGCACTGGTTCACAGAGCTTCTCCTGTTCCCAGTGAAGCCTCACATACCACATCTCCTGACCACAAAGGGCAAGTCTTGCACCCGTATCTGGAATTCCCACACTTATCAGCATGGCTCCTGAGCACGATAAGTTTGCACAGCTAGACATCCCTCTGGAGTGCAGAGATATATTTTACACCTTTCAGACCTCCTCCTCCTTCCTGGAATCTCAACATACTCCTTGCGTAGCTCATGAAACAGCCATGTGATCCGATCCACAGAGGTACTTTAAAATTTCTTTCATGGAAGGTAGCTATTATAGTGGCTCTAACATCAGCCAGAGGGGTCAGTAAGATCCAAGCACTGACTATCCAAGAACCCTTTTTATAACTTAGAGAAGATAGAATACTTCTGCACACAAACACATGAAGTACCCTCTGACTCTCATATCAATTAACCGATTGTCCTAAATCCATTCGTCCTACAACAACTGCGGAGAGAACTCTTTATTCGTTAGATGTGAAAAGGTGTATAAAGTTCTGCCTAGATTGGACCAAATCCTTCCTCAAGACTAGTCAATTGTTTGTTCACCTAGAAAGTGTCAACCTCTTTTCAAACAAATCATCCCAAGATGAATTTCAGCGGCAGTTACGTTTTGCCATCAAGCAGCAGGCAAACCGTTACAAACTTCTGTTTGTGCTCACTCTACCAGAGCAATATCAACATCTACTTTACTGTTTGCGGGGGTACAGCGCCAGGACTGTGCAGGGCAGCAACCTGGAAGAACTGCCACACATTCACGTGGCATTACTGCTTTGATGCAACTCCTAAAGAGGAAGTTGCTGTGGGCCAGGCAGTCCTAAGACATCTTTTCTAGTAAAGGTGAGCAATCTCTATCATCCCACCATCCTAAAGTTAGTTCTGCACATTGATCATTTTAAAATATATAAAAAAGGAAATGTTGATATATGGTATCGTTTCTAGGTTCAGGTTTAAGCAACTGTATTTTGGATTATCTTAAGTATGCATGTTTACTAAAAAATCTTGTTCATATTCTTTTGAAACACTCACAGTTTCTACTACAGTGTTGAAAAGACCCTCTTTCTGGCATGGTTGCCCCCACTTTTTGCTAGATGTCAGTGTGCTTAGACTGTTTTCACTGGGATCCTGCTAACCAGGACCCCAGTGATTGTGCTTTCGCTTCCAAATTTAGTTGCTTTGGTACTTCTTATACCCCACAATTGCCACACTGGTGTACCCCTGTAAGTCCCTAGTATATGGTACCTAGGTACCCAGGGCATTGGTACACCGGGGTCTCCCGTGAGCTGCAGCATATATCATGCCGCCCATAGGAGCCCATAGCCCATGCAAACTTTGTCTGCAGGCCTGCCATTTGCAGCCTGCGTGAAAAGATTTATGCACCCTTTCCCTGCTGGTCACTACACCAGGTCAATGTAAGTCACCCCTATGGTAGGCCCTTCCACCCCAAAAGGCAGGTTGCAGGTCCCTGTGTGTGTGTGTGTGGGAACTCCGTGCATGAGCAGAGGTGCCCCTATGAACTCCAGTTCCAATCCCCTGGACTTCGTAAGTGCAGGTAAGCCATTTTAGCTATGTATTGGCCACAGGTCACTCACTACCTGTGGTCCAGCTACATAATGGTAACTCAGAACCTAGGCATGTTTGGTATCAAACATGTCGGAATCATACCTCAATACTGATGCAAGTATTGGTGATATGATTCCATATACTTTGGGAGCTCAGTACTGCTCTTACCAGTCTTTGAGGGTCTGTGAGCAGCCCATGCTGCTGCAGCCCCCTCAGGCAGGATTCCGCCCTCCTGTTGCTTGACCAGCTCAAGGACAGGAAGGCAGAACAAAGGATTTCCTGTGGGAGAGGGGTGCAACCTCCTCTTCTTTTGGAAAAAAAGTGTTACAGGGCTGGGGAGGGGTAGCCTCCCCACACCACCAGTTTGCTTTGAAGGGCACATTTGTTGCCTCCTTGCATAATCCAGTTTGCACCAGTCCTGGGTCGCCCGGTCCCTGCTCTGGTACAATACCGGACAAAGGAAAGGGGAGTGATCACTCCCCTGTCTATCACCACCCCAGGGCGGTGCTCAGAGCTCCTCCAGGTGGCCACTCGGTTCTGCCATCTTGAAATCAAGATGTGTAGAGGGCCCTGGGAGAATCTGTCTGGCCAGGTTAGGTAGCTGACATCAGTGACCCCCTCAAATAGGTGGTCACTTTGCAGATTGCTATTAAGGGACACCCTTGCAGGTGGGTCCCCAGATCCATCGTGCAAGATTCCACCAGGATTCCTCTGCAAAGACCTCTTCTGCTCCTGGCCACCAGAATCGGTGCTGGACTTCACAGGAAAACGAACAAGACTGCAACACCGAGATGACCTCCCTTTGCAACATTGTTTCCATGGCTCCTGTCAGCAACTTGCAAAATTTCCATGGCTGTGTATCCTCTGGGGTCGGCAAGACTTCAGCTGAACAAAAGAAGCAAGAAGGAATCTCCCTTGGAGTGAAGGAGTCACTCCCCTGCATCCTCAGTCACCTAAGGCAACAACGTCCGGCTGCTGGGATCTGGTGTCCTCTGGACTTATGAAGATTCTCCAACACAGGTTGTGGTTCTGAGGGGTCTTCTGAGTCTTGTCTGCCTTCTGTCCAACTTGGGAGATGGTGAGCCCTTGCCTCTTCCTCCAAGCCAGAACCCCTGAGCACCACGACTATTGCAACAACCAAGGCTTGTTGACTCCTGCTGCCAGGGATCTTCGGGCTCCAAGTAGCCCTGGCCACCAGCACTCCACCTCTGCAAGAACAGTCTCCTCTCTGCTGCACTAGCGACGTGGGACTTCTCTTCAGGTGTGCTGACTGGGCCTCACTGTGCTTTACTTTGTCTGCTGCCAGTGAGTTGCTTGTGGGGGCTCCAACTGCTTCTATTGGTTCTCCTGCCTCCTCAGGGTCAGCCCAGACTCCCTTCCAAGGTTTGAGTCCCTAGGACCTTGCTGGTCCACTTCATCTCTGCAAATCTCCAACAGCTCCAGTTACATTGCTTGTTGGTGGTCCTTCTGACTGACCACTGACCCATCTGCAATCCAGCGACCAATGAGGGTCAGCTCCTAGATGACTTCAAGGACTCCTCTGCAGCTCCTTGACTCTGCAGCTGGGCTTCCTCCATCACCGTTGACCAGGATCTTCACCCACAGAAGAGTGGGCATTGCCTCCTGCTTCACCTGGACACTCCTTCATGGTCTGGACTCTGTCGCCTTCTTTTGCAGGTCCTCTTCATCTAGAATCCACTGTTGGGTTCCACTGGCCTGATCCTGCTTTTGCAATATTCCATTTGCGAGTGCCCATGTTCACCTATGAGACAACCAGGTAACTGACCTCTTCTCTCCTGGTCGCTTGGGGTCTTCTAAATACTTACCTCTTGGGGGTTCCACTCTCTCCCAGCCCTTGGCTAGCTACTCCATACCCTCTGGTGGGGGACCCGTTCTCGCATTCCACTTTATTAGTATATGGTTTGGCCCCAATATAGCGTCCTTGCTATTTTATGCTATTTCCTAATACTTACCTGTGTATATTTTGTGTGTACCTATCTCCAGAAGGGGGGTTACTTGTAGTACTCTAGCTTGGTGTTCCTGTAATAAAGTACTTTTTATTTTCAACACTTTGAGGTTCCTTTCGTGTGTTACTATGTGACTACCGTGGTATTGCGAGTGCTTCACACTCCCCCTAGACAAGTCTTGGCTGCTCAGCACAGCAACCACTAGAGAGGCCTGGCCACCTAGACTATTTAACACTATCTAATAAGGGTTGCCTGAACCCAGTATAAGGTATAACACCATAAGTGTCCACCAGACACTGGGCCAGCCTCCTACAAATGGATGTATAATGGAACAATGCATGCGTATATCACGCATGCCTTTACAACGCAGTCTCTACAACTGCTTCTTTACCAGGAATGCCTTTACAACGAATTGCGTTGCAAAAGCATGTTTGGTAAAGGAACATGCGTGGTAAATTCTCCCCCACCCTGCCACTTACACCTGGCACCATATTCCTCCTACCCAAGCCCTTAAAACTGCACCTTCCACCCCCTGCCCTGAGTCCTAACCTCCGCCCTACCCTGTCCTGTCCTAAAATCTACACCGCCCTGTACAAAAGACTAACCCGACCCCCCACCCAGCCCTAAACACTAAAACGTACCCTGTCCTAGAACCTATCCCGGCCTATCCTAAAAACTACCCTGACCCCCTGTCCTGAACACTAAAACTACCCTGCACTGTCCTAAAAACTACCTCGACCCCGTCTTCGTCCTTAAACCCTAAAAGCTACCCTGCCATGTCCTAAAACCTACCCGCCCTGTCCTAAAAACTACCCCACCCTAAACCCTAAAAACTACCCTGCCCTCTCCTAAAAACTACCCCGATCCCCCACCCCACCCTAAAAGCTACCCTGCCTTCTCCTAAGACCTACCCCGCCCTGTCCTAAAAACTACCTCGCCCGCCCTAAAACCTACCCTGTCCTAAAAACTACCTCACCCTTTCCTAAAAACTAACCCAACCACTGCTCCCACCCTGAATCCTAAAACCTACCCTGCCCTGTACAAAAAACTACCCTGGCCCCTGCCTTTGCCCTAAACCCTAAAAGCTACTCTGCCCTGTCCTAAACCTTCCCCACCCTGTCCTAAAAACGTCCCTGACCTTCCCCCCGGCCTAAACCCTAAAACCTACCCCATCCTGTCCAAAACTACCCAGACCCTGTCCTAAAAACTAGCCCCCCCTCCAAACTTCTCTCTCTTCTGGTCGCTGCTCCTTCCTTTTCTGCCCGGACTGCTCTCTCTGCCGTTACCACGCATATGCGTGCTGAACACATGCATAGTAAGCTCATATGTGTGGTAATGGCAGCGTGGTCAATGCATAGCATTGCATTGACCGTGTTGTTAGTGATGTTTCCCCTTACAAATGTGCATCACTACTGCTTGCTACTCTGATTCAAGCATGTAAATCTATGAAAGCTCCAATACTGGAGTAAGAAAATAAGTTATTTACCTGTAACTATAGTTCTCCAGTACTGGAAACTCTCATAGATTCACATGCGACCCACCTACCTCCCCGGAGAAGCTCTCCGTTACCTCTCTCACTTAATTATTATGTGCATGCACTAGTGCTCTGAAAATCTGAGGGACTGAGCTTCTCTCAAGAATGTTCTAGTGGGTGGCATCGCCTGATTGGTGGACTCTCAGATTTGGTCCTTTTTTTTCAAAATGACTCAGATAGAATACTAAACTGATGGGCCTAGGGCCTTTAGGTTTAGGCCTTGTAAGAAGCTGGCCTGGTGTGTGGTGGGTTCCTATGATACTTACACCTTATATCAGGTCCAGGTATCCCCTCTTAGTGAAGTGTAGGCAGTGTCTAGAAGCCAGGCTTTCTAGAGGTAGCTGTGGATGAGCAGCCAAGGCTTATTTAGGAGACATGCAAAGCTCGTGCAATTCTACTACAGTCACACAGTACTTACACACAAGAAAGAAAACATTTGGTTGTACAAAAATAAAGGCAACCCTCCAATAGGAGATAAGTAATTGCACCATATATATGTATATGTATATATATATATATTAATAATAAACAGTAAGAGGCATAAAAAGGTTAGAAACAAGTGTAAAATAGAAATAAACAATATTGGCCCTATATCAAGAAAATGGAATGCAGTGAACACAGGGTTCCCACCTAGGTAAATAAATCTTACCACACAGGTAAGTAATACAGTACCCCCAGTGACCAGGAATACAGGAGTAAAACACTGGATTTCCCCAAAACCACCCCAAAGGATGAAAAGAAGAAAAAGAAGACACCCAGAATAGACTGCAAGGAACCAGCAGTGGATTACTGAAGAGGGAGACCTGTGGAGAGAGGGGAACAAGTCAAGAAGTGTCTGTGGAGTCAAGGAAGAGTAGGAGATACTATCCACCCAGATGTACTTATTGGAGTTGGTCAACGAAGAAGGAAGACAGGTCAGTACGGCAGCCTAGAAGCCGGAGAAGAGTTCCTGATGAGTGGAAAAGATGTCCCACGCTGGAAGCTGGATTGCAGACGGGTGTCTGTGAAGGATTTCCACCAACAAGCCTTGGCAAAAGCAAATTCGTGGTTGGAGGAAAAGCAGTGCTGCTGGGGACCAGCAAGGTCCAGAAGGACTCTAGCCATGAGGGGGAGTTACAGGGGACCCTCTGTGTCGCAGAAGGTCCACAGGAGCAGATGCAGCACACACAGGTGTCCCACAGGATAGGGACACAGAAGTTGCTGGAGCAACCCACACAGCACCACAGAAGTTGCTCCAACGTTGCTGGAGGTCCACGCAGAGGTCCAGAAGTTGCAGGAGGGAGTGCTGGGGGCTGAATCTACACGTCGTCTGAAGTTCCCCTTGGAGGTGAAGCAACAAGCCTCGGCAGCTGCAAAGGACTTAGTGCACTGGGGTACTGTCTTACGTGGGCTGGAAAGGACTTACAACCACCAAAGTGCGACAGTTGGTAGAGAGAACCACGGGCGACTCTCCGGACCTCCACCTGTGATGCAGGACCCACGCCACTCAGAATGAGGGGAGATCCACGCAGCCAGTTGTCGATGCTGACAGGTACCTGTAGTTACACGGAAGTGATGCCTTCACCCCAAGGGAAGCTGGCAGGAGTTCCGGATACAATGTTGCAGAAGGGTCTACCTTGAGGATCTGCAGCTTGTAGGTTCCTGGAGGGTCCAGTTGTGGTTCCTGATGCCAGAAGCCGAAGCAGAAGTTGCAGAGGAGTCCTGCTGGAGTCTTGCAAGCCGAATCTGAGGACCCACCCCAGAGGAAGACCCTATATAGCCCAAAGAGGGGGCTTGGTCACCTAACCAGGTAACTATCTATCAGAGGGTGCCTCTGATGTCAACTGCCTGGCATGCCCACATAGCACCACAGAAGATGATCCCACATGGTAGGAGCACCACGCAGAGGCCCAGCAGTTGCAGGAGGGAGTGCTGGGGGCTGGAGCTACACATCACCTGAAGGTCCCCTTGGGGTGAAGCAGCAAGCCTTGGCAGCTGCAAAGGATGTGGGGCATGGGGGTATTGTCTTGCGTGGAGTGGAAAGGACTTACCACCACCACAGTGCGACAGCTGGTAGAGGTGACCAAGGGGACCACTCCAGACCACCACCCGTGATGCAGGATCCACGTTACTCAGGAGGAGGTGCAACCATTGCAGGCAGTCGTTGTTGCAGCCAGGTACCTGTAGTTACAGGAGAGTGGTGCCTTTACCCCAAGGGAGATTCCTTCTTCTTTTTTGCAGGCTGAAGAGTTGCAGTCTTCTTAGGATCCACAGCCGGGGAAATGTTGCAAAGCTGTCAGGAGTTCCGGATACAATGTTGCAGAAGAGTCTTCAGCGTAGATCCGCAGTTTGTAGGTTCCTGGAGGGTCCAGTCGTGGTTCCTGAGGCTAGAATTTGAAGCAGAAGTTGTAGAGGAGTCCTGCTAGAGTCTTGCAAGCTGACTCTGAGGATCCACCGCCTGGTAACATAACCAGGTAACTACCTATCAGAGGGTGCCTCTGACGTCACCTGGCTGGCTTTGCCACTCAGATGCTCCCAGAGTTCCCTGCCAACCTTGGAATCAAGATGGAAGAACCCAGGGACCCTCTGGAGGAGTTCTGGGCACCACCCCTGGGGTGGTGATGGACAGAGGAGTGGTCACTCCACTTTCCATTGTCCAGTTTCACACCAGAGCAGGGTCTGGGGTCCCTGAACCGGTGTGGACTGGTTTATACACAGAGGGCACCAAATGTGCCCTTCAAAGCAAAATCAGTGGCTTGGGGAGGCTACCCCTCCCAAGCCTGTCACACCTATTTCCAAAGGGAGAGGGTGTTACCTCTCCCAAAGGAAATCCTTTGTTCTGCCTTCCTGGGCTTGATCAGATCAAGCAGCAGGAGGGCAGAAACTTGTCTGAGGGGTGGCAGCAGCTGGGCTGTCTGTGAAAACCCTTTAAGACTGGTAGTAGCCATGCTGGGGGTCCTATAAGGTGCCCCCAGAGTGCATGGGATCATACTTCCAATACTTGCAACAGTATTGGAGGTATGGTTCCAACATATTTAATACCAAACATGCCCAGGTTTGGAGTTACTATTATGTAGCTGGACAAAGGTGACCTATGTCCAGTGCACATGTAAAATGGCGTCCCCGCACTCATGAAGTCAAGTAAAATGGGGCTGGGGTTCGTGGGGGCACCTCTGCTAGTGCCGGGGTACCCTCACAAACAGGTACCTGCACCCTGCTCTCTGAGCTGAGAGGGCCTACCATAGTGGTGACTTACAGTGACCTGGTGCACTGACCTATAGTGAAACTGGGTGCGTGCACCCGGTTCACGCAGAGTGCAATGGCAGACCTGCCGAACCCTTTACATGGGCTAACTATGGGTGGCAAAATAACTGCTGCAGCCCATATCGATCCCCTGGAACTCCAATGCCTGGGTACCGAGATACCATATACTAGGTACATACATGGGGGCACCGGTATGTGGGGAGAATAGGTTAGTAGCATCCCAATTTGGAGGAGAGAGCATAATTACTGGGTTCCTGGTTAGCAGGATCCCAGTGAACACAGCCAAACACACTGACAGCAGGCAGACAATGGGAGTAACAATGCCAAGAAAGAGGGCACTTTCCTACAATTATGATTCCATGATCTTATGTGTGGAAGTGATGGTAGTATAGTATTACCGTGTAGGTTGCGGATAGCAGTTTTCTTGGATTATGAATACTTTTATCTAAGAACATACAGTTTCATCAGAACAACATTAATATTCAATGTCATTGTCTACTCTTATGTTCAATTAAACTCTACTTTTGTCTCTTCTTGTCTCAGTATCAGCTTACGTAGCTGAATGTGTTGTGTTCTGTAAAGGACAGTACCATCTGGTGGACAGCATTGTTCTATGTCATTTAGTTGCAGGTTTTGTTTGGGACTCAGCTTTCAGGAACCAGCGCCTGATCTTGACTGGATTTTGTTGATGATTGTCGCTGTTAGCTTGGTGTCAGTAAAAATGTGAACTCTGCCCCTAACTGTGCACCTCAGTCTGTACAGCATCCATTTTAGGACTTCCTCATTCCTCACTCCTCATCCCTACTTACTCCAGTATTGGAACTTTCATAGATTCACATTCTTTGATCCTTCCCCGTCGTCGAGATGGGAGCCCCCGGTACATCAAAACAGCAATATAGAAGCTACTGCAATGAAGAAAGGCCCAAAGGCTTTCACTTTAGGTGCCTATCCTTGTCTCTATGAGTAAAAAGGACCAAAGCAAGTCCCAGCCAATCAGGCTTCCCCTCCCTCTAGAACCCTCCTGTGAGAAGCTCCATTCCATCCGATTTTCTACCGCATGTTGTGCTAGGGAGTCTCCATTGAGCTCTACTCAGTCAAATCTCCAGAGAAGTCTATCGCTACAGTTTTTCTTCAAAAGAAGGAGGATTTCTTCAGCAAGTAAGGTGTCATCTTCTTCCCTGGCCTAAGGGAATTGTATTTTGTCAAAATCTGACATGTCACACAAGGAAAAGAAAAGTATTTTTAGAGCCTGCAAAACCTGTGGAAAAAAGAGACTTCACTCTGAAGATCCACACAAGGACTGCATTTATTGCCTCTATCCTGACCTTGTAGCCAAAGACTGCAAGGTATGCAGAACCTTTTCTAACAAAACCCTCAAGGACAGGTAGGGTAGGCTACTGATTTGGCTCCAGAAATTGAAATTCAGATCAAACCCACTGTCTGGTTCTGACAGTGAGGAATACTCCTCATCAAGAAAGTACCAAAAAAGAGGCAGATCTCAGGCTCACCATTCTGAGGATCCACCTAGAAAAGGTCACAGAAAGACAAAACAGGTGTCTTCTAAAGCTGGCAGTCCTTCCAGTTCCCCCCACTGGAGTTGTGTTTCATCCAAAAGACACTCTAAGGAACGTTCTGTTTCCTCAGAATGCAGCAAAGGAGCCTTTTCCGAGCCTCCAACGCCACCTCCTGTGGTAAAACATGTCTTTAAAAAAACATGTGGAAAATATGCGACGACGACAACGTCGACGACGGCAGCGTGAAAAAGAGTGCTTACAGCCTTGTTTTTGGCCACAACAACATCCACTGTCTCTACGGCTGCTTCCTCTTCATTGATGCTCATCTCAGCTACATCCACGTCGACGGCTTTTGCGGTCATTTCGTCGACGATCAGTGTACCCATCGCTTCTCTGCTGACGAAACTGCTGATGAGACCGTCAATGACGGTGTTACCGTCGGCGGCCTCCTCGTGGACAAGACTTTCTCCGTCGTCAGTGCTGGATCCGTCGGCAATCCCGTTGGCGCTATCGTCGACAATGCCGTTGACAATGGTTAAAAAGACATAAGAAGTCTGATTTGCTCTCGCCATTGATTACATCTCCAAGTAGGGTATCAGCATTGGTACCTACACATCTTTTGGAACAGAAGGATTCTGAGGACGAGGGCCCGTTTAGGATTGCGCATAGCCCAAGATCTGTCTTCATCTGACGATGACAGAGGCGAGGGAGAATTGCCGGATGCTATAACGGAATGGGATGGTTATCAGTTTCCTACCCTGTCCTCACCCTCCCCAGTTCCAGTAGATGCCTCTCCGGGTAACATGGGGGTTTTCACAATTTGTTGGAAAGAGCTGCAAAGAGTTTTGAGCTGCCCATGTCCGCAAAGCAGATGGACTGTTTCCTGTATGATTTCAAAGAGCCTTTCCAAAAAAGTATAAAGTCGATGCCAATAGTGGACTATGTATATTGGATGAGGGCATCAGGGTAATGAAAAACCCGGCGACTGTCAACCCGGTTTTGCCTCGCCTTGACAAGAAGTATAAGGCCCGCAAGACTCTCCGGCCTGCCTCACGGGACACCCCAAACTGGACTCAGTAATTGCCCAGGCTGCACAACGCAGATCCAGAAACCCTTCAGCGCCAATGTTTACTCCACCGGACAAGGAGGGTAGAAGGCTCGATAATATTGGGAAGCGTTTCTCTTTGATGGCTTCGCTTATGATAAGAACTTCTAATTCTTTGGCTATCATAGGCAGATATGACAGACAGCTATGGGCGGACATTGCTCCCTACCTAGATCAGCTGCCAGAGGACTCTAAGTTAGAAGCAAAGAAAGTCTTGCAGGAGGGTGAGAGGTCTTCTGCAGAAGTTATAGACTGTGCAATGGATATAGCTACCACGGCTTCCGGCAGATGGCAGGAGCGGCTGTTCTAAGAAGGCAGGGTTGGCTCCGGCAACTTTGTTTAGGCCGGAGGTTCAAAACAAGATTCTGGACCTTCCTTTTGATGGTGATGCCCTATTCGGAAAGCACTTTGATGACACACTTCAGTCAATAAAAATGGATACCGATACAGCCAGGTCCCTTGGCACGCTGCAGTTTAAAAGACAGCCCTTTCAGGGAGCTAGAGGTCGGGGTATTCATCTTATAGAGGAGGATTCCAACAATATAGATACCCCTCTGTCTCTGCGGCTTCTCAGTCCTTTCATTCCCAGTTCCAACAGAGACTGCCTCCGCAAGCGGCATATTCGAGCCCTTTGCAAAGAGGAAAAGGAGGAAGGCAAGCGAAGGACACAGGACGCAGACAATGACTTTCTGGTGACTCCGGCTACGAACCTTCCTTTGGATACAAAATTTGGGGGAAGGATTTCTCTCTACTTTCGCAATTGGCAAAAGATAACATCAGACCAATGGGTCTTAAATCTCATTCAATGTGGCCATACTTTGGAATTCTTACAGTGCCCTCCTCAAGACCTCCCCTCCTTCGAAGGGTGAAGCACTTACATTTGCTCAAGCAGGAAGTCGAATCAATGCCCCTCAAGGGAGCTATAGAGAGAGTTCCACATCAGGACAAAAGAAAAGGATTCTACTCTCGGTTCTTCCTGGTTCGAAAGAAGTGGAAGAGTTGGCGCCCAATCCTAGACCTCAGGGATCTCAATACTTATCTCAAGAAACAATAATTCCATATGATCACCCTTACAGATATCCTGTCCCTTCTCAACCCCGGGAGATTAATTGTCCACCCTCGATTTGCAGGACGCATATTTCCATATCCCTATACACTCTTCCCACAGGAAATATCTCAGATTTGTAGTAGCCTGAGACCATTTCCAGTTCAAAGTGCTACCTTTCGGTCTGAAATCGGCCCCCAGAATTTTTACCAAATGCTTGGCTCCAGTAGCAGCTTTCCTCAGAAGGCAGAACCATCAAGTCTTCCCGTATTTGGACGATTGGCTGGTCAAGGCCAGGTCCAGATCTCAGGCACTGAGGTCCACATGCGCCTGTGTCAAGCTGTTCACAAACCTAGGCCTAACAGTCATCCGCGACAAGTCAGCCTTCCAGCCCTTAAGAAGGAGAACATTTCTAGGTGTGATATTGGACACTTCCACCAACAAGGCAACTCCTACAGAGGAGAGACAGAAAAAACTCATATCCCTCGCGAGGCGCCTATGAAAAAGAGAGTATGTTTCAGTTTGCCTCTTCAAGTCCCTGTTGGGAATGATGTCCTCCTGCATTTCACTGGTACCATTCTGTCGTCTCAGAATAAGGCCCCTACAGGAGCAACTAGACCTTCAGTGGACAGAGTCCAGGGGGTCTTTCGATTATGCCATCAGAATAACGAAGCCCATGATATCGCCTCTGACTTGGTGGACTCAAGAGTCTTAATTATCAAGGGGACTTTCTTTTCTCCCCCAACCAGCTCTGTGGGTGATCACTACAGACGCTTCTCTCGAAGGTTGGGGAGCCTTCCTCTAGCATCTACGAGTCAGGGGCAAATGGAAACCACATCAGAGGTTTTTTCACAGAATGTACCTCAAATTGAAAGCGGTTTGATTAGCGCTTCACTACTTTTCTTCAAAAGATAAAAGGCTCACCCGTTCTCATTCGGACGGACAACAATACAACAATGCATTATATCAACAAACAGGGAGGAACCAGGTCTCTGCTCTTATCGAGAGAATCTCAGCGCTTTTGGGAATGGTCTATCAGACAGCAGATAAACCTTTGAGCAGAACATATCCCAGGCATACATAACATCATAGCAGACTCTCTGAGCATGTCTCTATCATCCAACCACGAACGGGAGTTGGATCAGGGAGTGTTGAATCGAGTCTTCTTCCTATGGGGAAAACCAAACCTGGATCTCTTTGCCACCTGCTGAATGCAAAATGCCGATTCTTTGCAAGTTGGGATCACCATTGGGGCTCTTGGGGTAATGCGTTTTCCATTGCATGTTCAGGAATTTATGCTTACACTTTTCCTCCCATTCCCCTAATACAGAGAGTTCTGGCAAAGATTAAGAACGAGCGCTGCAAGCTTCTTCTGATTGCTCCGACATGGCCTCACCA